>NW_024426774.1:83798825-83912852 GCF_017311325.1 Ursus maritimus
ATTTTATTTATTTATTTATTTGACAGAGATAGAGACAGCCAGCGAGAGAGGGAACACAAGCAGGGGGAGTGGGAGAGGAAGAAGCAGGCTCATAGCGGAAGAGCCTGATGTGGGGCTTGATCCCAGAACGCCGGGATCACGCCCTGAGCTGAAGGCAGATGCTTAACCGCTGTGCCACCCAGGCGCCCCTCTCTGCTCTGATCTTCATCAACTGTTTTCTTGTGCGTGGGTTAGGCTTGTTCTTCTGTTCCAGTACCAGCTTCTTGAGGTGAGAATATAGAAACTGCATTTTAGATTTTTCTATTCTTTTGAGTGAGGCTTCGATGGCTATGTATTTTCCCCTTAGGACCACCTTTGCAGTGTCCTGTAGGTTTTGGACTGATATGTTTTCATTCTAGTTGTTCTCCATAAACTTTTTAAAGTGATTTTTAATTTCCTGGTTTACCCAATCATTCTTGAGCAGGATGGTTCTTAGTTTCCAAGTGTTTGAGTTTCTTCCAAATTTTTCCTTGTGATTGAGTTCCAGGTTCAAAGCATTGTGTTCTGACAATATGCAGGGAATAATCTCAGTCTTTTGCTATCGGTTGAGACCTGTTTTGTGATCCAGTATATCGTCTATTCTGGAAAAAGTACTATGTGCATTGGAAAAGAATGAGTATTCTGTTGTTCTGGGGTGTACTGTTCTATATATATCTATGAGGTCCAACTTGTCGAGTATGGCATTCAAAGCCCTTGTTTCTTTGTCAATTTTCTGCTTAGGTGATCTGTCTATTGCTGAGAGTGGAGCGTTGAGGTCCCCTACCATTAACGTATTATTATCTATATGTCTCTTTATTCTGGATAAGAGTTGGCTTCTGTATCTAGCTGCTCCCCCGTTGGGGGCATATAGATATTTATATAGATATTTATAATTGTCATATCCACTTGTTGGATACATCCTTTAAGAATAATATAGTGTCCTTCTGTATCTCTAACAACAGTCTTTAGTTTAAAATCAAATCTGTCTGATATGAGAATTGCTACCCCAGCTTACTTTTGAGGTCCATTGGCATGAGAGATGGTTTTTCATCCCTTCACTTTCAGTCTGGATATATCTTTGGGTTCAAAATGAGCCTCTTGTAGACAGCAAATGGATGGGTCATGTCTTTTTATCCAATCTGCAACCCTGTGGTGTTTTATGGGAGCATTTAGGCCATTTACATTCAGAGTGATTATTGAGAGATATTATTTTAATGATGTCATGCTGCCTGTGAAGTCTTTGTTTCTATAGACTGTAAATTTCTGTTCTGTATCACTCTTGGGGCCTTTTTACTTTTATAGAACCCCCCCTTAATAGCTCATGTAGGGCTGGTTTGGTGGTTACGAATTCCTTCAGGTTCTGCCAATCCTGGAAGGTCCTTATCTCTCCATCAATTCTGAATGACAGCCTTGCTGGATAAAGGATCCTTGACTTCATGTTCTTCTCAGTAGAGCTTTGAAAATACCGTGCCAACCCTTCCTAGCCTGCCAGGTCTCTGTAGACAGGTGTGACCTTATTCTGATATTCTTCCACCTGTTTGTAAGGATTTTCTTCCCCCTGGCTGCTTTCAATATCGTATCCTTGGATCTAATATTTGCAAATTGCACTATCATGTGACGTGGTGTAGGTCTCTGGTCATTGACCTTGGGAGGGGTCCTCTCTGCCCCTTGGACATGAATTCTTGTTTCCTTTGCCAGATTAGGGAAGTTCTCAGCTACAATTTGTTCAAATATCTCTTCTAGACCTCTCTCTTTCTCCACCCCCTCAAGGATGCCAATGATTCTGACATTGGAACTTTTCATTGAGACAGTAATCTCCCATAATCTACATTCTCCAGGTTGGTTTTTTTGAGCCGAGTTTCTGTTTTAACTTTCTCTTCTACCATCCCATCCTCCAATTCACTAATTCGTTCTTCTGCCTCATTTACCCTGGCCGTCAGAGCGTCTAGTTTAGACTGCATTTGATTCATATTTTTAATTTCTGCCAGAGTCATTCTCATTTCCGCCCTTAGAGATTCTATATTCTCATTAATATTTTCATTAATATTTTTTCAAGCCTACACATCATCTTGACCATTGTTACTCTGAACTCCATTTCTGACAATTTGTTTATATCCATATCCATCAGTTCTGTGGCAGAGGCCACAGATTCATCATCTTTTCTTTGCTGGGGGATTTCTCCTCCTTGTTGTTCTGATGAGGAGAGGTTGCAGGGCTGCCCAGAGCCCAAATTAGTGACCAGGACCCACGCAGTGTGCACTTGTTTTATAGGGACCTTAGGGATGTGGGCTTCTTGATTTTTCAGACTGCCTTCTGGGGGAGGGGCCTGCCGCACTGATACTCAGGCAACCCTGTTTGGGTAGAGTCGCCCTATCCCCTGTAAGGGGGGATGGGGATGGGCACAATGTGAACTGGTATATCCGGGCTTTTATTCTCTGGCGGCTTTCCCCGGCAGTTTTCTGTGGCTCTTCTGAGAGTCAGAGCTACAGTAGCCATGTCCTAGCCTCTGTGTCAGAACAGAGAGATTGCAGGGGCGCCTGGGTGGCACAGCAGTTAAGCGTCTGCCTTCAGCCCAGGGCGTGATCCTGGCTTTATGGGATCGAGCCCCACATCAGGCTCCTCCGATATGAGCCTGCTTCTTCCTCTCCCATTCCCCCTGCTTGTGTTCCCTCTCTCACTGGCTGTCTCTATCTCTGTCAAATAATTAAATGAAATCTTTAAAAAAAAAAAAGAACAGAGAGATTGCAGTCCACTCTCCACCGAGCTCTCTTGGCCACTTTAACTCTGCTTGTGTCGGTGCTGCTAAAAACCCTGCAGCGTCCCGGGTTGTGCACCCCACAGCCAGTGTCCCAGCCCCCAGTTCCAGGGCTGGCAAATCTCTGTCCTTTGTGCTTCTAAGACTGGCAGCCACTCCTGGTTCCCACGTGCGCTTCCGAGCTCCCTGTTTCAGTGTGGTTCACACGTGCTCCGGAGTGCTGGTTTTCAGTCTGGTCACACACGGGTTCCCGGGCTCACGGTCTCAGTCTGCTCTCTCCCAGGTGCCAGTCTGCGAGTCTGGCCTGCTCCCCAGTGCAGGTGGCTACTGCTTCCCAGCACCCGAGCAGGTTAGCTCCCTCCCCCTTCCTTTATCTTCTGATATTTGTGTGTGGATTCAAGGCTCCCTGCTTCATACCTCAATACTCAGCACCTGGAGATGTTCATTTGTAGAGATCCAGATGTATCTTCCTGAGTCTCAGGCTGATTTCGTGGGTGTTCAGGGTGGTCTGGTGCATATTCAGCTTGACTCAGGGGACCAGCTGATAAAGGGGTCGCTTACTCCTCCGCCATCTTTTCTCCTCCAGGTATAAACTTGTTGAATCACTGTGTTGTATATCTGAAACTAATGGAACATTGCATTTGAATTATAGTTTAATTTAAAGAAAAACTGTGAGGATTTTTTTATTATACACAACAAGAAACTTGGCTCTAGAAATTCCCTCATGATCATTGCTTTGATTTTTTCAATATATTTTTCAATGTATCCAATATTGAATTTCAATATTTCAATATATTTTTTCAATATAATAACGTCATTTGTATACAATACAACATTCTGAAAATTATGAAGCAATACACAAAACTATTATTTTCTCCACTAATCCAACAGGTGTTCTTTTTGTTAGCACATGGACTAGGAAACAGGCTATTTGAATATAAATCTCAGCTTCAATAATTACAGGTTATTTTATGTTGATAAACATAAATTTGATGAGATTTCTTAGCCTATAAAAACCCCAGCTTTCTCATCTAAAAAATAGAAATAACATTACCTATTTTCTGTGGTTGCTGTATTAAATAAATAAGATATACAACATAACTTGTTAACACTTTGTGTATATTGGCTTTCAATAATTTTATATTTTAATCAATGACAGTAACATGTTAACCCTAACTTAGAGCCATAAAACATAATACCTTATTTTAAATAGGTGTAACAATATTAATCCCAGATTCTAGATGGCACAGATTGAAAAGAAGTCTCATAACAGGGAAAAGAAGGCAACACAATCAGTACAAACTTAGCAGCTTAAAACAACACCCAATAGGAGAGGAGGAAGATGGTGGAGGAGTAGGGGGCCCTAGTTTCATCTGGTCCCTGACATACAGCTAGATAGCTATCAAATCATTCTGAACACCTGTGAACTCAACCTAAGATCCAAGGAAAGAATTGCTAAAATTCTGCAAATAAAAAAGTGACCACTTTTTGCAAGGTAAGAAGTGTGGAGAAGTGAATCTAAGGCCAAATATGGGAAGATAAACTGCAGGGGGAGGGAGCCTCCATAAGCTGGCTACCAGAAAGTGATATAGCAACAGAGTGCAAAATTAGAACTTTTAGAAGTCTGCACCAGTGAGGGACATCCCTGCCTGAAAGGTGCTCAGGTGGCTTACCAGGGCAGAATCCGACGTGGGACAGTATGGTCTCCAGATCCTGGAAGTCACAGAAAGGATGGGGGTGCTTCAGTATGGCAGATTTCCCAAGCATCATAGCAGGGACGCTGGCTACAATCGGTGAGGCCAGGAGTGATCTTTCAGCTCACTATTGCCATAAACCATGAACTGTGACACAGTCCAGCAATTGCTCTCTAAGCAGGGGACCGGCAAGCAATAGAACTGTGGCTAAATCCTCCTCCTTCCCCCGGAAGAAGCTGCAGGGGTCCATGCCACAGGAATCTTCAGGGTTTGGAGACTCTAATCAGGGTCATAAGCCTAGGATAAAAATGCTTGATCACAGGTTGGGTGAACACAGAGTGCACACAAAAACCAGGGAGACAAAAGTGATTGACTGCTTTTCCATGAGGGTACCCTGAAGAGTAGGGGCCTCAATCTTTCAGCTCTGGAGCTGGAGATTGTGGCACCACCATTTTTATGTTTATCCTCTAAAGCGGTACAGAAAGCCTACAGGGAACAAAAACCACACAGAGCAATCTGGAGCTGCTTACACTGAGACCGACCCCTAACAAAGGTAGACACCTGAGAATCAGTGCAACAGGAGCCTCCGTCAGAAGACCAGCAGGAATATCCAACTAATACAGAGTTTACTAATCATACAGAACACAAAACTCAATACAATATGGTTTGTAGCATAGTGGCTATAATCTGTAAATGACATGAACACCTATACAAAAGGGAAGGTTTAATATATAGTCAAATAGCCTTGGGAGTTAAGATGGCGGAGGAGTAGGGGACCCCTTTTTCAGCTGGTCCCCTGAGTCGAGCTGGATAGGTACCAGACCAGCCTGAACATCCATGGAATCAGCCTGAGACGCAGGAAGATACATCTGGATCTCTACAAATGAACATCCCCAGCGCTGAGTATTGAGGTATGAAGCGGGGAGCCGTGAAACCTCACACAGATATCGGAAGATAAACAGAAGGGGGAGGGAGCCACTGCGTTTGGGCACCGGGAAGCGGTAGCCACCTACATGGGGGAGCGGGCAGACTCTCGGACCGGCACCCTGGAGAGAGCAGACTGAGAAGGTGAGCCAGGAAGGCACGCAACCAGATAGAGGACCAAAGCTTTGGAGCGCGTGGGGAGGCTGGTGGCTGGCGGTATTAGAAACACAAAGGACAGAGACTCACCATCCCTGTAAGTGAGGGCTAGGACGCCGGGTGTGGGGCGCACATCCCGGGACACTGCAGGGTTGAGCAGCACCAACAGAAACAGAGTTAAAGTGGCCAGAACATCAGTGGAGAACGGTCCACGATCCCTCTGTTCTGAGACAGAGGCTGAGAATCGGCCACTGCTGCTCTGACTCTCAGAAGAGGCATAGCAAACCACCAGGGAAAGCTGCCAGAGAACAAAAGCCTGGAAAGACTACCTCACAGTGTGCCCATCCCCCCTCACAGGGGACACAGAGACTCTACCCAAACAGGATTGCCTGAGAATTGGCACGGCAGTCCCCTCCCCCAGAAGGCAGGCTGAAAAATCAAGAAGCCCACATCCCTAAGATCTCTATAAAACAAGGCGCACGGCCTAGATCCCAGTCAATAATATGGGCTCCAGACAACCCCGCAACCTCTCCTCATCACAATGATGAGAAGGAGAAGTACCCCCCAGCAAAGAAAAGATAATGAGTCTGTGGCCTCTGCCACAGAACTAATGGTTATGGATATAACCAAATTATCAGAAATGGAATTCAGAATAACAATGGTCAAGATGATGTGTAGACTTGAAAAAAGTATTAACGAAAATGTTAATGAGAATATAGAATCTCTAAGGGCGGAAATGACAGCAAATCTAGCAGAAATTAAAAATTCTATGAGCCAAATGCAGTCAAAACTAGAGGCTCTGACGGCCAGGGTGAATGAGGCAGAAGAACGAGTTATCAGCAAATTGGAGGATGGGTTAGTAGAAGAGAAAGCTAAAATAGAATCTGGACCTGAAAAAAACACGCTCATGAATGTAGGTTACGGGAGATTACTGACTCAATGAAACATTCCAATGTCAGAATCATCAGCATCCCCGAGGGGGTGGAGAAAAACAGAGGTCTAAAAGAGATATGTGAACAAATTGTAGATGAAAACTTCCGTAATCTAGCAAGGGAAACAAACATCCGTGTCCAAGAGGCAGAGAGGACCCCTCCCAAACTCAACCATGACAAACCTACGCCACGTCACGTCATAGTGCATTTCGCAAATATTAGATCCAAGGACACAGTATTGAAAGCGGCCAGGGCAAAGAAATTTCTTATGTACGAAGGCAAAGGTATCAGAATTACGTCAGACCTGTCTACACAGACCTGGAATGAAAGAAAGGGATGGGGGGGGAGCATTTATAAAGCTCTTTCAGAGAAAAACATGCAGCCAAGGATCCTTTATCCAGCAAGGCTGTCATTCAGAATTGATGGAGAGATAAAGACCTTCCAGAATCGCCAGTCATTGACCAATTTCATAACCACAAAACGAGCCCTATATGAGATATTAAGGGGGGTTCTATAAAGGTAAAAAGGCCCCAAGAGTGATACAGAACAGAAAGTCACAATTGATAGAAACAAACACTTTAGAGGTAACGTGACATCATTAAAATCATATCTCTCAATAATCACTCTCAATGTGAATGGCCTAAATGCTCCCATAAAGTGCCACAGGGTTGCAGATTGGATAAAAAGACATAACCTGTCCATTTGCTGTCTACAAGAGACTCATTTTGAACCTAAAGATACATTCAGACTGAAAGTAAAGGGACGGAATACCATCTTTCACGCCAATGGATCTCAAAAGTAAGCTGGGGTAGCAATTCTCATATCAGACGGATTTGATTTTAAACTAAAGACTATAGTATTATAAATATATATGCCCCCAACAGGGGAGCAGCAAGATACACAAGCCAACTCTTAACCAGAATAAAGAGACATATAGATAAAAATACATTAATAGTAGGGGACCTCAACACTCCACTATCAGAAATAGACAGAGCACCCATGCAGAAAATCGACAAAGAAACAAGGGCTTTGAATGCCATACTCGACGAGTTGGACCTCATAGATATATATAGAACACTACACCCCAGAACCAAAGAATACTCATTCTATTCTAATGCCCATGGAACATTCTCAAGAATAGACCATGTTCTGGGTTGCAAAACAGGTCTCAATTGATACAAAAAGACTGCAATTATTCCCTGCATATTCTCAGACCACAACGCTCTGAAATTGGAACTCAACCACAAGAAAAAATTTGGAAGAAACTCAGACACTTGGAGACTAAGAACCATCCTGCTCAGGAATGATTCGATAAACCAGAAAATCAACTTTGAAAGAATAAATAAAATACACAAGCCACTGGCAAGACTTATCCAAAAGAATAGAGAAAGGACCCAAATTAATAAAATTGTGAATGAAAAAGGAGAGGTCACAACCAGCACCAAGGAAATTGGAAGGATTATTGGAAGCTTTTATCATCAGCTTTACGCCAATAAATTAAGCAATCTGGAAGACATGGAGGCCTTCCTGGAAACCTATAAACTACCAAGACTGAAAAAGGAAGAAATTGATTTTTTAAACAGGCCAATTAATTATGAAGAGATTGAGTCAGTGATAAACAACCTTCCAAAAAACAAAACTCCAGGCCCGGACAGTTTTCCTGGGGAATTCTACCACATATTCAAAGAAGAAATAAATTCTAGAAACTATAAATCACTCTTGAAAGACATTGAGGAAGACATAAAAAGATGGAAAGATGTTCCATGCTCATGGATCGGAAGAATTAACGTACTTAAAATGTCCATGCTACCCAGAGCAATCGACACTTTCATTGCTATCCTGATCAAAATACCGAGGACATTTTTCAAAGAACTGGAACAAATAGTCCTCAAATTTGTATGGAACCAGAAAGGCCCCGAAATGCCAAGGAACTGTTGAAAAGGAAAAACAAAGCTGGGGGCATCACAATGTCGGATTTCGAGCTGTACTACAAAGCCGTGATCACAGACAGCATGGTACTGGCAGAAAAAAAGACACATAGACCAATGGAACAGAATAGAGAACCCAGAAATGGACCCTTGGCTCTTTGGGCAACTAAACTTTGCTAAAGCAGGGAAAAACTTCCGGTGGAAAAAAGACAGTCTCTTCAATAAATGATGCTGGGTAAATTGGACAGCTACATGCAAAAAAATGAAACTTGACCACTCTCTTACACCATACACAATAATAAATTCCGAATGGATGAAAAACCTTGATGTGAGACAGGAATCCATCAAAATCCTAGAGGAGAACATAGGCAGCAACCTCTACGACATCGGCCAAAGCAACCTTTTTCATGACACATCTCCAAAGGCAAGAGAAACAAAAGAAAAAATGAACTTGTGGGACTTCATCAAGATAAAGAGCTTCTGCATAGCCAAGGAAACAGTCAAAAAAACTAAAAGGCAGCCCATGGAATGGGAGAATATATTTGCAAATGATGCTACAGATAAAAGACTGGTATCCAAGATCTACAAAGAACTTCTTAAACTCAGTACTTGAGAAACAAATAAATCATAAAATGGGCAGACGATATGAATAGACACTTTTCCAATGAAGACATACAAATGGCTAACAGACACATGAAAAAATGTTCAAAATCATTAGCCATCAGGGAATTTCACATCAAAACCACACTGAGATACCACCTTATGCCAGTTAGAATGGCAAAAATTGACAAGGCAAGAGACAACAATTGTTGGAGAGGATGTGGAGAAAGGGGATCCCTCCTACATTTTTGGTGGGAATGCAAGTTTGGTACAGCCACTTTGGAAAACAGTGTGGAGGTCCCTTAGAAAGTTAAAAATTGAGCTACCCTATGACCCAGACATTGCACTACTGGGTATTTACCCCAAAGATAGAGACGTAGTGAAGAGAAGGGCCATATGCACCCCAATGTTCATAGCAGCATTGTCCACAATAGCTAAATTATGGAAGGAGCTGAGATGCCCTTCAACAGATGACTGGATTATGAAGTTGTGGTCCATATATACAATGGAATATTACTCAGCTATCAAAAAAACAAGTTCTCAACATTTGCTGAAACATGGACGGCACTGGAGGAGATAATGCTAAGTGAAATAAGTCAAGCAGAGAAAGACAATTATATGATTTCTCTCATCCTTGGAACATAAGAACTGGGAAGTTCGGTAGGAGAAAAAAGGGGTAAAGAAGGGGGTGGGGGTAATCAGAAGGAGGAATGAAGCATGAGAGACTATGTACTCTGAGAAACAAACTGAGGGCTTCAGAGGGGAGGGGGAAATGGGATATGCTAGTGATGGGTAGTAAGGAGGGAACGTATTGCATGGTGCACCGGATGTTATATGCAACTAATGAATCATCAAACTTTACATCAGAAACCAGGGATATACTGTATGGTGAGTAGCATAATATAATTAAAAAAAAACATTTAAAAAAAAGAAAAAGGGAAAAAAGGAATAAAAGAAGAAAAATACAGTCTACTCCCATTTCCACCGGAACAGAAGGGGACGCTGTGAGGCACTCTATGATCAGTAGACTTGGTGGATGCAGCGTGCTTTTTGTGTTGCTTTTCTTTCTTTCTTTTTTTAAATTTATTTATTTATTTATTTATTTATTTATTTATTTATTTATTTAATTTTTATTATGTTAGTCATCATACAGTTTTTCAATAGTTTTTGATGTAGTGTCCCATGATTCATTATTTGTGTATAACACCCAACCTGGTGATGGGTATTGTGTTGCTTTTCCGAGTCAATCCTGCCCCAGTAAAAAAAAAGTACTCTCCAACCACGTGGCTCGCTTATCCCCAGACAGGGAATCTCACACCCCCTGATGTTCAGGAAGCCCTCACAGAAAAGCAAGAGTTGTCAGCTCTCAATCCACACCCAGCTCTCCTAACTCTATGTCTGGTGGGGCTGGGATTCAATACTCCAAACCTTAAAATAGCCAGCACCAACTGGATCTGCTCCCTTCTCTGGGTTAAAGGCTTGCTGTGCTCTGACTAGTGCTCTTTGTCCCAGAACAATAGTCCCCCTCCTATGTGGCACATGGATTCTCTGCTTTGGCAATGCATAGAGCAGTGACCAGGTCATCCACCCTCTGTGCACACTTTGTCCCCTGCTGATGAAAGGCCTTTTGCTGGCACCTGCATGGTCTTTGGTCCTTGGAAAGGAAATATACCCCCTTCCAAGTGTACTCCAGAAAGGGAAACAATCTCTCCCAGTGTGACCCCAAAGATCCTTACACCACTTTGTGCATGCTCCTGGGCCAGAGCCCTTCTTCTCTCCAGAAGCACACACTACTTTAATTCTCCCCTGAAAGTGGCACACTTCCAAAAGCTCAGAGCTACACTCATTGTTTGCAAGATCTGTGACACTTAGTTCCCCCAGGTTCCCAGTCTGTGGTCTGAGAGGTTTTCTTCTTGTGTGAACCTAATGCTGCACTCTCTCAACCCCTCTCTCCCTTTTTTCTCCCCACCCAGAAGGTTCCCTCCTCTCCATGTCATGACACCTTTTCTCTCCTATAATTCTCCTATTATTCACTTCCACACAACTGTCATCTGCCACTGTTGCCTCCATCCAACTGTAGAAATCCTTCTTCAGATCTTCAGATTGGTTTCCTGGGTGTTCTAAGTGATCTGACCTCAATACAGCTGTGTTCAAGGAAAGAGGAAAGCCCCAGGTCTGCCTACTGCTCTGTCATCTTAACTCTCCTCGATAGATTGCTCCTGTTTTGAATACAGTTATTGAATAATATATCTTTTCTCCACTGGTTTGAAATGCTACCTTTATCATAATCTAAATTTCAACCTGAATTTTGAATTCTCTATTTTGTTCTAAAGGTCTATTTCTTCTTTACTGTAAAACTTATTTTTAAGTATTATCATGATATATTTTATTTCTACAGACCTAGTTCTTTCTCATCACTCTTGTTTTTCAGCATTTCCCAAGCTATTCTTATATTTTTATCAATATATATTTTTTGGTCAAATTCTTAAAAGAAAAAAGGAAATAAAAAAAGGAAAAGGACCCCCTCAAAATAAATTGTAATAATATTTAAAATCATGGAACTGCATCAACCTTTTTCTTAAATTATGGAGAACTGACTGACAGATTTCAATATTGAGTCTTTCTATCCATGAGCATGGTGTCTTTTAAACATTATTTCAATCTTATTTAATGTCTAAGATATTTAATACAAAATGATGTATCAGTCATGAATATTTACATATTAAAAACATTGCATTAAATTCTACAAAGTAAAAATTAACTATTTAACAAATCTTTTTCCATGGTAGAATTTAGCATGTCTTCCTCTGAATTTAGGAAATCACATAGATAAAAATAAGCAAGGGTGGGGTGCCAGAGTGGCACAATTGGTTAAGCAGCCCATGTAGTGATCTCAGGGTCATGAGATCAAGCCCTGCATCAGGCTCTGCACTCAGTGGGGAGTCTGCTGAAGACTCTCTCTCCCACTTCCTCTGCCTCTCCCCACTGCACTCTCTCTCTCTCTCTCTCTTTCTCAGAATAAATAAATAAAACATACAAAAAATAAACAAATGTATACAGGAAGAGTAAACTTGGATTCTTCAGGTACAAGCTGGTAAAATTTTGGGAAGAGGATATATATAGTAGGCCTGTGGTGTAGTGCAGAGTCTGTACACAATCTCAAGGCATTCAAATTAAAGAAAACTTTTTTTTTTAAGGAAAAAAATAGATTGCTTTTCTGAGCAAGTAAATAAAATATATTTGTAGTTGTCTCAGAAATTTGGAGTATATCATGATATAAGGAAAAAATGGTAATCACTCAAAATAGCACCATCCAAAGCAGCACATCCTTTTATACTTTTCCATATCCCTGCATACACTTAAATATAAGTATTCTATAGCTTCACTTATAAATATATCAATCCATATTTACATTTACATAGATACATATAATTCTTTATATAAACATGATATATCATAGAGTTTTTATATTGGCATCCTTTTAAAAATGCAGTTTTGTATGTATATGTTTGTTTTCTTCCTATTATATGTTGTACACCTGTTTAATAAACTAAAAATCTGATCTGTATCCTTTTTCATGCTTAAACACTTCTATTTAAAGTGAACATGTACATGTTTATTGTTTTTTTTTCTTTAAATGAGATCTCATATTATGCACTGCTCTGCATTTCATCACCATGCGAATTCTGCCAAGCCTGCTAATTAAAAATAGCCCAACCTCATCCTTTTCAATGGCTAAGTAATATCCTATGATGTGGGAGTTAGGAAAATGTCCCTGGATTTCTCAGTTCTCCTATAGAAAGTCTTAGTCTCCTGAGGACTCTGCGCATTAATGACAATTAGATCTCTAGCTTTGGTCTAGTTAATTGATCTGACTAAAAAGGATAACAACACTTCACTTTATCTCTTCCCTAGACGGTCAAAAGTTTAAGGCCCAGCTTAGGTTCCTGACTTAAGTCTCAGGGAGCCTAAGGAGACAGGAGCAGCTAGGACTTTGCATTTCGGGGAGGAATGAGCCCCAGGACTTGGAGAAATCTGTAGGTCTTAGGGTGCTTTTTGCCTCCTATAAAGGCTTTATTTCCATACCAAAGGGTTGGAGCAAGGAGGAGAACCTTTCTTGAGAAGACTGTGGACTCTTTCTCCATTATAAGCAGGGAAAAATTTTTCCCTCATCCCTGGCCTATGGTGTGTCCGGCTTCTTTCATGGGAATTTTTCCATCCGGCTTTCATTCAGTTGTTTTGGGGATAAGGTCTGTTGGGGGTGGAAGAATGGGGAATTTGAGGAGGGTAACCCACTTCTTATTTATGTGGTGAGTTAATTCATAAGAAATCTGTTTCTGATCCAAAACATCACATGTGTGCAATAAAGGCAAAATGAAAAATCCAACAGGATATTTGACTATGTATTTTTTTTTATTTTAATGTTTTTTTATTATATTATGTTAGTCACCATACAGTACATTCCCGGTTTCCGACATAGAGTTCGATAATTCATTAGTTGCGTATAACACCCAGTGCACCATGCAATATGTGCCCTACTTACTACCCATCACCAGCATATCCCATTCCCCCATACCCCCTTCCCCTCTAAGGCCCTCAGTTTATTTCTCAGAGTCCATAGTCTCTCATGCTTCATTCCCCATTGTGATTACCCCCACCCCGTTCTTTATCCCTTTCTTCTCTTACCGAACTTCCTAGTTCTTATGTTCCATAGATGAGAGAAACCATATGATAATTGTCATTCTCTGCTTGACTTATTTCACTTAGCATTATCTCCTCCAGTGCTGTCCATGTTGCAGCAAATGTTGAGAACTCATTCTTTCTGATAGCTGAGTAATATTCCATTGTATATATGGACCACAACTTCATAATCCAGTCATCTGTTGAAGGGCATCTCGGCTCCTTCCATGATTTAGCTATTGTGGACAATGCTGCTATGAACATTGGGGTGCATATGGCCCTTCTCTTCACTACATCTGTATCATTGGGGTAACTATCCAGTAGTGCAATGGCTGGGTCATAGGGTAGCTCAATTTTTAACTTTCTAAGGGACCTCCACACTGTTTTCCAGAGTGGCTGTACCAATTTGCATTCCCACCAAAAATGTAGGAGGGATCCCCTTTCTCCACATCCTCTCCAACAATTGTAGTCTCTTGCCTTGTCAATTTTTACCATTCTAACTGGTGTAAGGTGGTATCTCAGTGTGGTTTTGATGTGAAATTCCCTGATGGCTAATGATTTTGAACATTTTTTCATGTGTCTGTTAGCCATTTGTATGTCTTCATTGGAAAAGTGTCTGTTCATATCTTCTGCCCATTTTTTTATTTGTTTATTTGTTTCTCATGTATTGGGTTTGAGAAGTTCTTTGTAGATCTTGGATGCCAGTCTATTATCTGTAGCATCATTTGCAAATATATTCTCCCATTCCATGGGCTGCCGCTTAGTTTTTTTTGACTGTTTCCTTGGCTATGCAGAAGCTTTTTATCTTGATGAAGTCCCACAAGTTCATTTTTTCTTTTGTTTCTCTTGCCTTTGGAGATGTGTCATGAAAAAGGTTGCTTTGGCCAATGTCATAGAGGATGCTGCCTATGATCTCCTCTAGGATTTTGCTGGATTCCTGTCTCACATCGAGGTCTTTCATCCATTTGGAATTTATCTTTGTGTATGGTGTGAGAGAGTGGTCAAGTTTCATTTTTTTGCATGTAGCTGTCCAATTTTCCCAGCATCATTTATTGAAGAGACTGTCTTTTTTCCACCGGATGTTTTTCCCTGCTTTATCAAAGATTAGTTGCCCAAGGAGACAAGGGTCCATTTCTGGGTTCTCTATTCTGTTCCATTGGTCTATGTGTCTATTTTTGTGCCAGTACCATGCTGTCTGTGATCACAGCTTTGTAGTACAGCTCAAAATCCAACATTGTGATGCCCCCAGCTTTGTGTTTCCTTTTCAACAGTTCCTTGGAGATTCCGGGCCTTTTCTGGTTCCATACAAATTTAAGGACTATTTGTTCCAGTTCTTTGAAAAATTTCATTGGTATTTTGATTGGGATAGCATTGAAAGTGTCGATTGCTCTGGGTAGCATGGACATTTTAACTACGTTAATTCTTCTGATCCATGAGCATGGAATATTTTTCCATCCTTTTGTGTATTCTTCAATGTGTTTCAAGAGTGATTTATAGTTTCTAGAATATAGGTCCTTTACGTCTCTGGTTAAGTGAATTCCAAGGTAACGAATGGTTTTTGGTGCTATTGTAAATGGGATGGATTCCCTAATTTCTCTTTCTTCAGTCTCATTATTCGTGTATAGAAATGCAACTGATTTCTGAGCATTGATTTTGTATCCCGCCACATTACTGAATTGCTCTATAACTTCTAGTACTTTGGGAGTGGATTCTTTTGGGTTTTCCATATAAAGTATCATGTCATCTGGGAAGAGAGACATTTTGAGTTCTTCTTTGCCAATTTGGATACCTTTGATCCCTTTTTGTCGTCTGATTGCTGTTGCAAGGACTTCTTGTACTATGTTGAATAATAGTGGCGCGAGTGGGCATCCTTGTCGTGTTCCTGATCTTAAGGGAAAGGCTTCCAGCATTTCCCCATTGAGAATAATATTTGCTGTAGGCTTTTGATAGATGGCTTTTATGAGATTGAGAAATGTACCCTCTATTCCTACACTCTGAAGGGATTTAATCAGGAAAGGATGCTGTATTTTGTCTAATGCTTTTTCTGCATCAATTAAGTGGATCATATGGTTCCTGAGTCTTTTCTTGTTGATATGATGTATCATGTGATCGATTTGTGAATGTTGAACCACGCTTGCATCCCAGGGATGAATCCCACGTAGTCATGATGGATAATCCTTTTAATGTACTGTTGGATTCTATTAGCCAGGATCTTGTTGAGGATTTTGGCGTCCATGTTCATTAGGGATATCAGTCTGTAATTCTCCTTTTTGATGGGATCTTTGCCTGGTTTGGGGATCAAGGTAATATTGGCCTCATAGAATGAGTTTGGTAGCTTTCCTTCTGTTTCTATTTTTTGAAATAGCTTTAGGAGAATAGGTATTATTTCTATTTTTAATGGTTGGTAGAATTCCCCAGGAAAGCCGTCTGGGCCTAGAGTTTTGTTTTTTGGAAGGTTGTTTATCACTGACTCAATCTCTTCATAATTAATTGGCCTGTTTAAAAAATCAATTTCTTCCTGTTTCAGTCTTGGTAGTTTATACGTTTCCAGTAAGCCCTCCATCTCTTCCAGATTGCTTAATTTATTGGCATAAAGCTGTTGATAAAAGTTGCGAATAATCCTTCCAATTTCATTGGTGTTGGTGGTGACCTCTCCTATTTCATTCATAATTTTATTAATTTGGGTCCTTTCTCTATTCTTTTGGATAAGTCTTGCCAGTGGTCTGTCAATTTTATGATTCTCTCAAAGAACCAGCTTCTAGTTCTGTTGATCTACTCTACTTTACTCCTGGTTTCTAATTCATTGATTTCTGCTTTAATCTTGGTCAACTGCTTCCTCGTGCGTGGATTAGGTCTGTCCCTCTGTTGCTGTTCCAGCTTCTTGAGGTGAGAATATAAAAACTGCATTTTAGATTTTTCTATTCTTTTGAATGAGGCTTGGATGGCTATGTATTTCCCCCTTAGGACTGCCTTTGCAGTATCCCATAGGTTTTGGACCATTGTGTTTTCATTCTCGTTGGTCTCCATAAATTGTTTAAATTGATTTTTGATTTTCTGGTTTATCGAATCATTCCTGAGCAGGATGGTTCTTAGTCTCCAAGTGTCTGAGTTTCTTCCAAATTTTTCCTTGTGGTTGAGTTCCAATTTCAGAGCGTTGTGGTCTGAGAATATGCAGGGAATAATTGAAGTCTTTTGGTATCAGTTGAGACCTGTTTTGCAACCCAGGGCATGGTCTATTCTTGAGAATGTTCCATGGGCATTAGAATAGAATGAATATTCTTTGGTTCTGGGGTGTAGTGTTCTATATATATCTATGAGGTCCAACTCGTCAAGTATGGCATTCAAAGCCCTTGCTTCTTAGTCAATCTTTTGCATGGGTGTTCTGTCTATTTCTGATAGTGGAATGTTGAGGTCCCCTACTGTTAACATATTTTTATCTATATGTCTCTTTATTCTGGTTAAGAGTTGGCTTGTGTATCTTGCTGCTCCCCTGTTGGGGGCATATATATTTATAATTGTCATATCCACTTGTTGAATACATCCTTTAAGAATAATATAGTGACCTTCTCTGTCTCTAACTATAGCCTTTAGTTTAAAATCAAATCTGTCTGATATGAGAATTGCTACCCCAGCTTTCTTTTGAGGTCCATTGGCGTGAAAGATGGTATTCCATCTCTTCACTTTCAGTCTGAATGTATCTTTAGATTCAAAATGAGTCTCTTGTAGACAGCAAATGAACAGGTTATGTCTTTTTATCCAATCTGCAACCCTGTGGCACTTTATGGGAGCATTTAGGCCATTCACATTGAGAGTGATTATTGAGAGATATGATTTTAATGATGCCATGTTGCCGGTACAGTCTTTGCTTCTATCGATTGTGACTTTCTGTTCTGTATCACTCTTGGGGCCTTTCTACCTTTATAGAACCCCCTTAATATCTCCTGTAGGGCTGGTTTCGTGGTTACGAAATTGGTCAATGACTGACGATTCTGGAAGGTCTTTATCTCTCCATCAATTCTGAATGATAGCCTTGCTGGATAAAGGATCCATGGCTGCATGTTTTTCTCTGAAAGAGCTTTAAAGGCAGAGAAGACCCCCCCCCAACACTTTCTTTCATTCCAGATCTGTGTAGACAGGTCTGATGTAATTCTGATACCTTTGCCTTCGTACATAAGAAATTTCTTTGCCCTGGCCGCTTTCAATACTGTGTCCTTGGAGCTAATATTTGCGAAGTGCACTATGATGTGACGTGGCGTAGGTTTGTCGTGGTTGAGTTTGGGCAGGGTCTTCTCTGCCTCTTGGACACGGATGTTTGTTTCCCTTGCTAGATTACGGAAGTTTTCATCTACAATTTGTTCACATATCTCTTTTAGACCTCTGTTTTTCTCCACCCCCTCGGGGATGCTGATGATTCTGACATTGGAACGTTTCATTGAGTCAGTAATCTCCCATAACCTACATTCATGAGCGTGTTTTTTTCAAGTCCAGATTCTATTTTAGTTTTCACTTCTACTAACACATCCTCCAATTCGCTGATACGTTCTTCTGCCTCATTCACCCTGGCTGTCAGAGCCTCTAATTTTGACTGCATTTGGCTCATAGAATTTTTAATTTCTGCCAGATTTGCTCTCATTTCCGCCCTTAGAGATTCTATATTCTCATTAACATTTTCGTTAATACTTTTTTCAAGTCTACACATCATCTTGACTATTGTTACTCTGAATTCCATTTCTGATAATTTGGTTATATCCATATCCATTAGTTCTGTGGCAGAGGCCACAGACTCATTGTCTTTTCTTTGCTGGGGGGTACTTCTCCTTCTCATCATTGTGATGAGGAGAGGTTGCAGGGTTGTCCAGAGCCAAAATTATTGACCGGGACCCAGGCCATGTGCCCTTGTTTTATAGGGATCTTAGGGATATGGGCTTCTTGATTTTTCAGCCTGCCTTCTGGGGGAGGGGACTGCCACACCAATACTCAGGCAACCCTTTTTGGGTAGAGTCTCTGTGTCCCCTGCAACGGGGTATGGGGATGGGCACACTGTAAGCCAGTCTTTCCAGGCTTTTGTTCTCTGGTGGCTTTCCCTGGCAGTTTGCTGTGCCTCTTCTGAGAGTCAGAGCAGCAGTGGCCGAATCTCAGCCTCTGTCTCAGAACAGAGGGATCACGGACCATTCTCCACTGATGTTCTGGCCACTTTAACTCTCTTTCTGTTGGTGCTGCTCAACCCTGCAGTGTCCTGGGATGTGCGCCCCATACCCGGCATCACAGCCCTCACTTCCAGGGCTGGCGCGTCTCTGTCCTTTGTGTGTCTAACACCGCCAGCCACTAGCCACCAGCCACCAGCCGCCCCCCGTGCACTCCCGGAGCTCCCGTTCTCAGTCTGGTTTCAGTGAGCACACCGGAGCTCCAGTTTTCAGTCTGGTGGTGCAAGTTCCTGGCTCACCGTCTCTGTCTGCTCTCTCGTGGGTGCCGTCCAACAGTCCGCCTGCTCACCCGTGCAAGTGGCTACCGTTTCCCGGCGCCCAAACATGGTGGCTCCCTCCCCCTTCTGTTTATCTTCCGATATCTGTGCGCAGTTTCACGGCTCCCCGCTTCATACCTCAATATTCAGCACTGGAGATGTTCATTTGTAGAGATCCAGATGTATCTTCCTGTGTCTCATGCTGATTCCGTGGATGTTCAGCCTGGGCTGGTACCTATTCAACTCGACTCAGAGGACCAGCTGAAAAAGGGGTCCCCTACTCCTCTGCCATCTTAACTCCTATACCTTTTTTTCTTTTTCATTTTTCCCCCCACTGAAATCAGAATTATGGGGTTTTTGTTTGTTTTTTCATTTCCTTTCTCTTTCATTCTCTCTCTTTTTGGATCAGGCTTCTTTTTTTTTTTCCTTTTCTTTATTTTTTCCTCTCTTTTTTGTTGGAATCAGGCTTATAGTATTTTTGATTGTCTCTTTGGCTTTTGTTTTTTTCATTCCATTTCCTTTTCTCTTATTTTTGGGTAAGGGTTTTTTTCTCTTTTTCTTTCTTTTTTCCTTTCATTATTTCTGTTCAGGCTTTTTTCAACAAACAAATCAGAGTACACCTAGATAAAAGTCCAAACACTCCACATTGCAAGCAATGAGGAATTCTGCCAAGGATGGGCCAGTGAGGAAGAACAGCCAAAACACAACAGCAGAGTGCACACAGCATGCACCAGAAACACTTCCCAAAGTGCCAGGCCCTGGACAGTGTATAATCTCTTTTTAATATAACATTACTACGAGGTGCAGGAAACATAATAAGATTTCATAAATACAAAAGATAGAAACTTAACCAAAATGACAAGACAGAGGAACTCTCCCCAAAAGAAAGGTCAGCAAGATATCATAACCAGGAATTTGCTCAAAGCAGATATAAGCAATATATCTAAACAAGAATTTAGATCACGAATTATAAGACCACTAGCTGGCCTTGAAAAAAGCCTGGCTACAGAGATAAAAGACCTAAAACCTAGTCAGGCTAAAATAAAAATGCTATAGCTGAGATGCAAAATAGACGGGACTTAATCACTATGAAGATTGAAAAAACAGAGGATAGGATAAGTGATTAGAAGATAAAATTACAGAAAATAATGAAGCTAAAAAGAAGAGGGAATGGAAACTATTAGATCACAAAGGTAGACTTGGGGAACTCAGCGATTCCATAAAGTGACACAATATCTCTGTCACGGGAGTGATGCAACACCACCCACGGAGCTACGGCATTGATTCGGGAGAAGGACAAACAGGTTAGCTTGTGAAAGAGAGCGTGGGTGCAGGAGATGACTGCAAAGTGTGGCACTGCAAAGAGTGCAATTGACCTGAACAGCTGCAACCTCGCGTATTATTGGCAATAAACAATCAGAGACAATCAAGGGGAGTCTTGTGATCTGTAGTATATCCTAGTGAATAGTAGTACATCACAGGGAAGGTCACAGGATTAGATGATGTAACGTTCAGCAAGTGAGGTGTATTCTTAAACATGTTTCTATGGACCCCGCGGGTTATTGTCAAGAGCAATCAAGTTTCGGTTGGGGCAGCATTCTGCCCTTTAGCAGACCAGGCGTTCCTGGCCACTTGTTATCTGCAGGCAGCATTCCACCCTGAGCGAGCTGGGCATTCCCAACTGCTGTGTAAGCCGGGCATTCCCGACTGTTGTGCAAGCTGGGCATTCCCGACTGCTGGGCTCTGACGTTTATGCTAAAGCCCTCAAGGTCACAAACGTGTTTTCCTATTATATCCTTAGCATGAGCTCTTGGCCAGGGGCTGCTGCATTTCCCTCTTTTTCTTTCTGCAGAAGCAGGAAGGAGGACTTGGCCACTTCTCATTCCATCACTCATCGGAAGGCTTTTCTTTTGCATCTGAGGACTAAGCATATTACAAACAAAGAGATAAAAATAATGGTAGAGCTCCTAGAAGGCTAGTACCGTTATTCTTAAACCACTGGAAAAGATTTGAGGGGGACAGCGTCCCATCAATATTTTCCCCCAAACTTAAACCTGGTACATTTTGTAAATCAGCATGAGTGATGCCTTGAATGGTAACTTGTAGCTGTTTAATATCAAGAGTTAAATTGTTACCATAATGATTAGATAGATGTCTTCGAACTTTCTCCCAAGGAATCTCGGTTTCATTATAAGGAAAAGGAGTAACACAAAACATTGTGACATTCCAGTCACAAAGAAGATGTATGTGTGATTTAATATTTTGTATTTCATCTCCCAGATATGTCATAGTATATTCTAGATCTGAGAGCCATTCACTTATTTTTTGATCAATAATAGTTTATTGACTCCATGCCCTGCTGGCATTGTGATGTCAATCTTGCACAAATCTTGTCGTTTGTACTGTTTGGTGCAATACTGTTCCTGCCACTGCAGCTGGGGTGGTGATGGCAATAATGCCAAGAATGGCTATAATAAGGAGTCCTATAAACCTTTTTGAGCATCGGACCCACTTCTGTAGGACTGTTAGCAAGGCATGCATGTCCAGAGAATTCTTCCATGGATGGGGATGTTCAACGGGTATCCATATTCCAACTCTCCTTCATGCTAATAAGATGATTGATTGGTCAGTATTTATGTTATGATTTAGGCAGGTATATAACCTGCAATTTGTGCAAAAAAGCTCTTTTTGGAACATATCCAGTTTAAGGGATCCTACCACCAACACATATGGGTCTCTCACACAAGCTTGAATATAGTTCTTATCAACCATCTGAAAGCTTCACGTATAGTTTTCATCTTTCAGATAGATCCCATTCCAGATCTTAATAGGGGACTTCACTGCAGCAAGTTTCCATAAATGTTTTTGTCTTTTGCAGTAGTCCATAAAAGGAGAGGGGGTGGCTAATCCGTCTCCATGCCATATTATAGGACCATCGGAGATAGTATAAATGGAAGTTTGATTAAGTACATACCATCGTAAGGTTCGATGATGAAAGCATTGTCTCCCAGTGCAATTAGAGACTGCGAAACCCTTAGGGGACCAGTCCCATACTACTCTATTGGAATCATTAATTAATATGCTGGGATGATTTGCTCTACATTCCTCCCAATTGGGCTGAATCCCTTCATTCAACCACACTCTGGCCATTTTACATTTAGGTATCAGTGGGATTTCAATGTTTTCTTCAGTACAATTTCAAGCAAAGCCCACAGTAGATATCAAATAAAGTTGCATTCTGGAGGAATTAACATCTCCAGGAGAAGTCACCAGCCATCCTTGGTTTAATGGTCTTAAGCAATTTTCATAACGGCCAATACATATAGGTCTTGTATTAAAGCCCAATGTGATATTAATTTCTTGTCCTTCTTCTTTAGGGAAAATCAGGAGCCTAGGGTCTACTGTCCTTGGGATCCATTTAAATCCATTAATGTATACAGGGACGGCATCATCATCCCATTCAATTGCCCTGAGAAGGAGGGGATTGGGTACATAGGCCCAATAAGTAAAATTGGTGGCTGGTGCCGTGTGACACAGTGGAATACTTACAGCTACTGTCAATAAGGCCATCATAGTAACAGCCATATTGCTGGGGGTAAAGGTGTGCTGTTCATGACACAGCACTTCTGCTTTCTGGGTCACCTTCTTGAGCTGACCCCATGTGGGCATCATCGCCATCTCAGTTCCTGGCAGCATGATCTTGGTGGTCTGTAGGGTAAGGCCCTTGAAATTGATTATCGGTGGACCTGGATCAAACGCAAATCTTTTCCATTTGCTCATGCACAAGAAGGGACCCAAACAGACTTCACAGCATTGTCTGGCGTCACACAAGCTAACCTTTTCCCTCAAGTAATTAAAGTGCCAGGAAGCAATTGATTAGATTGTACATCCTTCCACCAGACAGGAGGGGACCGAGAACGTGTTTCTAGGTGAGAGTTATGAAAATGTCTGTCAACCACAATAGAGTCATTCTCATCTCGATTCAAAAAATTTAAAGTAAATAAGGTTTTTGCCAACGTTTCTGTGGGGATTACATGTACTCCCCTTTTTGTTTTTGCAATTATAATTTGAGGAGTTGGTTGGCTCTTTCCACAATACCCTGTCCTTGGGGATTATACGGGATGTCCGTGGTATGTGATATATTCCAGGCATCAAAAAATTGTTGTAGTTTGGCAGAGGCATAAGCAGGAGCATTATCTGTTTGGATACTTTTAGGAAGTCCCATAACAGCAAAAGCGCTGGTTAAATGTCAGATGACATGAGAGGCTAATTCTCCAGTTTGAGCAGTAGCCCAAATAAATCAGGAGAATGTATCGATGGTGACATGAATGAAAGATGATTTACCAAATGGAGAATAATGGGTGACATCCATCTGCCAAATTTCATTGGCTTGTAAACCACGGGGATTAACCCCAGTTGTCTGAGATTGTGCATTTAATGTGGCACAGGCCAGACAGGTTTTAAAACCTATAATGGTTTTAGGTTGTTCCCACGTAAATGGGAAACGATGTCGTAACCCTCTAGCATTAACGTGAGTCAGTGTATGGAAGTGGGAGGCATCTTGAAATGCCGGATATAAAAGAGCTTCAGCAGTGGCATTTCCATCAGAGAGCGGACCTGGAGGATTATTATGAATGTGAATACGAGTAATATAAAATGGCGAAACACGGGAACGTATAAGTTGCTGCAACTGTTGAAAAAAGATCATAAGCTAGGTATCCGATGTTGAAATGGAGGCCGTCTTGATGTGGCTAACTACTAGACTGTGTATAAAGAATCAGAAAGTAAATTAAAGGGATTGGAGACGTCCTGAAAAAGAGTAATAACAGCCATTAATTCAGACCTCTGAGCAGATAGATGAGGGGTCTCAATTATTTTAGTTCGAGGCCCATGGTAACAGGCTTTTCCTCTTGCAGATCCGTCTGTGAAAAAAGTCAAAGCTTTAGGTAAAGGTGAAGAGGCTGTGACTTTGGGTAATATAAAGGAAGTTCTCTTTAGAAAAGACAATAAAGGAATAGAAGGGGAGTGGGAGGATAAATTTACCACAAATTAACTAAGCGCAGTTTGCCAAGAGAGATTAGTTTGCAGAGCTCTTTCGATCTGTGCCTTAGTGTGGTTGAATTTGCATCTTATGAATTTGTTCTTCTACAGATCGCAACTCCGAAATGGCTGCTTCATTGAGGGTCCGGGGACTGTTTAAGTCTCGATCACCTTTTAATAATTCAAAGAGATTTTGTAACGCATAGGTAGGAATGCCTATCTTGGGTCTATAATCCAGTTAATGTCTCCTAATAATTTTTGCATATCCTTTAAAGTTTTACTGGCATCTTGCCGAATTTGTACCTTTTGGGTACGTATTGTGGTACAATCCATTATAACCTAAGTAAGAATAAGGGGTTGAGGTCTGCATTTTTTCAGGAGCAATGACAAGTTTGTGAAGATCAAATTGATATTTGAGAGTACTGAAAACAGTAGCTAATTCTTCTTCCATTTTTGCTGCACATAAAATGTCATCCATATAATGGATTAAATAAGTTTGTGGATATTGGTCCCAAATTGGTTCAATTCAGGCCACATAATTTTGACATACGGTAGGACTATTAAAGATTCCCTGTGGGAGCACCTTCCACTGAAAGCGCCTGGAAGGTTCTGTAAAATTAACACTAGGTATAGTGAATGCAAAGTGGGGACAATCTTGTTCTGCAAGTGGAATTGTATAAAAGGAGTCTTGTAAACCAATAATAATAAGAGGCCAATTAAGAGGTACCGTATTGGGGGAAGGGAGTCCTGGTTGGAATGGTCCCACAGGTTGAATTGCTGCATTAACTGCTCTTAAATCAGTAAGTAAATGCCATTTTCCAGATTCCTTTTTCATTACAAAAACTGGTGAATTCCAAGGACTAAAGGATTCCTCTATATGTCATTTTTGAAGCTGCTCTTGAACCAAACTTTGCAGAGCTTCTAATTTTTCTTTGTTTAATGGTCACTGCTTGATCCAAATGGGGTGTTCATCCTTCCACGTCAGTGGGATTGGCTCTGGAGGACCCATTGGAGGCGAAGCAGTGGCCCCTATGAAAAAGGCAGATTGGCATCCATCTCTTTTGTAGGGGATGGTATCATTATATACGTTTCCCATTGTTGGAGTAAATCTCGACCCCATAGATTGATGGGATTGTCTATTATATATGGTTGAGTATATCCTTTTTGTCCCTCAGGCCCCTCCTGTGGGAGAATATGAAGACTTCGGTCTACGTTTTCTGCCTGTCCTAAACTTGAAATAATTATTGCCACGGGGCCCTGAGGCCATTTCTTAGGCCGACTATCAGTTCCAAAATGGGCACATCTGCTCCAGTATCAATATGTCCCTGAAAAGACTTTCCCTGTATCTTTATATAGCAGGTCAGTTTTTTTTTGAAAAATATTTCATCAAATACACTCTGACCGACCAGTACTTCCAAAGCCCGCATCACCACATGATTGATTTTTAAATTTTCCCTTAATATATGGCAGCAATAGTAACTGCACTATTCAGTCTCCCTTAAAAAATTTATATGGGGTGTTTGAAGATATTAAAGCCATGATTTCTCCAGTATAATCTGAGTCAATGATTCCTGTAAGAACTAAAACACCTTCTTTAGTCAAACTATATCATCCTAAAATTAATCCTACAGTATCATTTGGCAAAGGCCAAAACAGGCTGTAGGAAACTTCTGAGGAGTCTGATTTGGGAGCAATAAAAAGTTTTCTCTACACGGGTGATCGAGTCCAGCGCTCCCCGGCGCGGCATGTAACAAATCTAAAATTATCTGAGACTGAGGTTGTGGGGGTGCCCCCTTTTGGTTCGGGGCTGAGGGCTTGCCCCATAACCCATTTCCCTGTAGAGCAGTACCATCTTTGTGAACTCTAGAGTGGCACTGACTGGCCCAATGATTCCCCTTTTTGCTTCGGGGACAAAGAGTAGGGAAATTATTTTGATTGTTTTTTCCCATCGTATTTCTATTCTTAAGACGGCATTGGGCACAAGTGTGCCCATTTCTTCCACAATTGAAGTATTGTTCCTTGAAAGTATTTGTTGTTAAGGCTGCCATGGGCTGAGCTAGCAAGTCAGCTTTGTAGGTGTCAGTGCCTACACCTTGGCACAATTTGATGTAATCAGTGAGAGTGCCTTTTCCTTTAAAAGGAGCGATAACTTTCTTACAATAGATGTTTGCATTTTCATAGGCCAATAATTGTAATAAAGTGTCAGCAGCTTCTACATTATTTATGTCTTTTTTAAATAATGTTTTTATTATATTATTTTGGTCACTATACAATACATCCCTAGTTTTTTATGCAAAGTTCCATGATTCATTACTTGCATATAATACCCAGTACACCATGCAATACGTGCCCTCCTTAATATCCATCACCAGCATATCCCATTCCCCCATTGATCTGTCTTTTAATAGCTTCCTGTGATCTTCCTACAAATACAATATAAGGCTCCCTAGCACCTTGAATAATCCTGAAAAGAGGCATTAGCTGTAGAATTAGACTCAATTTTTTCCCAAGCACATAGGCAACATCTGTGAAGCTGTTCTACAGCCGGATTGGTCATCTGCACTTGTTCCTGCACTTGACTCCAAGGTCCCATCCCCATCAATTGTTCTAGAGAAATAGTGATGTTATGAGCTCGATTATAATTTGCAGCAGTTTCCGCATGGTCTTGCCACCATGTAGGAAATTGTAAGAATTCCCCAGGGGACAGGACAGTCTTCGCTAACAAAGACCAGTCTGTGGGAATTAATCGGTTGCCTTCTGCAATGCCCTGAATAAGGCCCATAGAGAAGGGAGAATTAGTACCATAATTTTGAACTGTTTTAACTCTTTGAGAACTTTAAAGGGAAATGGTTCATGTGTGGCTTCATATATTCCTTCTGGGTGGTTAGGATCTACCCCTGGAGGCTAACGTTCCCTTATAGTTACTGGGAACGCAAATTGTAGAGCATCTAAATCTCCTTGCTGTTTGGCCAGGAGCAAGCCTTTTTGAACTGCCAAAAGTGACGATTGATATTGCCGCTTATATGATGGAGCTGTTGCCTGTTTTTGTGAGAGGAAACCACTATTCCTCTTTGTAAGCAAAGGTGGTGACGGAAAGCCATCCATTTCTATAGAAAAAGGAGGAGGGGGAACACGTTTTACTTTTCCTCCTTCCAGGACAGCGCATTCAGGTCCTATTGAGGATTCATTGTTGGCATTAGAACTCTCAAGTTCAGTATCACTCTCTGAGTCCTGAGTTTAAAGGGGTTCCAGGATAGACCGAATCAGATACCACGTAGGCCAAATAGTGATGAGAATTGGCTTTCCTCAAGCATGTTGTTGCTTTCCTCAAGCATGCTGTTGCTTAAGCTCATGCCCTACTTTTTCCCATGCTTGCAGATCTAAGGTCCCCAGAGTGGGAAACCATGAACAGTATTCTTCTATGACTTTTAATAAGTCCAGAAGTTTGCCCTTGCTAACCTTAACTCCTCCTGCTCTTAGGAGTTGCTTCAAAGGACAGATGTAAGGGCAATAATTATCTGTGCTCTGAGAATTACCCATACCTTGCTGAAAGTTCCCTGACTCACCAGCAGGAAATGTCCAAGGCCTTGCTTCTTTATCCATTGGGACTCTTTCTCCGCTATGGTTTCAGGTCCCTGTTCGTGTCCCTGTTCAGGTGCCACTTGACATGACACCGCCAGTGGAGTGCAGCGTTGATTCGGGAGAAGGACGAGGCACAAACAGGTTAGCTTGTGAAAGAGAGCCTGGGTGCAGGGGATGACTGCAAAGCATGCCACCGCCAAGAGTGCGATCGCCCCGAACAGCTGCAACCTCATGTATTTATTGGCAATAAACAATCAAAGACAATCAAGGGGATGATCTGTAGTACATCCTAGTGAATAGTAGTACATCATGGGGAAGGTCACGGGATTAGATGATGTAACGTTCAGCAAGTGAGGCCTATTCTTAAACATGTTCCTATGGAACCCATGGGCTATTGTCAATAGCAATGAATTTTCTGTTGGGGCAGCGTTCTGCCCTTTAGCAGACCAGGCATTCCTGGTCACTCATTATCTGAGGGCAGCGTTCCACCCTGAGTGAGCTGTGCATTCCCAACTGCTGGGCAAGCTGGGCATTCCCGACTCTGTGCTCTGACATTTACGCTAAAGCCTGCAAGCTCACAAACATATTTTCCTATTATATCCTTAGCATAACCTCTCAGCCAGGAGCTGCTGCACTTGAGTCCTAGAAAAAGAGCAGGGAAAAGTGGCAGAAGGTTTATTTGAACAAATTATATCTGAGAACTTATCTAGTTTGGAGAAGTAAATGAGTACAGAGAACTCCCCTCAAAATCAACAAAAACAGGTCAACACCATGACATATTATAGTGAAATTTGCAAAATACAAAGATAAAGAGAATTCTGAAAGTAGATCCAGAGAAAACATCTTTAAACTACAAAGGTAGACACATAGGGCAGATCAGAAAGGACTGGCATGATATAGTCAATGGGCTATATGGGAAAAATATGCAGCCAAGAACACTTTATTCAGTAGGCTTTCATTCAGAATAGATGGAGAGATAATGAATTTCCAAGACAGATGGAAACTAAAAGAGGTTGTGAACAATAAACCAACCCTCCAAGAAATATCACAGGGGACCCTTTGAGTGGAGAGACACAAAGTAACAAAGACGAGAAAGGAACAGAGACAATTTACAAAAACAGTGATTTTACAGGTGGTACTAAATTCATATCTTTCAATAAATACTCTGAATGTAAATGGACTAAATCTGCAATCAAAAGATATATCAGAATGGATTAAAAAACAAGACCCATGATATGCTGTTTATAGGAAACTCATTCTAAACCCAGAGACACCCCCAGATTGAAAATAAGGGGATGGAGGGATGCCTGGGTGCCTAGTCGTTAAGCTCTGCTTTCAGCTCAGGGCATGATCCCAGAGTCCTGGGATCGAGCCCTGCATCAGTCTCCCTGCTGTGCTGGGAGCCTGCTTCTTCCTCTCCCACTCCCCCTGCTTGTTTTCCCTCTCTCAATGGCTGTCTCTGTCTCTGTCAAATAAATAAACAAAATATTTAAAAGGGGGGACAAAAAACCATGTATCATGCTAATGGACATCAAAAGAAAGCTGGATAGCAATACTTACATCAGACAAATTAGATTTTAAAACAAAGACTCTAATAAAAGATTAAGAGGACCACTATATCATAATTAAAGGGTCTATCCAACAAGAAGATCTAACAGCTGTAAATATTTATGCTGCTAACTTGGAAGCAGCCAACTTATAGTTGGAAGCAACCAACTATATGAATAAATTAATAACAAACTTAAAGAAACTCATTGATCATAATACAGTAATACTAGGGAACTTCAACACCCCACTAACTGCAATGGACAGATCATCTAAGCAGAAGATCAACAAAGAAACAAGGGATTTGAATGATACACTGGACCAGATGGACTGCACAGATATATACAGAGCATTCCATCCTAAAGCAACAAAATACACATTCTTCTCAAGTGCACATGGAACATCCTCCAGAATAGATCACATACTGGTGTATGTGATACCTGATCTAAACCAGATCTCAACTGGTACCAAAGATTGGGATTATTCCCTGCATATTTTCAGACCACACTGCTGTTTTGAAACTTGAACTCAATAACAAGAGGAAATTTTTAAAGAATCCAAACACTTGGAGGTTAAAGAGCGTCATACTAAAGAATGAATGGGTCAACCAGTAATTAAAGAATTTTAAAAATTCATGGAAACAAATGAAAAAGCAAACACAACTGTTCAAACCTTTGGGATGCAGCAAGGGTGGTCCTAATAGAGAAGTACATACCAATACAAACCTTTCTAAAGAAACGAGAAAAGTCTTAAAACACACAGCCTAACCACACACCTAAAGGAGCTGGGGAAGAAAAGCAAAAAAACGCCTAAACCAAGCAGGAGATGAAAATTAATAAAGATTAGAGCAGAAATCAATGAAATAGAAACCAGTAGAACAGATAGACAAAACTAGGAGCTGGTTCTATGAAAGAATTAATAAGACTGATAAACCCCCAGCCAGACTTACCAAAAAGAAAACAGAAAGGACCAAAATAAATACAATCACGAATGAGAGAGGAGAGATCACAACTGATACCAAAGAAATACAATTATAAGAACATATTATGAGCAACTATATGCCAACAAATTAGGCAATCTGGAAGAAATGGATAAATTCCTATAAACATATAAACTACCAAAACTGAAACAGGAAGAAATAGAAAACCCGAACAGACCCACAACCAGCAAGGAAATTGAAGCCATAATCAAAAATCTCCTAACTAACAAAAGTCCAGGGCTGGATAGCTTCTCAGAGAAATCCTACCAAACGTTTAAAGAAGAATTAATACCTATTCTTCTCACACTGTTCCAAAAATAGAAATAGAAGGAAAACTTCCAAACCCATTCTATGAGACCAAAATTATCTCGATCCCAAAACCAGACAAAGACCCCACTAAAAAGGAGAATTACAGACCAATATCCCTGATGAATATGGATACAAAAATCCTCAACAAGATACTACCTAATCATATCCAAAAGTACATTAAAAGGGTTATTCACCATGACAAGTGGGATTTATTCCTGGGCTGCAGGGGTGGTTCAACATCCACAAATCAATGTGTACACTACATAAATAAAAGAAAGGACAAGAACCATATGATCCTCTCAATAGATGCAGAAAAAGAATTGACAAAATACAGCATCTTTTCTGAATAAAAACACATCACCATGTAGAGATAGAGGGAACATACTTCAACATCATAAAGGCCATATATGAAAGACCCACAGCAAATATCATTCTCAAGGGGAAATACTGAGAGCTTTCCCCCTAATGTCAGGAACACAGCAGGGATGTCCACTATCACCACTGTTGTTCAACATAGGACTAGAAGTCCTAGACTCAGCAATCAGACAACAAAAATGGATAAATAAAAGTCATCCGAATTGGCAAAGAAGAAGTCAAACTCTCACTCTTTCCAGATGACATGATAGTCTATGTGGAAAACGGAAAAGACCACACCAAAATTGCTAGAGCTCATACAGGAATTCAGCAATGTGACAGGACACAAAATCAATGCACAGAAATCGGTTGCATTTCTGTACACTAACAATGAGACAGAAGAAAGAGAAACTAAGGAATCAATTCCATTTACAATTGCACCAAAAACCATAAGATACCTAGGAATAAACCTAACCAAAGAAGCAAAGCATCTGTACTCAGCAAACTATAAGACACTCATAAAAGAAATTGAGGAAGACACAAAGAAATGGAAAAACATTCCATGCTCATGGGTTGGAAGAACAAATATTGTTAAAATGTCTATGCTTCCCGGAGCAATCTATACCTTCAATACAATCCCTATCAAAACACCATCAACTTTTTTCACAGAACTGGAACAAATAATCCTAGAATTCGTATGGAACCAGAAAGGAGCCCAAATGGCCAAAGGAAAGTTGATAAAGAAAACCAGAGCTGGTGGCATCATGATTCCAGACTTCAAGTTGTAACAGAAAGCTGTAATTCTCAAGACAGTATGGCACTGGCACAAAAACAGACACATAGATCAATGGAACAGAACAGACAACCCAGAAATGGACCCTCAACTCTATGGTCAACTAGTCTTTGACAAAGCAGGAAAGAATATCTAAGGGAAAAAGGACAGTCTTTTCAATAAATGGTGCTGGGAAAACTGGACAGCCACATGCAGAACAATGAAACTGGACCACTTTCTTACACCATACACAAAATAAATTCAAATGGATGAAAGACCTCAGTGTGAGACAGGAATCCATCAAAATCCTACAGGAGAACATAGGCAGCAACCACTTTGAACTCGGCCACAGCAACTTCTTGCTAGACACGTTTCCAGAGGCAAAAGAAACAAAAGCAAAAATGAACTAGAAGTCCTTGCAACAGCAATCAGACAACAAAAAGGTATAAAAGGTATCCAAATCCGCAAAGAAGAAGTCAAACTGTCTCTCTTCGCAGATGACATGGTACTCTATATGGAAAATCCAAAAGAATCCACTCCCAAACTACTAGAAGTTATAGAGCAATTCAGTAATGTGGTGGGATACAAAATCAATGCTCAGAAATCAATTGCATTTCTATACATGAAAAATGAGACTAAAGAAAAAGAAATTAGGGAATCCATCCCATTTACAATAGCACCAAAAATCATATGTTACCTTGGAATTAACTTAACCAGAGACGTAAAGGACCTATATTCTAGAAACGACAAATCACTCTTGAAAGACATTGAAGAAGACATAAAAAGATGGAAAAATATTCCATCTCATGGATTGGAAGAATTAACATATTTAAATGTCCATGCTACCCAGAGCAATCTACACTTTCAATGCTATCCCAATCAAAATACCAATGACATTTTTCAAAGAACTGGAACAAACAGCCCTTAAATTTGTGTGGGACCAGAAAAAGCCCCGAATCGCCAATGAATTGTTGAAAAGGAAAAACAAACCTGGGTACATCACAGCGCCGGATTTCAAGCTGTACTACGAAGCTATGATCACAAAGACAGCATGGTACTGGCACAAAAACAGACACATAGACCAATGGAACAGAATAGGGAACCCAGAAATGGACTCTCATCTCTTTGGGCAACTAATCTTTGATAAAGCAGGAGAAAACATCCAGTGGAATAAGACAGTCTCTTCAATAAATGGTGCTGGGAAAATTGGACAGCTACATGCAAAAGAATGAAACTTGACCACTCTCTCACACCGTACACAAAAATAAACTCTAAATGGATGAAAGACCTCGATGTGAGACAGGAATCCATCAAAATCCTAGAGGAGATCATAGGCAGCAACCTCTACAACATTGGCCAAAGCAACCTGTTTCATGACACATCTCCAAAGGCAAGAGAAACAAAAGATAAAATGAAGTTGTGGGACTTCATCAAGATAAAAAGCTTCTGCACAGCTAAGGAAACAGTCAAAAAAACTAAAGGCAGCCACAGAATGGGAGAATATATTTGCAAATGATACTAGAGATAAAAGACTGGTATCCAAGATCTACAAAGAACTTCTCAAACTCAATACGTGAGAAACAAATAAACAAATCATAAAATGGGCAGAAGATATGAACAGACACTTATCCAATGAAGACATACAAATGGCTAACAGACACATGAAAAAATGTTCAAAATCATTAGCCATCAGGGAAATTCAAATCAAAACCACACTGAGATACCACCTAATGCCAGTTAGAATGGCAAAAATTGACAAGGTAAGAAACAACAATTGTTGGAGAGGATGTGGAGAAAGGGGATCCCTCCTACATTGTTGGTGGGAATGCAAGTTGGTACAGCCACTCTGGAAAACAGTGTGGTGGTCCCTTAAAAAGTTAAAAATTGAGCTACCCTATGACCCAGCCATTGCACTACTGGGTGTTTACCCCAAAGATACAGACGTAGTGAAGAGAAGGGCCATATACACCCCAGCGTTCATACCAGCAATGTCCACAATGGCTAAATCATGGAAGGAGCCGAGATGCCCTTCAACAGATGACTGGATTAAGAAGATGTGGTCCATATATACAATGGAATATTACTCAGCTATCAAAAAGAACGATTTCTCAACATTTGCTACAACATGGACGGCACTGGAGGAGATTAGGCTAAGTGAAATAAGTCAAGCAGAGAAAGACAATTATCATGTGGTTTCTCTCATCTATGGAACATAAGAACTAGAAAGATCAGTAGGAGAAGAAAAGGATAAAGAAAGAGGGTAATCAGAAGGGGGATTGAAGCATGAGAGACTATGGACTCTGAGAAACCAACTGAGGGCTTCAGAGGGGAGGGGGTGGGGGAATGGGATAGGCTGGTGATGGGTAGTAAGTAGGGTATGTATTGCATGGTGCACTGGGTGTTATACGCAAGTAATGAATCATCGAACTTTACATCAAATACCAGGGATGTACTGTATGGTGACTAACAATATAATAAAAAAATATTATTATAAAAAAATGAACTATTTTGATGTCATCAAAATAAAAAGCTTTTGCACAGCAAAGAAAACAATCAACAAAACTAAAAGGCAACCTACAGAATGGGAGAAGATATCTGCAAATGACTTATCAGATAAAAGGCTAGTATCCAAGACCTATAAAGAACTTGTCAAATTCAACACCCAAACAACAAAAAACCGAGTCAAGACATGGGCAGAAGACATAAACAGACATTTCTCCAAGAAATACAAATGGCCAACAGACACATGATAAAATGCTCAACATCCCTCATCATCAGGAAAATACAAATCAAAACCACAATGAGATACCACCTCACACTGATCAAAATACCTAAAATTAACAACTCAGGAAACAACAGATATTGGCAAGGATGTGGAGAAAGGGGAACTCTCTTACACTGTTGGTGAGAATGCAAACTGGTATAGCCACTCTAGAAAATAGTACGGAGCTTCCTCTAGAAGTAAAAGATAGAACTACCCTAGGACCCAGCAATTGTACTACTAGGTATTCTTCCAAATATAGTGATTCAAAGGGGCACATGCACCCCAATGTTTATAGCAGCAATGTCTACAGTTAATAAAAAAGATTAAAAAAAGAATAAAAAGAATAAAAAAAAGAATAAAAAAAAGAGCCTAGAAGTCCATTCACAGACGAATGGATAAAGAAGAGGTATATATATATATATACCACCTCTTCTAATACACACACACACACACACACACACACACACACACACACACAACGGAATATTACTCAGCCATCAATAAAGAATGAAATCTTGCCATTCACAATGACATGGATGGAACTAAAAGGTATTATGCTAAGCAAAATAAGTCAGTTAGATAAAGCCAAATACTGTATTATTTCACTCATATTGGAATTTAAGAAACAAAAAATTTGAACATAGAGGAAAGGAAGATAAAATGGATAAAATAAGATAGACATGGAGAGGGAGGCAAACCATAAGAGACTCTTAACTATAGGGAACTGGGGGTTGCTGTGGGTGAGGTGAGTGGGGGAATGGAGTGGTTGAGTGAGGAGCCTTAGCGAGAGCACTTGATGTGGTGAGCTTTTGGTGTTATATGGTACTGATGAATCACTGAACTCTACCTGAAGCTAGTAATATGATATATGTTAACTAACTTGAATTTAAATTTAAAAAGTCATGGGCTAACACTTGAACCAAATAAATCTGACATTTACCATATTCAACCTATTAAAATGAATCCATTCCTAATGATTCCTAAGGAGTCAATGATTTAAAGGTAAAAAGAAATCAAAGAATTGGAGAGTTAATTTATTTAGAATCTCAAAATAAAGAAACTCTTGCAAAGCAGAGCAAAAAACCCAGAAGCCACATAGTAAAATATTGACAAATTTAAACATGTAAATATTTATATATATTAACTTTAGGATAGATGTGTCACAAAGTTAAATGACAAATGACAAACTGGGGAAACAATACTGAAATACATGTGCAAGATATTTACTTTCTTAGATGTAAATGGCTTCTATTCAAACAAGGTATGTTTCTTCTCAACGACTGATAAATATCACAAAGTTTGAGAACACCAAGTGCCAGAAGAGGTATGAGAAAGCAGTCACATGCTCATTCTATAGTGGGAGTGTACTCCCTTTTTGGGAAGAAATATGTCCATATCTATCAAAATTTTAAATGTACATTTCCCTGCCCTACAATTTGCAGTGCAGACCTGATCATGAAACTTTTCAAAACACATATCAAAAAAATCCTCCATAGCCTAGGAGACTGCTTAAATAAACTATGGGTGCATCTCTCTAATGGAATAAAGAGTATATGTGCAAAAGAGTGGATGAGAAGGAACATCTGGAAGCACTCATATCAAAAGGTATATGAACTATATTAAGTTTTTAAAAAGCAAGATACAGGGGTGCCTAGGGGGGCTCAGTCAGTTAAGCATCTGACTCTTGATTTCTGCTCAGGTCATGATCTCAGGGTTGTGAGATCGAGCCCAAGTTGGGCTCTGTGCTCAGAGGGAAGTCTGCTGGAGATTCTTTCTCCCTCTCTCTTTGCCCCTCCCTGCCAAATAAATAAATAAAATTTTTTTAAGAAGCAAGGTACAGAGCAGTGTGTTTTGGATAAACAAAATAAAATAGAGGAGAGAGACAGACAGAGAGGTGATTGATAGATGATAGATAATACATAGACAGTAGACCTACAGATATAGGTAATTTTTTAATGGAAAGATACACTAGAAACCATTGACAATTGCTTACCCTTGGAAAGAAAAGCTGAGAGTAGAAACAGAAGGGGGAAATATTATTTTCCATCCTATTCTGCCTTTGTGTTTTTAAATTTTTTCTTACTTTCAGTTTTCAAGTTAATATTAAGAAGTTTATAGACCATGGAATTATGTCAACTTTCATTTTCTTTCTACACTTTGGAGATTTGTTTAACTGAATAAATATTATTACTGTTTTAAGCCTATCAAGCCATCAAGTTTGTACATAAATGTATTCATTCATTCAATAAACACGTATTGAGTGGCTACAATATGCCAGTCACTGTTTCAGTGACTTGGGACACAGAGTCAGCAAGGCACAACCCAGCTCTTGAGAAACTTATGGTCTCGTTGGTGGGGGAGAGATGTTCAGTAAGAGATTTACTGACAGCGTGCTAAGTGACATCACAGATGACATCACAAAGTGTCACTGAGGTACAGAGGAGGGAGAGATGAATTTATATCCCCTGTTTGCCTAGGAAATAACAAGTTTAAATCCATTGTCCTGTGAGAATTGCTGAAAGTAGCCCCTTTCATAGTAGGGCTGATACACAAAATACTGTACTCTGAGTGATTCAAACAACATAATTTATTTTCCCAAAGTTAGAAATCCAAGATCAAGGTGTTACCAGGTTTGTTTTCTCCTGAGGCTTCTCTCCTTGGCTTGCAGATAGCCACCATCTTGCTGTGTCCTCATATGTCCTTCCCTTTGAGTGCTCTCTGCCCTAATCAATCTCCTTATAGGGACACCAATCAGATTGGATTAGAGTCCACCCTAATGACTTCATTTTAGCTCGTTAAAGCCTCATCTCCAAATACACATTCTGAAGTACTGAGTGTTAGGACTTCATCATGTGAATTTGGGGAGACACAATTCAACCCATAACAAGATCCTGGCCAGAAACTAAGTTGGTGGTAGTCCAGGCAGAGGCAACAGTATTTTGCTGAAGTTTGCAAAGAAAGTACAATTTTCTCTTGACCTTTAGCAAATATGTCTGAATTTATTTCTAGACTCTCTTTAGAGCTGACTAGTTCCCAGCTTCACATGTGAAGAATGGTTACAAGCTGAGGGCCAGGCACTTCCAAGCCACCCAGGGGAGACTTGTGCTCATTTTCCTGCTTGGTTAGGAGACAGAGTCCTCCCTATAGCATTGCTGAGAAAAGTCCCCATGTCATCATCATGGGTGTCCAAGCAACCAAGACTGATTTGGTTCCAGTTCAACTCTGGAGCCAGACCCAGGTGCTTTTGCCAAACCCAGGCTCCCAACTTGACAATCATGAGTCTCCCCTTGAAGGGACATAAACTCTTCCAAAATCCTAAGATTCCTTAGAACATGTCCAGGACCTACCCCCACTGTCTCCCTCTCTCATACACTGTCCTATAACCTCCCCTCCAAACTAGGACTAATAATACACCCTAGGGACATGCAGATAGGACAGGGCCCCTATCTCAGGAAGTTCAAGAATTACAGAAGAATCTACTAAGGAAATACATATTGGGGTAGCAAGTTACCTGGGAGTGGGACTCTGTCTCTAGGAAAAGTTTGCTTTTCTCCCTTAAAAAGGTTTTTGTTTTGTTTCATTTTGGTTTCAAATACAAACTTACCTAGAATTATAGTCCTGTCCCTTTCTGAGAGATGAGTTTCACTCAACTGCATTTTTCCTCTTCACCTGTAAAGAAGGAGGAAGTCAGTGGGCAGCCCCAGCAGCCCCCTCCCCACAGCCCATATATGTGTTCACAGGCTCCCACATGCTCTCTATTTCCTCATGATGAGGTAAATAATCATTTAATCCTTTTGTTGTTGCATATGATTGAGCTTACTTCCACCAATGATGAAATCATATGAAGTTCTGCAAGTAACTGAGTAGTGACTCTGACTTTCTGTGAAAACACTTGTATTGTGGAGAGAAATTAATGATCCCTGCAGGTGTCCAAATGGTAAGTCAATACATCCCAACAGGTGTATTCACTGGAAAGGAGCCAACAGGTAAGGCAGCTGGGATCTGTTACTGGTTCTTTCCCCACGGACACCACTGGTCTGTAATAGCATTAGCCAGAGTACATGTTCCCATAACTGTTGCCAAAACTTGTCCCCCAGAATGAGTCTATAAAGTGAAAGCCTTTGTAGCATTACTCCAAGGCTTAACAAATTCCAAAGAGTATTATTTGACTGCAGAAGAGTTTCTGAGATGCTCTTTCTGTTAGCATTCTTGTCCCCTATCAACCATTTTCCAACAGCAGCCAGCATGCTCCCTGTCTGGCATAAATCACAGCCCCGATTTTAAACAAGAGACTCATGGGGTGCCTGGGTGGCTCAGTCGTTAAGCATCTGCCTTCAGTCCAGGGCGTGATCCCGGTGTTCTGGGATGGAGCCCCACATCAGGCTCCTCTGCTAGGAGTCTTCTTCTTCCTCTCCCACTCCCCCTGCTTGTGTTCCCTCTCTCACTGGTTGTCTCTCTCTCTGTCAAATAAATAAATAAATAAATAAATAAATAAATAAATAAATAAAATCTTAAAAAAATAAACAAGAGACTCAAACCTCTCAAAGGGGCCCTCTTAATTTAGAATAAAACCCACACTCGCTTTCAGTCCCAAAGTCTACTTTACATGATCCCCATCCACCTTTCTGATCTTGCCCCTGGTCAGTACACTGGAGGCTCAGGCCTTCTATTGGCTCAGGAACAGTTAAGCCCTGAGTCTTAGGACTTGCAGCTTTGTTGACCTGGTATTCTCTTGTCAAGGCTGTTTGCCAGCCTGGCCTCCTTCAGACTTGAATTCTACCACCTCTGTGAGCGCTTCCATAACTCTCGGCTTCTTGGCCATGACCCCATTGCTCTCCATCACTAGCTTTCTTAATTTCTTCATAGCATAGCACCTGCTACAATCTTGTATATCACTTTGTTATCTGTCTCCCTGTACCAGATGTGAATCTTCATACCACCACACCAGCACTCAGGAGGTGCCTAGCACATGGAAGTTCCTCAGTTCTGTTAGACAATGGATAGACAAATAAGGACCATCTATCTGCCTATAGAGTTCAGGCAAAAAATCCCATAGTTATGCAGTTCTGAACTATCTAAGTGCCTTACTCTGTATTTCTTTCCATGGCACCCACAAACCCACTTACCATTTAAATTATCATGGTCCAGATGTGAACAGCAGTCCAGCCTCCTTTGGTCATTTCCCCCTTAGGATTCTGTCATCCTCCCCATTGGTTAGTTCAGTTAGAAGTCCTGAGGCATTTCTACATGGGTAACAGAAGCAAATATTTGAAATTTTATTTGTGATTCACAATTAAACACATCATTCAAATAACTGTGACTTAAGTTCTGGGTGTGGGCCTAAAGAGTTGATGAATATTAACAATGTCATTAAAAATCCAGAACATAAAATTTTCAGAAATTCCCAGTCCTTGTAATGAGAAGTATACTGTTTCTCCCATCTCACTCTTTTCTCCCTGAAACAAACAGAAACAAACAGATTTCATAAGCTGAAATCAAACACTTAGTATTTTAGAATTTAGTTTTGTAGTTCACAGCAAGGGTCTTTAGTAAACACTTAGCTTAATAGGTTTTTTAAAGGTAGTAATATGCATTTATATATATATAATATATCATCTTACCTACTGAGTTTATATATATATATATATATATATATATATATATTAAAAGGTTTTTAAAAGGTGTGTATGCATTTTATATATATATATATACTGAGTATATATGCATTTATTTATATATATATATATATATATATATATATATATCTATATATATATACTGAGTAAACTCAGTAGGTAAGATGATCATTTTAACAAATAGAATGTTAAAGTATGGTTTATTTAGACTTAAACAAATCGTTACTACTCTAATTTCATCATCTAATCTAATTTCATAATCTAAAGTCATTGCTTCAAAATATGGAGAATCCAGTAGACCTAATAAATCTGATTCTGTCCGTTCAAAGTGAGCATCCTGGCATTGAACTGCACTAATCACCTTTACACTTGCAATCTCTCTTTCCACTGTGGGAACTCGAGGGGTAGGGGGTTACTTAAGCTCTCTCGGACTTAGATTCCTTATCTGTAAAATAGGAAAAATGATAGTATCTCTCTGGCATGACTATGATCAGAACTTTAAAATTATAGTAATACAAGTAAAGCACTTATAAATTGAGTCCAATATATATTAGCCTTTAATAAGTGTTAGCTGCTTATTGTTTGATTTAATTCATTTGGGGGCTCTTGTTTCTTTGCACGGTCATTTCCATAAGTGGGCAAATATTAACATGTAAGTTTTGAAAATATCAGAAAAAAAATCAGGAAAAAATGCAGTTTAAACTGTGAGTGGAATAAAATCATAAGCAAATGTAGCTATCACTTTGTGAAATAAATAGAAACAAACAGATTTTAGAAAATGTGCAATATGACCACACAGTGTGTCCACAAGGGCATTTTATGATGATAGAATTATGTGAGACACCCAGGTAGTTCAATTAAACAAGCAAACCAAAATAAAAATGCTTAGTTTGCAATTATCAATAAATGGAATTCCAAAAGAAAATCCATTGCATTTTTAACCTTGACTTATATTCTATCAGAGTGTTATGTACACCATAAAACAGGAATGGCAAACAGGTTTCATCTTTTAGTCAACTACTATCAATTGGAAGTGACTCTCTGGAAAATTGTTTAAGGAGGATTCTGAGGACACATCTGGGTTCATTGGAAAGAATTTCCCCATCAGTTATCAAAGTACACTACAGGTACAGGAGGGAAAGTGACACTGTGCATGCCAGATGATTACTCCTTACAATGTCAAATTTGCAATTCCCAAATAGTTTGCCAGCATCAGAAAAATAGGCAGCCATGAAGCAAAAACAGTTTGGAACCAAAGATCTGTCTGTGTTGTTAGTGAGATCTGCTGGAGATAATCATTAGGGCTTTCATTGGCTATTTCCTTCACCTCCTCTTTCCACTGTCAAGCACGTATAAGTACCCTGATCCTTAACCTGCTTTAAGCAGGTCCTATATCAAGGGAACGAAGGGACAGGATCAATTAAGTTCTGCTCCACCAGCTTTCCTAATCTGTGGCTCACGTCTGAGGCTTCAGAATCACAAAGAATCCTGGAGGAAAAACCTAAAGAAAACAGAGTCATCGAATGTCAACAAATAGAAAGCAAAGATCAAGGTCTCATAAAACCACTCATCTGGAATCTTGTGAGTACTGCCTGAAAGTCCTTATATGGAATCACCAGATTAGCTCTCCTTCTAAGAGAATAGAGAGCAAGGTCATTCATTTATGGAACATAAGAAGTAGGAAGATCGGTAGGAGAAGAAAGGAAACAAGAAAGCAGGAGGGGGGGGTAAACAGAAGGGGGAATGAACCATGAGAGACTATGGACTCTGGGAAACAAACTGAGGCTTCGGAGGGGAGGGAGGTGGCGGAATGGGATAGACCGGTGATGGGTAATAAGGAGGGCACGTATTGCATGGTGCACTGGGTGTTATACGCAAGTAATGAATCATGGAACTTTACATAAAAAACTAGGGATGTACTGTATAGTAACTAACATAATAAAAAATATTATTATTAAAAAAAAGATGGGAGAAAGTGTATCGTTTTCTCCAGCTCATAAGGAAAGACATGTTTTTCAAAGATCTGAAGGGGAAAAAAAATACTTTTCTGCCCCCAGTCCCAAATTTCCCAAGGCCTCTGTCCTATGGTGGCCTTATTGGATTAAAGTATAACTCTTTCCTCAGAGTTAAGTTAAAGTCCCCATGAGCACACTATTGCCAGGTCCTTCCCCCTCCACAGATGGGAGACACTGCTGGTCCACCTCCATGGAGTAAGGCTCTCGATCTGTGTCTGTCAGATAACTGCAGCCATCCTAAAACAGGGGTCAGGCCAACCAAGGACAGTTGGGTCTCAGGTTCTTTGCCAAGGGTATCACCACTAAGCCTATTCACTGAAAGTTGTTTTGAAAAAAATCAAAGGGCAAAGTGACAGCAGATTCAGAATCCTAGGTAAACAGCCTGCAGGGCTGATCACAGGATTTCTTTGCTTTTCTGTGACTGCAGAAAGGATTCCCTCCTCCTAACTTACCATTTTCAGAAAAGAAAATTCAGGCTAGGCAACCACAGCTTAGCCTGGACCTTCTGGAATCACAGAAGTTCTGGCAAAGTTTGTTACCAGGGTAGTGAAAGGGCAACGGGCAGGAGGAGGGTCCCAGGCATCTTGGAGCCTCAGCCCAGGTTGTCGTGATCTTCCAAACCCACAAGAGAAACACGAGTGTGAAGCTGAAGAGTCTGAGGTAGTGCAGGGCATCTTGCATAACCTACATCTTGCATAAACCAGGCTCAGAGGTTCTCTGAAAGCTTCCCCCTTTATCTCAGTGGACCTGTGACTGAAGCCTCCCACCGCCACCCCAAGATTCCAGAACTTGGAGACAATCCCTGTGTGGCCAGCACGGTCAAGTCAGCAAACTGCCCTGTCACCTTCCAGAGCTGAGCCCTTTCCCTCAAGTGTGCACTGTCCTGGTAGTGTCCTGGAGGTAGTGTCCTGGAGGGACCTACCCCCCAGTCACCTCCTGAAGGCTGCTCTACAGGGCAGTGTGGTCTCCTGGGCCCTTCACCTTAACTTGGAGCCCAACAAAGTTGCATGGAAATACAGTAAATAGATGGGTGGGGAAGCAAGATACATCTCTGGCCCAAAGGGATACATTCACATTCCACCAGGACAGGGGACCAGAACTAAGCGTCTTTGGGGAGCTCCCCTGGGCTAGTGTCCTGGGCAAGTCCTGTCTCACACATGCCTCCACTGGCTTAGCTGTGATCAAGTTTGTAGCCAGGGGACCTGAAACTCCCCTGGGAGCCAGGATGAAACTCCCACCTTCACAGGGTACAGGAGAGCTGGCCACATGCCAATTCCATTTTCCCACAAGGAGATCCACAGGCTGGGGCTTTGTTTGTAAGTAGCAGCAATGATGATGTACAGTTGGGGTTAGGATTGGGCAGAAGGCAAGCTGTGATTCAAGAATAAAAAGATGCGTCTTCCTATTTTGGTGAGTAGATAAACAAGTTCAAAGTCATTCAATGACAATAACAAAAATCAGGCCCCCACCCTGTGTCAGTTATCAGACCAGCACTGAGGCACCGAGATGAATAGAATGTGTTTCCTGTGACTGGGAAGCTGAAATGAGTTTGTTAATAGATTTCCAGGGCAAAGTTTTCTTAGGTATCACTGTTTTCCTATGTCATGGAAATTTTCACCAAACTTAATATGTTTAGATGATCTTTTAATTTAAGAAATAATTTGGTTTTTAAATAAACATTTATTTTTTGACTCAATGTAAGAAGCTTAAAAAGTTTAAACATGTACTCAGGAAGGTCCTTTCTGCTGGTTTACAGAGTAATGTTTTTTTTACTTAAGCCAAAAATAATAGATTAAGGAACTTCCTATTCCAGTAACAAAACAGACAAGATTACTTGAAAATCCTGCCCATGCAAACAGCAAAAAATTCTGTTACATACAACAAACGTTCTTTTAAATGTAGAGCTGAGCATGGAGGATGAAAAGGACATTTGAAGGTACCTGGAAAAAAGGTTTGGTATACCAGGGCACTGGCTCTGGGTGTGGTGGGTAAAATGCCCATCTCCGTGTTAATGCCTACGAGGGTCAGGAGTGGAGAGCTCAGGGAACCTGAGATACAGCTGTATTGTGAACTTGGATTCTTCAAAGTGCTCTGAGAAAACTGGTCTCTGTACCAGGAGATAGTCAGGAAACAACTATGTCATTCTGGGTTGTGGATGAAAAAGAAGTATTCTCTTAGAATTTGTAAGCATGGGTCTGTGCTACAGATCAAATTATACAACCCACCTGGCCCAGGAACCCTCAACACAATAAATATAAAGATAAATCACAAATCAGTAATACCCCTGGGCCACCTGGCAGGGGCACATCCCAAAACCTCGACCAGACCACAGAAGGCTCTGACATGTGTCCCCACAGAAAATCAATTCACAACCCAAAATTAAAAACTCATTCAAAAAGAATGAGCGGAAAGGACAAACAGCATCTGAAGACTTCTTAGAACTTCAGGTAATATAGAAATATAGAAATAGAAAGCCATCAATACTTTAAAGTATAGATTAGGCATAGCCAAAGAGAGAATTGTATGTCTAGAGAAGAAAATACCTGGAACAAGCCTATAGTGGCAGAACTTCTTTTTAAAAAGCTAGACAAAGTTTTTTTTTTAATATATCTTTTAAAAAGTATTGTTGAACCAGCAAACCTGTGAGGAAAATCCATAACCATGAAAGTTCCCAGGAGGATAGGGGTGGGTTGGGGGGAGGGTATCTGACATTGAGCTCTGATTCTGACTCTGATTCTGACAGCCAAGGCGTGGAGGGGGGGCTAGGAAAGAAAGCCCAGCACCACACAAGGTAGGGAGTCTGATAAGAGGCAGAACTCCAGGAAAAGCCCACCCTGAGAAAAGGTGCAACAAGAGAACTCCCCAGTCTTGGCTTGGGGATTGGGAAGGAAGAGGAGAAATCTCCCTGCTCATGAAAAACCACAAGCTGGTTGTCATCTGTGTTAGAAGCCCACACTCATACTATCTAGGTGTCAGAAAAACAAATGAGACTTTTGTTTTTCTCTTATATTTTTCTTTAAAAATTTTGAAACTACATAGACATTTTAAAAATAGTGCAGAGAATAACTGTAAACATTCACCTAGATTCACCAACTAATAAGATTTTGCTGCACCTGTTCCCCTCTCCCTCCTCTCTACATATATGTATATGTATAGGTACCCATACCCATATATACAAATAAATTTATACTATTTTAAAGAAACATCAGAATGAAAGTTGAGGTCACTGTGGCACTTCACCCCCTACATACTTCAGCTGATATTTCCTAAAAGTAAGGACATTCTCCTCTCTTCTCATAATACTACTAAACATACAGTCTATGCAAATTTCCCCAACTGTCCCAATAATGTCCTCTAAAGCTGCTTTTTTTTCCATTCAGAATTCAGTTAAGTTCCTTGCATTGCATTTTGTTATGTCTCTTTCATCTGTGATAATATGCAACAGTGCCCCCTGCCCAAACCATTTTGTTTTCTTTTGTTGTGTATTTCCCTAATGTTGATTCTTTTGAAAAATTCAGGCCAGTTGTCTCACAGAACATCTCACATTGTGTTTGTATCCAATTATTTCTTCATGATTAAATGCAGGTTAAACATTATTACCAGAAAATGTCCCACGTCGTGCATCTGATATCTCGCTGCCTCACAGCTGGCATATAATGCAGGTCATCCTGCTATCAGGGATGCTAATTTACACTTGGGAAAGATGAGCATTAGAAGGCACATTTTCTCCTCTGTAATCTGCTGTGAGTGGATATTTTGAAACTGTGTGAATATCCCATTTCTCTCAACATTGTATGCAAGGGTGTTTAGCATCTACTGGTGCTGTCTTTATATCTATCATTCCTTTTACATTCATTAGCTGCATTCTTCCATAAAGAAGATCAGCTGAAATCCTTAAAAAGCAGCCACACAGCCCAGCAGAGCAAACAAAAATGTTTTCAGGAGGAGCCTACTTTCAAAATAGACCTAAAGAAGTCCCACATATAAAGTGTTACTGATGGTGAATTGTGCTGAGAAGCCGGGGCAATTGTACTGAACTGTGACCTGCTGAATGAGGAGGCATGAGCCACCCACACAGGGGCAGCGGGTATCTTCCTCAACATCCGAGCTCCCACTTTGGGGAAGTGAAAACCCTGGAGTCATTTTGATTAAAAATGCAGTTTCAGTAGACCCACACAACGGAAGTAAAGCCACAAGATTTATGATGTAGCAATCCCAGAAGGGAGGTGACGCAATGAGCCAGAGGAAGGGCAGTCTTCTGGTCTCAGGTCACCAGCAAGCAGATCAAGATCAGGGTAGCAAGCACCTCTTATTTACAAAGGGTTTGGGATGGAGGTCACTGACTCTTTGTGGGCTTAACTCTAAGTAGTTATTTTAGAAGACGTCCTGGGGGAAAATGAAGCAGGAACTTATTGTGGGCATCCTAAACTCAGGTCCTTATCTGAATTCCAGACCCTGGGGGTGAGCAGGATTGTCACACTATAAAATGCCTGCACAGCAACTCGAAATAGCTGTTTTGTCATCACAACTGACCCAGCGATGCTGAAGCATTAGTCTTTAGGGAAAAGCATGGGCACTGTCTGGGCAGCAGAGGTATTAAAAGCTGCCAACAGGGATTGGTCCTCCAGTGTATGAAACACGTGAGCAAAGCGTAAATGTCAATCAATCATATCATTAAACCACAATTTGAAATCCTGACAAACCATTCCCTTCATTTATTGGAGTCCAGCCAAGAAAATAAATCAAAGCCCTTGGATAAGGTTAAGGTAGGTATTTGATAACTAGGATGAGATTGCGGAATATTTATACCTGTTGGATTGTCTGAATTTGTCCAGAATCAGTAATACATATGCAGCAGGTGGTGGCCTTTATGGCACATACACCTCCTTGCTGGGCCAATTAAGTAATCTAAAGCGAAATGGTTATCTAAAACCATCTGTACTAAGAACTCACTAAGGAATGGACTGACCAACAAGACTATTAGACGGATTAACAGGAAGATTATGGAGCCCAGAGCAGTGACTGTGGGGAAGGTCCCCTTGGGGGGCTGTAGGAACATGACCCTGTAGCTTTGTTCCTGAAATAGAGGTGCCATGGTGGTGGTGGCATCTGTAACCAGGGAAGGGTCTTCTCAACAGTAATTAAATTCACGAACCCCTGGTAGGATGCATGATGTGGACCAATCTAACAGATGCGGTGAGAGCCAGCAATTGAGTGAAATGTTTAAAGGGGCCCCAGAACGTTGTAAGACTAGACACATACCTTGGCTTTCCAAAGCTTTCCAAAGCTTAAAGTCGCAGCAGAGAGCAGCCTGCCTCACAGTCAAGCAGCAAGCAAGGGGGCCTGGGATAAACATAGCTAACTCTGCAAAGTGCCACCAGCAGGGAATTCTGATAAATTAGCACTCAGTTCACAACCAAGTCTGGGGAGTGTTCACCATCATCAACAGCCTCTATTCCTGGGTGTCATCTCTGCTACAGGGGAAGGTCACAGGGGCAGCATTCAGGATGAGGCTATGTCCCAGGGTGTCATGGGTGAGGGCACTACCATGTCTTGAATCCTCGTGTCCCACACTGTCGACATGGTCATGTCTCAGATTGTCATGTCATTATGGGCCTGAGCATTGTCATCTCCAGCATAGCTACAGGTAAGGGAACCATCCTAGAATAGGGTGACTCTCCCAGAGAGCCACTCAGGAGGGCAAGTAAGGGGCCAAGAGGTCTAACAGGGTCTCATGGATTTAAGATGCCCTGATTAGGTTTGCTTGCACTGGTATCACAAATTCTCAGTAAATTTTGGGGGTCCCAGGAGACACACCTCAGCAATGACTGGGCAGTGATCTCCTCCAAGGCATGAGTCCCCATCATTGAACAGATCCATTGGAGGCACATGTATAGCCTTAGTTTAAAGAAAATTTAGTGATATGTTCCCAGCAGTTTAATTGTGTGGCTCAGTAGTACCAGAGATGGGTCTGAACTGCGTAAACCTGTCAGCCAGTTAGGATTGAAATTAGGGCACTGTAATGGCCTGTTCTGGGAGGTCCGGATGCTGGTGACTGTTTGGGCAGGACTGGTGGCCTTTAAGCATTTGTGCCATTGTTTCCATTTAAGAGAGAGTGTTTGAATCACCATCTAGTATCCCCATCTGTTGTCATCTCAGGCTCAGCCCTTGGAGGGCTGACTTCCAACATTACCTGCCCCCCACCCTGATGCAATTGCAGGTGAGTGGCTGTGCGATTTCAGCAATTTTCTAGTATTGCCTCTCTGGGGCCCAGGAGAAACCCCATGACTCAGATGACAAGGCACACGAGGAACAGAAAAGGCCAGTAGCAGCAAACATCTGCATTTTATAGTTTTGTTCCTGTGCACTGACTGCCCCATGTGGAGATTTACTATGGAGCTGTTGTGTGTCAGCAGCCCACTGGTGGTCTCCTCCAAAGTGGGGTAGGGCCAGCTGTTGTGACTGTTGCACTGTGCCATCATTTTCTAATGCTGCTGGTATTAGCCAACCTGAGGGCCTCTTTCCCCCTTTTAGGGATCCACACTCTTCCTTTGGTGGGCCCAGGTGCAATTGCCTCCACTTCCTGTGGGGAGGTGTGGTTAGGAGAAATGAGCCATCCACTAAGGCCACTAAACTTCAGAATTTCCGCTGGAATTTGCATATCAAGTGAGTAGGTGGGATCCAGCAGCAGAGTGGTCTTCCTTTTTCTCATGGGCCAAGACTGTCTACAACTAGGGAGTCATCGCTAACCATGCATCTGCCACTGGGTCACCAATGAGTATTGGAAGGAGAGATGATGGACATTTTATTTTATTTTATTTTACTATTTTATTTGTTTATTTGTTTTGAGAGAGAGAGAGCACATACAAGCAGGGGAGGGGAAGAGGGAGAGAGAATCTCAAACAGACTCCATGCTGAGCTTGGAGCCTGATGCAGGGCGCGATCTTAATGACCCTGTGATCATGACCTGAGCCTAAATCAAGAGTCAGACGCTTAAGCAACTGGGCCACCCAGGCACCCCATGATTGACATTTTATGTCAGTAAGGGGACTCAAATTTGTTGGGAAACTTGTAAATAATGTCCTCCCATAAGATGAAGGCAACAGATTCCCTTCTGATAATAATCAGGCAGCACAGCCAAACAAGCCCAGTTGTTGTAAGGAGAGTGGTGGCCATGTGGCTGAGACTTTGAAGTGTCACTGCAGCAAGGAATTCCATTTAGGAGTCCATGTACTGCCCTGTAACTTAAGGAGCAAAGATTTTAAAAGACCATGGAGGCATTCAGTAATGCCACAGGTATGTGGTAGTATGGAAGGTAAAAGTTCCATTGGATGGCCTACAGGAGAGCCCAGGGCTGTGTTATATGGGCAGTAAGATGAGATCCTTGATCTGAGTGAATGGTGTCAGGACAGCTGAATGGAGGTAGGACATACTTAGAAAAGCAAGATTATCTGCTCTGCAGAGAAGTTCCTGGTGGGTATAGCAAGCAGTAGTCTGGTAAAAACATCCATATAATAGTGAAGCAGGTAGTGCCACAAAGGCAGTGGTCCTATGAAATCAAACTGAAAGGGTGGTCCCCTCCCCGAATGGAAGCATGACCAGACAGTTTCCAGTGTTTGGTTTAGGAGTGCAATTTGTAATTCAAAACAATGCATTTTGCAGCAGCTGCCATAAGTATAGTGCCCTGCAGTGGGCCCAGACTAGTGTGGCAGCAGCTCCCCCATGACCTGCAGAGACATGGGAGCAATAAGGAATATGGGAGTGGTAACTATGACAGGCTGGAATGGTGGAGCTGAGGATCCCGGATTGACAGCGGATGAGGGTGTGGGGGGTTGGTAAACTGTAGTTTTGTAGTGGAGGGTGGAGCCTGCAGAGCTATTGGTACAGTCAGAAGTTGAGAGCTCCAAATGGCTGGTGACCTGGATTAGGGGAAAGGCATCCACCATGTGCTTAAGTACAGCCTCTGGTATGGTAATATGTGCTAAAACCTTCATGTGAGTAACCTTCATTGTGACTGGTTCCTGGGCAATGTCCCCCCAAATTAAGGCACACCAAATACGAGGGCCTTTAATATGAAAATTGTCCAGCTGCCATTGGTCTGACCGAACCAGAGACTGTGAGCAACTGCTCATGAGCCAGAAAAACCCTAGAGAAGAGTCCTGTCATGGGCAACCTGCTCTGCAAGGCCATATGTACTACCACTAGCTCAGCAAGCCATCCTTGATAACTGTGGGGCTGCTGGCAGGATGGCACACTGCTGCTCACTAACTGAAAAGGGAATTCATAAAATAAAAGGTAGGGCTGGGGAAATCACATAGACTGGAGCCAGAGAAGCAAGCAAAGGAAAATGTGAAGGAGAGGCTAAGAGATATGAAGACAGAATCAGAAAGTCAGACATAAAGCCAGTTAGTTCCACAAGGTAAGATCAAAAAGAGTGGGAGAAAGACAATATATGAAGAGCTGAAAATGTTCCAAAATCTATGAAACTTACAAATCCCTGATATCAAAAAGTACAACTTCCAGGAAAGATAAATAAGAATAAGTGTAAGTTTAGATATTGTCCCAGAAATTTGAGAACACCAGATAAAATGCTATTTTACAAAGTAGGGAAGAAAGACGTGTTAGGAGAAAAAAAAAAAGAACTATTTAAAATACCAAGATTTCTTGGTAGCAGAAAAAAACCAGAAAACAATAAAATGAGTAAAGTTGAAAATAAAAGGCTAGGAAAATGTATACCTGGAAAATACTATCTAAAGAGTGGCTACTATTGTGGCCATTGTTATCAGACACACAAAACTTTAAGAAAAAAGCAATTATCAGAGATAAAGGTGGCATTTCATAATAAAAGGAAAAATTTACTCAGAAGGTTAAACTTTTGAACTACTATGCACTTATTAGCAGATTCAAAGTATAAAGAGTAAAGATTGAGAGAAATACAAGAAGAAATTGCCAAACTTTATAATCTTAGTGGCTGTTATATTCCATAAATGTTGAATCAGACGGAATAGAGTAAAGCTATTGAAGACTCTTCATAACACAAATAACACACATGAGCCAAGAAGTGAATAAATGAGCAGAGTTCATTGAATATTGACTCACAATACAGTGATTAGACTCAATCAGCCAGAGTTACTCAAGTGCCGCGACACTGCCCGCAGAGCCGCAGCGATGATTCCAGAGAAGGACGAGGCACGGACAAGTTAGCTTTCCAAAGAGAGCATGGGTGCAGGGGATGACCGCCACGTGTGCCACCGCCAAGAGTGCCATCGCCCTGAACAGCTGCAACCTCGCATATTTATTGGCAATAAACAATCAAAGACAATCAAGGGGATGATCTATAGTACATCCTACTGAATAGTAGTACATCACGGGGAGGGTCACGGGATTAGACGATGTAACGTTCAGCAAGTGAGGCCTATTCTTAAACATGTTTCTATGGACCCCATGGGCTAGCGTCAAGAGCATTCAAGTTTCGGTTGGGGCAGCGTTCTGCTCTTTAGCATACCAGGCGTTCCTGGCCGCTGGTTATCTGAGGACAGCGTTCCACCCTGAGCGAGCTGGGCGTTCCCAACTGCTGTGTAAGCCAGGCGTTCCCGGCCACTGGGCAAGCCCTGCGTTCCCAGCCGCGGGGCTCTGACATTTATGCTACAGCCCCAAGGTCACAAACATGTTTTCCTATTATATCCTTAGCATAAGCTCTTGGCCAGGGGCTGCTGCATTTCCCTCTTTTTCTTTTTGCAGAAGCAGGAAGGAGGACTTGGCCACTTCACTTTCCATCACTCATCGGAAAGCTTTTCTTTCGCATCTGAGGACTAAGCATATTACAAACAATGAGATAAAAAGTAATAGTAGAGCTCTTAGAAGGCTAGTACCGTTATTGTTAAACCACTGGAAAAGATTTGAGGGGGACAGCATCCCATCAATATTTTCCGCCAAGCTTAAGCCTGGTACATTTTGTAAATCGGCATGAGTGATGCCTTGAATGGTAGCTTGTAGCTGTTTAATATCAAGAGTTAAATTGTTACCATAATGATTAGATAGATGTCTTCAAACTTTCTCCCAATTGGGTTGAATCCCTTTATCTGACCACACGCTGGCCATTTTACATTTAGGTATTGGTGAGATTTCAATGTTTTCTTCAGTAAAATTGTAGGCAAAGCCCACAGTAGATATCAAATAAAGTTGCATTCAGGGGGTATCTGGGTGGCGCAGTCGTTAAGCGTCTGCCTTCGGCTCAGGGCGTGATCCACTAGGAGCCTGCTTCTTCCTCTCCCACTCCCCCTGCTTGTGTTCCCTCTCTCGCTGGCTGTCTCTCTCTGTCAAATAAATAAAATCTTTAAAAATAAATAAATAAATAAATAAATAAATAAATAAATAAATAAATAAATAATGTTGCATTCTGGAGGAATTAACGTTTCCAGGAGAGGTCACCAGCTATCCTTGGTTTAATGGTCTTAAGCACTTTTCATAATGGCCAATACATACAGGTCTCATATTAAAGCCCAATGTGATACTAATTTCTTGTCCTTCTTTAGGGAAAATCGGGAGCCTAGGGTCTGCTGTCCCTGGGATCCATTTAGATCCAGTAATGTATACAGGGAAGGCATCATCATTCCATTCAATTGGCCTGATAAGAGAGAGATTGGATACATAGGTGCAGTAAGTAAAATTGGTGGCTGGTGCCATGTGACACAGTGGGATACTTAAATGGCTACCGTCAATAAAGCCATCATAGCACCAGCCATATTGCTGGGGGTAAAGGTGTGCTGTTGATGACACAGCACTTCTGCTTTCTGGATCAGCTTCTTGATCTGACCCCATGTGGGTATCTTCGCCATCTCGGTTCCTGGCACCGTGATCTTGGTGGCCTGTAGGGTAAGGCCCCTGAAATTGATTATCGGGGGAACTGGATTGAACGCAAATCTCCTCTGCTTGCTCATGCTGAACCTTTAATAAACGAGAGGGGACCCAAACAGGCTTGATAGCATCGTCCGGCATCACACAAGCATAGCCTTTTCCCTAAGTAATTAAAAGGCCAGGAAACCACTGATTAGATTGTACGTCCTTCCACCAGACAGCAGGGGACCGAGAACGTGCTTCCAGGTGAGAGTTAAGAAATGTCTGTCAACTGCAGTAGAGTCATTCGCATCTCGATTCAAAAAATTTAAAGTAAATAAGGTTTTTGCCAACATTTCCGTGGGGTTACGTGTACTCCCCCTTTTTGTTTTTGTAATTATAATTTGAGGAGTTGGTTGGCTCTTTCCACAATACCCGGTCCTTGGGGATTATATGGGATGCCTCTGGTGTGTGATATATTCCAGGCACCAAAAAATTGTTGTAGTTTGGCAGAGGCATAAGCAGGAGCATTATCTGTTTGGATACTTTTAGGAAGTCCCATAACAGCAAAAGCGCTGGTTAAATGTCAGATGACATGAGAGGCTGATTCTCCAGTTTGAGCAGTAGCCCAAATAAATCGGGAGAATGTATCGATGGTGACATGAATGAAAGATGATTTACCAAATGGAGAATAATGGGTGACATCCATCTGCCAAATTTCATTGGCTTGTAAACCACGGGGATTAACCCCAGTTGTCTGAGATTGTGCATTTAATGTGGCACAGGCCAGACAGGTTTTAAAACCTATAATGGTTTTAGGTTGTTCCCACGTAAATGGGAAACGATGTCGTAACCCTCTAGCATTAACGTGAGTCAGTGTATGGAAGTGGGAGGCATATTGAAATGCCGGATATAAAAGAGCGTCAGCAGTGGCATTTCCATCAGAGAGCGGACCTGGAGAATTATTATGAATGCGAATACGAGTAATATAAAATGGCGAAACACGGGAACGTATAAGTTGCTGCAACTGTTGAAAAAAGGTCATAAGCTGGGTATCCGATGTTGAAATGGAGGCCGTCTCGATGTGGCTAACTACTAGACTGTGTATAAAGAATCAGAAAGTAAATTAAAGGGATTGGAGACGTCCTGAAAAAGAGTAATAACAGCCATTAATTCAGACCTCTGAGCAGATAGATGAGGGGTCTCAATTATTTTAGTTCGAGGCCCATGGTAACAGGCTTTTCCTCTTGCAGATCCGTCTGTGAAAAAAGTCAAAGCTTTAGGTAAAGGTGAAGAGGCTGTGACTTTGGGTAATATAAAGGAAGTTCTCTTTAGAAAAGACAATAAATGAGTAGAAGGGGAGTGGGAGGATAAATTTACCACAAATTAACTAAGCGCAGTTTGCCAAGAGAGATTAGTTTGCAGAGCTGTTTCGATCTGTGCCTTAGTAAGAACGATTGTCAAAGGATCCAAGCCAGTTAATTGTTGAGCATGTTTCCATGCCATCTGCAAGAGAGTTCTAACATGATCCAAGTAAACCGTTAGTGTTCTTGTGGTATGGTTTGGTAAAAATAGCCATTCCACAAGGGCTTCATGTTGAATTAAGAGACCAGTAGGTGAATGGGGTGTATGAAAAAGAAGTAATGTTAAAGGCATATTTGGTATAACCCTTTGAGTTTGCATTTTATGAATTTGTTCTTCTACAAATCACAATTCTGAAATGGCTGCTTCATTGAGCCTCTGGGGGCTGTTTAAGTCCGCATCACCTTTTAATAATTCAAAGAGATTTTGTAACGCATAGGTAGGAATGCCTATCTTGGGTCTATAATCCAGTTAATGTCTCCTAATAATTTTTGCATATCCTTTAAAGTTTTACTGGCATCTTGCCGAATTTGTACCTTTTGGGTACGTATTGTGGTACAATCCATTATAACCTAAGTAAGAATAAGGGGTTGAGGTCTGCATTTTTTCAGGAGCAACGAAAAGTTTATGAAGATCAAATTGATATTTGAGGAACTGAAAACAATAGCTAATTCTTCTTCCGTTTTTGCTGCACATAAAATGTCATCCATATAATGGATTAAATAAGTTTGTGGATATTGGTCCCAAATTGGTTCAATTCGGGCCACATAACTTTGACATATGGTAGGACTATTAAGGATTCCCTGTGGGAGCACCTTCCACTGAAAGAGCCTGGAAGGTTCTGTAAAATTAACACTAGGTATAGTGAAAGCAAAGCGGGGACAATCTTGTTGTGCAAGTGGAATTGTATAGAAGCAGTACTGTAAATCAATAATAATAAGAGGCCAATTAAGAGGTACCATATTGGGGGAAGGGAGTCCTGGCTGGAATGGTCCCACAGGTTGAATTGCTGCATTAACTGCTCTTAAATCAGTAAGTAAACGCCATTTTCCAGTTTTCTTTTTATTACGAAAACTGGCGAATTCCAAGGACTAAAGGATTCCTCTATATGTCCTTTTTGAAGCTGCTCTTGAACCAAACTTTGCAGAGCTTCTAATTTTTCTTTGTTTAATGGCCACTGCTCGATCCAAATGGGGCATTCATCCTTCCACGTCAGTGGGATTGGCTCTGGAAGACCCACTGGAGGCCGAGCAGTAGCCCCTATGAAAAAGGCAGATTGGCGTCCATCTCTTTTGTAGGAGATAGTATCATTATATACATTTCCCATTGTTGGAGTAAATCTCAACCCCATAGATTGATGAAATTGTCTATTATATATGGCTGAGTATATCCTTTTTGTCCCTCAGGCCCCTCCTGTGGGAGAATATGAAGACTTCGGTCTACATTTTCTGCTTGTCCTAAACTTGAAATAGTTATTGCCATGGGCCCTGAGGCCATTTCTAGGCTGACTATTAGTTCCAATAATGGACACATCTGCTCCAGTATCAATATGTCCCTGAAAAGACTTTCCCTGTATCTTTATATAGCAAGTCAGTTTTTCTTTGAAAAATATTTCATCAGATACACTCTGGCTGACCAGTACTTCCAAAGCCCGCGTCACCACATGACTGATTTTTAAATTTTCCCTTAATATATGGCAGCAATAGTAACTGCACTATTCAGTCTCCCTTTAAAAATGTATATGCGGTATTTAAAGACATTAAGACCATGATTTCTCCAGTATAATCCGAGTCAATGATTCCTGTAAGAACTAAAACACCTTCTTTAGTCAAACTAGATCCTCCTAAAATCAGTCCTGCAGTATCATTTGGCAAAGGGCCAAAACAGGCTGTAGGATACTTCTGAGGAGTCTGATTTGGGAGCAATAAAAAGTTTTCTCTACACAGGTCATCAAGTCCAGCGCTCCCCGGCGCGGCATGTAACAAATCTAAAATTGTCTGAGACTGAGGTTGAGGGGGTGCCCCCTTTTGGTTCGGGGCTGAGGGCTTGCCCCATAACCCGTTTCCCTGTAGAGCAGTACCATCTTTGTGAACTCTAGAGTGGCACCGACTGGCCCAATGATTCCCCTTTTTCCATAGGGGACAAAGACGAGGGAAATTATTTTGATTGTTTTTTCCCATCATATTTCTATTTTTAAGACGGCATTGGGGTCGAGTATGCCCATTTCTTCCACAATTGAAGAATTGTTCCTTGAAAGTATTTGTTGTTAAGGCTGCCATGGCCTGAGCTAGCAAGTCAGCTTTGTAGGTCTCAGTGCCTACACCTTGGCACAATTTGATGTCATCAGCAAGAGTGCCTTTTCCTTTAAAAGGAGTGATAACTTTCTTACAATCGATGTTTGCATTTTCATAGGGCAATAATTCTAATAAAGTGTCAGTAGCTTCTACATTATTGATCTGTCTTTTAATAGCTTCCTGTAATCTTCCTACAAATACAGTATAAGACTCCCTAGCACCTTGAATAATCTTTTGAGAAGAAGCATTAACTGTAGATTTAGACTCAATTTTTTCCCAAGCACGTAGGCAACATCTGCGAAGCTGTTCTACAGTCATCTGCACTTGTTTCTGCACTTGACTCCAAGGTCCCATCCCCATCAATTGTTCTAGAGAGATAGGGATGTTATGAGCTCGATTATAATTTGCAGCAGTTTCTGCACGGTCTTGCCACCATGTAGGAAATTGTAAGAATTCCCTAGGGGACAGGACAGTCTTCACTAACAAAGACCAGTCGTGGGAATTAATCACTTGCCTTCTGCAACGCCCTGAATAAGGCCCATAGTGAAGGGCGAATTAGTACCATAGTTTGTTTTTTTTTTTTAAGATTTTATTTATTTATTTGACAGAGAGAGACAGCCAGCAAGAGAGGGAACACAAGCAGGGGGAGTGGGAGAGGAAGAAGCAGGCTCCTAGCGGAGGAGCCTGATGTGGGACTCGATCCCAGAACGCTGGGATCACACCCTGAGCCGAAGGCAGACGCTTAACGACTGCGCCACCCAGGTGCCCTGTACCATAGTTTTGAACTGTTTTAAGTCTTTGAGAACTTTAAAGGGAAATGGTTCATGCGTGGCTTCATATATTCCTTCCAGGATCTACCCCAGGAGGCAAATGTTCCCTTATAGTTACTGGGAACACAAATTGTAGAGCATCTAAATCTCCTTGCTGGTTGGCCAGGAGCAAGTCTTTTTGAACTGCCGAAAGCTATGACTGATATTGCTCCTTAATACTGGAGCCATTGCCTGTTTTTGTGAGAGGAAACCACTATTCCTCTTTGTAAGCAAAGGTGGTGGTGGAAAGCCATCCATTTCTATGGAAGGAGGAGGAGGGGGAACAGGTTTTACTTTTCCTCCTTCTGGGACAGCGTGTTCAGGTCCTGTTGAGGATTCATCTTTGACATTAGGACTCTCAAGTTCAGTATCACTCTCTGAGTCCGGAGTTTAAAGGGGTTCCAGGATAGACTAAATCAGAGAACACGTAGGCCAAATAGTGATGAGAATTGGCTTTCTTCAAGCGTGCTGTTGCTTAAACTCATTTTTCCCATGCTTGCAGATCTAAGGTCCCCAGAGTGGGAAACCATGAACAGTATTCTTCTATGACTTTTAATAAGTCCAGAAGTTTGCCCTTGCTAACCTTAACTCCTCCTGCTCTTAGGAGTTGCTTCAAAAGACAGACGTGAGGGCGATAATTATCTGTGCTCTGAGAATTACCCATACCCTGCTGAAAGTTCCCTGACTCACCGTCGGGGAATGTCCAAGGCCTTGCTTCTTTATCCGTCAGGGCTCCTTCTCCACTGTAGTTTCAAGTCTCTGTTCCAGGTCCCTGCTCGGGTCCCTGTTCCTGTCCCTGTTCAGGTGCTACTTGCCACGACACCGCCCATGGAGCCGTGGCATTGATTCAGTAGAAGGATGAAGCACAGACAGTTTAGTTTGCCAAAGAGAGCATGGGTGCAGGGGATGACCACCAGGTGTGCCACCGCCAAGAGTGCGATCGCCCGAACAGCTGCAACCTTGTGTATTTATTGGCAATAAACAATCAAAGACAATCAAGGGAATGATCCATATTACATCCTAGTGAATAGTAGTACATCACAGGGAAGGTCGAAGGATTAGATGATGTAACGTTTAGCAAGTGAGGCCTATTCTTAAACATGTTTCTATGGACCCCGCAGGCTATTGTCAAGAGCAATCAAGTTTTTTGGGGGGGCAGCGCTCTGCCCTTTAACTGACCAGGGGCTCCTGGCCACTCATTGTCTGAGGGCAGCGTTCCACCCTGAGCGAGCTGGGCGTTCCCAACTGCTGTATAAGCCAGGTGTCCCTGGCCGCTGGTCTCTGACATTTATGCTAAAGCCAGCAAGGTCACAAACATGTTTTCCTATTATATCCTTAGCATAAGCTCTGGGCCAGGGGCAGCTGCATTCAAGTGCTCTTCTGCATGAACATAATACCATTAAACAGTCCTTAGTCAAAGTTCCCCAACTGTCCCAAGAATATCTTGTTAAAAGCTTTTTAAAACTGAGATCTAATCAAGTTTCAATCAAAGCATCTGGGCATGTCTCTTTAGCCTCCTTTATTCTCGAACAATCTCCCAGTCTTTCTTTGTTTTTGATGACCTCTGCTTCCATCATCACAGTACTTTTTGTGAGTCTGAATCTCCAGTCTCCTTCATATAAGGATCTTGTGACTATATCAGGTCCACTTGAATCATCTGGGATAATCTCCCCACCTCAAGAGTCTTAACTTAATCACACTGCAAAGTCCCTTTTTCCATGTAAGGTGGCATATGCACAGTTTCCAGGGATTAGGATGTGGACATGTGGAGGCCGCTCCATCTCTCCAGTGCTGTGGGATTGCAGATGAAGTTAGTGAAAGGACTGCTTCCTGTTTAGAGGTCAAGGTGAATGAAATGTATCCCTCTGAGCACACCCATGGATGTCATGATAATCCCTGGCAATAGCATTGAATGGCAGCTCTCCAGCCCCCAGTACTACACTGGAGGTGTCAGGCTTGGGTTGCAAGAGTTACACTGGTCTCCTTGGGGAGAAGTGGTGGGGACTAGTGTCATATTTCTTGTCTCAGGGATCTACCTAATTCCATTCACAAAATGCTACAAAGAAGTGCGGATTGACACAAAGGAGATGAATAACAGGTATACGCTTTCCAAATTTAAAGGATCAGCTCTTTATATACTCCATGCTATGTGTCTTGAAACAGATAACATCTATTTTTTCCGTTGGAGATACATGAATAACCTAATTCCTTCCCTGCAAGAACACGTGTAAAGTAAAATAGACATGTATCAGGATGATGTACTGTATAGTAATGATACATGGTCAAACCACAGTGAAGTTACATTTTAGTGTCTAAGAAGAATAAGTTGAATATTCATGAGCCAGGGGCAGGCACATAGATAACCAACAGCAGTGTTATGAAAAGTTGAAGACTGCTCAGGAAATGAAAATAAGTCCAGTGTTGGTACAGCAGAGGACACAGTGGAGAGACAGAATGATGGCACATGAAAGGGATCTCATGGGGGACAAGATTCTCTCTTCCTTGAGGCCATCTTTAGAATCACTGGTAGAATCATATTTCTCTACACTTGGAAAAAATGTCATTTTTTAACATCTCAAACTTCTACCCAAACCTAGAACAATTTCTAAAACAACTCAAGCAGAACATACATTCTGTTTAGGAGGAAGAGGTAGCACCAACAGCTATGGCAGCAAACACTTGCCAAAGTCTCTTCCACTGGCCTGTCTGGATTTCCCACCATTGGAGTCACTTCTTGATGTTAAGACTATGTCTCCATGGTCCTTAAAGCCATCCTGCAATACTCATAACCTGTTTGTTTGTTTATTTATTTATTTATTTATTTATTTATTTATTTATTTATTTATTAAAGATTTTATTTATTTATGTGACAGAGAGACAGCCAGCGAGAGAGGGAACACAGCAGGCGAGTGAGAGAGGAAGAAGCAGGCTCCCAGCAGAGGAGCCCGATGTGGGACTCGATCCCCGAACGCCGGGATCACGCCCTGAACCGAAGGCAGATGCTTTAATGACTGCGCTACCCAGGCGCCCCATTTTGTTTTTAAATAACACCACAAATGCTGTAAAAAATATGTGCAGTGGGCCAGCATGTGCCTGAAACAAACAATATATCTCTGAAGCATCAAGTTTACTTGAACATTTGGGTGGAGAGGAAATATTTTTATATGAAACATTAATAGATATATCACAAGGAAGAATGGAAAACTCATTTTAATTTTTAAATAGAATTTATTTTCTAAGGTTGTTTTAGGTTCACAGCAAAGTGGAGAGGATGGTACAGAGATTCCCCGTATATACCCTCCCCACACATGCCTAGCTTCCCCACCAAAGACTGAGTTCTGGTTCAAGATGGCAGTGTAGAAAGATCGCAAACTCATCTCCTCTCATGAACTTAATGAGTCCACAGCTACAAGTGGAACAATTTCCTCTATAAAAACCTAAAGCCTGGCTGAGTGACAGCTACACATTGGGCAAATGAGAAGACCACGTCGAAGTGCGTAAGACAGGCTGGGACACAATCTCACCATAAATCCTATCTTAGGCACCACAACTCATAACTGGAAGGGAACTCAAAACCCAGAGCTTCTCCCTGAGGAGAAAAGTGTTCACACCCACATTGGAGACCCCAAGTTTTAAGGTGTACACCTGGGAAATGAGTCTCCAAAACATCTAACTTTAAAAACCAAGGAAGCTCGTATCCCAAGACCCACAAGACTATATAGCAAACTGAGAAACAGCTCTTATGGGGCTCATGTGCTCAGACTAACCCACCCTGGGGCCCAGCACAGAGACAGCAGATCACTCCCAGACTTAAAGTGAAGGACGCTCACCTGCTTAATAATGGTAACAAACAGCAAGTGATGGTGAGGATATAGAGGAAAGGGAGACTGCACACTGCTAATGGGAAGGTGATTTGGTGCAGCCATTGTGGAAAACAGTATAGAGATTTCTCAAAATATTAAAAATCAAGCTACTGTATGATCCAGCAATTCCACTTTTGTGTATTTAATGAAGAAAATGAAAACACTAATTCAAAAAAATACATGTACCCCCATGTTCACTGGAGCATTACTTACAATAGCCAAGATATGGAAACAACCTAAGTGTTCTTCAATGAAGAAATGAATAAGGGATTTGTGATACACACACACACACACACACACACACACACACACACACAATGGAATATTATTCAGACATAAAATAAGAATGAGGGGCACCTGGCTGGCTCAGTCTGTAAAGTATGTGACTCTTGATCTTAGGGTTATGAGTTCTAGCCCTACATCTCTCAGTAGAGAGTACTTAAAAAAAAAAAGAATGAAAACTTGTCATTTGCAGCAACATGAATGGACTTCAAGGGCATTATGCTAACTGAAATAAATTCGACAGAGAAAGACAAATACTTTGGGTATAAAGGAGGGCACGTATTGCATGGTGCACTGGGTGTTATACACAAGTAATGAATCATGGAACTTTACATCAAAAACTAGGGATGTACTGTATGGTGACTAACATAATATAATTTAAAAATTATTAAAAAAGAAAAGAAAGACAAATACTATATGATCTCTCTTATATGTGGAATCTAGAAAAAAAATGTATTTTAAAAACTAGTCTCCTAAATACAGAGAACAGATTGGTGGTTGTCACAGTTGAGGAGAAGGTATTAGAGAAATTGGTGAACTGTTTTGGTTACATAAAATTAATTTTAAAAATATCTACCCCAAAAAATAATAAAATAAAACAACTATTATAAAAATACTCCATATCTTCAAAAAGGTAAAGTGTAAGCATGATGGAAGAGGTATGTAAGATATAAAAAAGACCCAATTAAACTCCTAGAAATGAAAAAAAGAAACAATATCAAATATGAACAACACTCTGAACAGGATAAACAACAGACTGGACACTGTTGAAGAAAAGATTAGTAAACTTGGAGAGGTAACAATAGAAATTATTCAAAATGAAGAGGTCTCAGAAAGCAAAAACTTCCCGTGAATGGAGTGGTCAATGTTTTATTTGACTTTTGGCTAAGGAAAATGTTCAGTTAGATATGCACTTAAGTCAGAGGCAACTTAGAGTTACAGACTGACCCCCTTCATTCTACAGACAGGAAAGCAAAACTCAGAATTAAGATTAAAACAAGAGTCTTGCACCCCACATTAGACCGCAGAGTACCAGGAGCATATGGGTAAATGTTTTCCACTTACAAAGGCTTCTTCAACCTAGTTAATAAAATTCCCCTAAATATTTTTTTTCATTTTTTTTATATTATGTTAGTCACCATACTCCCCTAAATATTTTAAATTGCATTTCCTCTCTTTAAGGATCTCAGTTGTCTGATAATAACAAAAAGAGAAAGAAATTCTAATTACTTCATTAAATCTCACAAATCTAGTAAAATTAAGCTTATAAATTGATTCTTAAATTCTCTTAAACATTTGTAAGCTAAGTAAAACTATCTAACCTTTCAACCTAAAATCCCAAGTCTGCATATGAAAATACTCAATAACACATTGACTTCTCATTGCAAGGCTCATCTCTTGGATATTCCAATATGTCCAAGTTGCTTCTACATAAAAAGTACTTACTAAATGTGCCAAGATTACTCTTAAAACTAGTAATGCTGTGGTTGGATTTAGAGTGCTACATTTCTATAATAAATGTAAGATTTCAAGAAACTGAAATAAAGTTATCTGCAAAGGAAACAGCTATGGCACCCCATGCCAGTGGGGGTGGGTTACTCCCCCAAGCAAATTGGGGTTACCGCCTCAGCAGGCATATATTACACTTCAGCCAGAGATTTGGGACAGGGAGTGACGCCTGGAGCTATGGATGCACAAAGAGACTCATATAATCCAGACCTGACACACTGAAATGTTTTGATGGCCATTGTGTGGAAAGGGAACCCTAATATGAGTTTATTTCTGCCCCACCTGCTCTGTGACTCATGTCAGCTCTAGAACTGTGTAGGTCAGATGTGATTTCACCAACCCACCCACAGCATCCCTCAATGCTGATTTGTAGATGGCCAGCCTAAGTGCTGATTCCATTCTGGCCCTCTTATTGCCAAACGACAAGGGCCTGTGAGCTTAGCGGTCTTCTGACCTGGTCCCCTCCTGTCACTCAGGCCTCAGGCCATCTCTAATAAGCCCATCAAGACCTATCTGGTCTAGCACATCTCCCAATGTGCTTTCTTCTGAAATGTGATTGTGTCTTTACCATCTTGACACCCTGAAACGAAGCTATTGAAAATGCTTCTGACTCCCCCTGTTTTGACTTCTCTCACTTAAATTAACATTAAGCATAGTAATGAATGCCCACTATACCTCTCCTAACTTTCTCAAAGAATGTTTTTCTTAACAGGAATGACTGTTTTGAGCATTGACACAAGCATACCTTTCTTTTAAGCATCTGTCTGGTAAGCCTACATAGAAAGATGTCCCCGGAAGAAATAAAAGATCTCCAGCTGGTGGGAAAATACATACAACCAGAAACCAGGGAAGTGGATGGAGTCCTTCTGACCAAGATAATATGTGATAACTGGGACAACATCTGGAATTTCCAAGCAAAACCTGATGATCTCCTCATTGCATCCTATGCAAAGGCAGGTAGGTTTAGGAAACTGGTGGTGGGGAAGCCAGCTGTAGAAGAGTTGTGATGACTCGAGGGGCCTCCCTATTTTAAAAATGCAGATTTTCACCAGGGCTGCCCCTGAGAGAAATGAAACCAGACTTGCTTCTGAGCTCCAATCCCCCAGGATCCAAGGTCCTCCTGTTAACTTAGGTAGAATCCCAGATCCTCAAAGGACCAAATGAATTACAAGATTATTTAAAAGCAGAGTCTGAGAAATTATACAGAAATTCTCACAGTAATCTTGACAACCCGGCCACTCCTGGTTCCCATCCAGTAAGTAATCCGGAAAGTGACACATTCCTTGCCCATAAGAAACATCTCTTAATAGGGGGGACACCAATGTGGAAATGAGGACTTTCACCCCAATATGAAATATTCTAATAGCTTTGGGTCCAACACCCACACAAGTACAGTGGGAAGGATCTGGGAAAGGGGAGGTGACACTTACCAGGATCTTATAAAATGAAGAGGAGACTGTAACAAAAGTGAGGGTCTGCAAAGACAAGGTGTTGCGAGGCTTGTGCAGGGGTGGAGGAACAGAGAACATCCTAACTGGGGAGGCCATAGAATGACAATCCCCCTGAATTACCTGCATTTGTAACATCAAGGTGATGAACTTGAAGCTGTAAGCAGTTTGGGAAGGTCTCTCAGTGGCCATTTAACCCACAAGAGAAACTTTCGGTATTCATAACTAGAAAGATTTCAGAAAAGAGTCTGTTCACCACAGTTCTTGGAACTTTCCTTGGACTGTTTCTGTCCTCTGTGGCTGGGAAGTCCCACCTTAGCCTCGCTCTGTTCTCACGACTCAGCATTACTTAAAACTAGGGCAGAGGCTTCCTGTCAGCAGGGCTCAATTCCTCAAGAATCTCCTTTCCTATCTGGGTTGCACTGGACACGTCTCCTGCCCAGAACTGAACTTGAATTTGCATTTTACCTCAGAGCAGGAGTTTTTTTTTCAGCTCACCTTTGAAATTATACAGTCAATCCCAAGTCCCCTCAGGACGGTCCCCGAGTCTCCAGCCTTATTCCCTCCCCTACCCACCACCTCTTACCCCCTGTGAGCCCACTTACACTTTCCAATTCGGAAATGTGACTGTCTTGATCCTGGCTCCTGAGGCCCCCAACCTGGGAGCCTGGGATGCCCTGGCTTCTTAATGCAGATGAACATTCCAGTCCTGCTCCAACTCTTCACTCCAAAGCTACCATCTGAACTGAGCCTTACTGACCCCTTCCACAGTAAGTTGGCCCTCTTCCTCTGAACTCCTGTAGCCCTTTACGCATCCTTTTTAGCTCTTACTGTATACTGTTAATCTTCTAGTTATCTGTGTATATGTCATATATATCTGTGAGCAGCAGGTTTGGCTAAGAGTCAGAGAGACACCAAATACTTTTGGTGGAAAAAGGAAAACGGATATCTGGTGGACAGTGAGCACAGTCTAGCTCTTTATCAACCTATATGTCTATTTGCACTCCTCTTCAGTGTCCATTAGGATTCAATTTGGCTACAAGTGTCAGAACACCCAAAGGAAAAAGAAGTCTGGAGATTAGTAGTCAGGGCTAAAATCGTGGCTGCATTGATCATTGAAGACCCCGACTCTTTCTAACTTTCTGCACACATTCCAAAAAGCAGCAAGAATGTAGGAAGGGAGGAATAAGGTCATGTTCCTTCCTTTGAAAGACAACTTCCCAGATGGCACGACCACATCATGCAAGAAAGACTGGAAAATATTACCTTTGAGGCAAGTAGCTATATGCCCAGCTAAAAATAAGGATCTATTAATTTGAGAAAGAAGGAAAGAATGGATATAAGTTAGGCAAGAGGTAGTCTCTGTCCTAACTTAACTCCTACAAAAAGATTGTAAACTTGCTAGGACAGGGACAGTGGTTAATTCAACTTTATATCTCCCTATGTTCATTTGATTCAATACACATTCACTCAAACTACATTTACTAGGTGCAAAGCCCTATATGAGGCATGGGGGATTAAAGAGGAGGTGATAAGTGAGCTGATTTCACTTAACACTCAGTGTATGTGAGTTTTACCGAATACATAAATAATTAGGAAATTAATTAAAGTGTGCAGTGAGTGGATGGAATTGACAACAACTAATGCTCTAGGCACAACCTGGACACAAGAGATTGTGGACATGATCCAAAATGATGGAGATGTGCAGAAGTGCCAGAGGGCCAGCACCTTTGACCGGCATCCTTTCATTGAGTGGGCTCTACCCCCACCCCTCAACTCAGGTAAGTTTGCCCAACTAAAACCCACGAGTCTGTAACTAAGACCAATGACCACTGTGCTAGGTCAGTTTGCATTTGAAAAGAGAATTGTTTCTACAATCAGGCTTCTGGAAAATATTTCCAAAGGACACTGGAAAAGAGGTAAAGGTCAATGTACTCACTTCAACTGGGAAATAAGACTTTCAAATCTCTCTTCTTTTTTTTAATGTTTTTTTTAATCATATTATGTTAGTCACCATACAGTACATCCCTGGTTTTTTATGTAAAGTTCTATGATTCATTAGTTGCGTATAACACCCAGTGCACCGTGCAATATGTGTCCTCCTTACTACCCATCACCAGCCTATCCTGTTCCCCCACCCTCCTCCCCTCTGAAGCCCTCAGTTTGTTTCTAAGAGTCCATAGTATCTCATGCAGTTTTTATATTCTCACCTCAAGAAGCTGGAACAGCAACAGAGGGACAGGCCTAATCCATGCACGAGGAAGCAGTTGACCAAGATTAGAGCAGAGATCAATGAATTAGAAACCAGGAGTACAGTAGAGCAGATCAACAGAACTAGAAGCAGGTTCTCTGAGAGAATTAATAAAATTGACAGACCACTGGCAAGACTTATCCAAAAGAATAGAGAAAGGACCCAAATTAATAAAATTATGAATGAAAAAGGAGAGGTCACAACCAACAACAATGAAACTGGAAGGATTATTAGAAACTTTTATCAACAGCTTTATGCCAATAAATTAAGCCATCTGAAAGAGATGGAGGACTTCCTGGAAACCTATAAACTACCAAGACTGAAACAGGAAGAAATTGATTTTTTAAACAGGGAAATTAATTATGAAGAGATTGAAACAGTGATAAACAACCCTCCAAAAAACAAAACTCCAAAGCCGGACAGGTTTCCTGGGAATTCTGCAGCTCAACATTCAAAGAAGAAATAATACCTATTAGCCTCTAAAAGCTATTTCAAAAATAGAAACAGAAGGAAAGCTACCAATACTCATTCGATGACGCTAATATTACCTTGAGTCCCCAAACCAGGCAAAAGACCCATCCAAAGGGGGAGAATGACAGGCCAATTTCCTAATGGAATTGGGCAATTTAAATCTCAACGATATTGCTAATAGAATCCAACAGATACATTAAAGGATTATCCATCACGATCAAAGTGGGATTATCCCCTGGGATGCAAGGGTGGTTCAACAATCTACAAAATCATTCAATAGGAATTTTATCCAGAAAGAAAAATTCAAAATCTACGATTCTCTCAATAGATGCAGAAAAAGCATTTGACAACGATACATCTTTCCTGATTAAAACCCTTCAGGTGTAGGGATAGCAGGACATTTTTTCCTCTAATCTCATAAAAACCCATCTATGTGAAAAACTACCACTGCAAAATATTATTCTCAATGGGGAAGCTTTGGAAGCCTTTCCCACTTAAGATCCAGGAACATGACAAGGATGCCCACTGCGCACTATTATTCAACATAGTACAAAAGTCCTTGCAACGGCAATCATGAACAATAAAAGGATCAAAGGGGTATCCAAATCGCAAAGAAAAAGAAATCAAATATCTCTCTTCACAGATGACATGATACTGTATATGGAACCCAAGAAGAATCCCTCCCAAACTATTAGAAGTTATAGAGCAATTCAGTAATGTGGAGGGATACAAAAATCAATGCTCAGATCAGATGCATTTCTAGCTGTAATAGGAGACCAAGAAAGAGAAATTAGGGAATCCATCCCCATTTGAAATAGCACCAAAAAACATACCCTACCTTGGAATTAACTAACAGAGACGTAAGGACTATATTCTAGAAACTATAAATCACTCTTTGAAAGGCATTGAGGAAGACATAAAAAAAGATGGAAAGATATTCCGATGCTCATGGATGGAAGAATTACATAGTTAAATGTCCATGCTACCCAGAGCACATCTACACTTTCAATGCTATCCCGATCAAAATACTGAGGACATTTTTCAAAGAACTGGAACAACATAGTCCTCAAATTTGTATGGTAAACCCGAGAAAGGCCGACATGTCTCCGAAGAGGAACTGTTGAAAAGGAAACCAAGCTGGAGGCATCACCAATGCCGGATTTCGACGCTGTACTACAAAGCTGTGATCACAAAGACAGCATGGTACTGGCACAAAACAGACACATAGACCAATGGAACAGAATAAGAGAACCCAGAAATGGACCCTCAGCTCTTTGGGTAACTAATATTTGATGAAAGCAGGAAAAACATCCGTTGAGGAAAAAAGACAGTCTCTTCAATAAATGGTGCTGGGAAAATTGGACAGCTACATTGCAAAAGAATGAAACTTGACCACTATCACACCATACACAAGATAAACCAAATGGATGAAAGACCTCGATGTGAGACAGGAATCATCAAAATCACACAGAAGAACATAGGCTGAACCTCTATGACATCAACCAAAGCAACCTTTTTCATGACATCCCCAACAGGCAAGAGAAACAAAGATAGAAATGAAGTTGTGGGACTTCCATCAAGATAAAAAAGCTACCGCACGGCCAAGGAAACAGTCAAAAAAACTAAGGCAAATAGCCCTAAGATGGGAGAAGATATTTACAATGATACTACAGATAAAGGACTGGTATCCAAGATCTACAAAGAACTTCTCAAACTCAGTACATGAGAAACAAACAAATCAAAAATGGGTAGAAGATATGAACAGACACTTTTCCAATAAGACATACAAATGGTTAACAGACATGAAAATTCACAAATCATTGCATCGGGAAGATTCAAATCAAAACACACTACGGATCTTCACCTTCGCATGATTAGAATGGCAAAAATTGACAAGGCAAAACAACAATTGTTGGAAGGATGTGGAGAAAGGGATCCCTCCTACATTGTTGGTGGGAAGAACTGAATTGGTACAGCCACTCTGGAAAACAGTGTGGAGGTCCCTTAAAAGGTTAAAAGATGTGAGTACCCTATGATCCAGCCATTGCACTATGGCTGATTTATCCTAAAGATAAGCAGACGTGGTGAAGAGAAGGCAAGCACACCCACTTTTTCTTCATAGCAGCATTGTCCACAATAGCCTATATCGTGAAGACCAAGATGCCCGAGCTCAAGATGAGCTGGATTAAGAATTGTGAGATCCATATATACAATGGAATATTACTCAGCCATCAGAAAGAAGCGAATTCTCAACATTTGCTGCAACACGATGGCACTGGAAGAGATAATGCTAAGTGAAATAAGGTCAATCAGAGAAAGACATGCTATCATATGATTTCTCTCATCTACAAGGAACATGAAGAACTAGGATGATCAGAGGGAAGAAAGGGATAAAGAGAAAGGGGTAATCAAAGGAAGATGAAGCATGAGAGACTATGGACTCTGAGAAACAAACTGAGCGCTTCAGAGGGAGGGTGGGGAATGGGATAGACTGGTATGGGTAGTAAGGAGCATGTATGCATGGTGCACTGATGTTATAGGCACACAGAATCATCGAGCCTTACATCAGAAACCGGGAATGTACTGTATGGTGACTAACACAATATAATAAAAAAATCATTAAAATAAATAAATAAATAAATAAATAAATAAATAATCAATTTCTTAAGAATGAAACTTGACCACTATCTCACATCATACACAAAGATAAGCTCGAAATAGATGAAAGACCTCGATGTGAGGCAGGAATCCATCAAAATCATAGAGGAAAACATAGGCTGCATCCTCTTTCACATCAGCCACAGCAACTTTTTCATGACATATCTGCAAAGGCAAGAGAAACAAAAGAAAAAATGAACTTGTGGGACTTCATCAAGGTAAAAAGCTTCTGCACAGCCAAGGAAACAGTCAAAAAAACTAAGAGGCAGCCCACGGAATGGGAGAAGATATTTACAAATGACACTACAGATAAAAGTCTAGTATCCAAGATCTACAAAGATTCGTAAACTCAATACACAAGAAACAAATAATCAATTCAAAAAATGGGCAGAAGATATGAACAGACACTTTTCCAATGAAGACATACAAATGGCTAACAGACACATGAAAAAATGTTCAAAATCATTAGCCATCAGGGAAATTCAAATCAAAACCACACTGACATACCACCTAATGCCAGTTAGAATGGCAAAAATTGACAAGGCAAGAGACAACAATTGTTGGAGAGGATGTGGAGAAAGGGGATCCCTCCTACACTGTTGGTGGAAATGCAAGTTGGTACAGCCACTTTGGAAAACAGTGTGGGGGGTCCCTTAAAAAGTTAAACATTGAGCTACCCTGTGATCCAGCCATTGCACTACTGGGTATTTACCCCAAAGATACAGACGTAGTGAAGAGAAGGGCCATATGCACCCCAATGTTCACAGCATTGTCCACAATAGCCAAATTGTGGATGGAGCCGAGATGCCCTTTAACAGATGACTGGATTAAGAAGACATGGTCCATATATACAATGGAATATTACTCAGCCATCAGAAAGAATGATTACCCAACATTTGCAGCAACACGAGTGGGACTGGAGGAGATTATGCTAAGTGAAATAAGTCAAGCAGAGAAAGACAATTATCATATGGTTTCACTCATTTATGGACCATAAGAAATAGTAAGATTGGTAGGAGAAGGAAGGGAAGAATGAAGGGGGATAAACAGAAGGGGGAATGAACCATGAAAGACTGTGGACTCTGGGAAACAAACTGAGGGCTTCAGACGGGACAGGGGTGGAGGATTGGGATAGGCTGATGATGGGTATTAAGGAGGGCACATATTGCATATTGTACTGGGTGTTATATGCAAATAATGAATCATGGAACATTACATCAAAAACTAAGGATATACTGTATGGTGACTAACATAACATAATAAAAAATTATTATTAAAAAAATAAGCTATTTGCAGCTAACATGCATTCCTCATTATCAAAGGCAAACTGATTCAATCCATCCTGCTTGTGACGCCAATTGTGACTTTGTGGGCTGGTGAACCTCAGTTTAAGAAAAAAACCACAGGGAATTGAAATAGAGAGGTTTACTACTCCCAGGTCTTAGAGGAAGTACAGGGCATGACTCAAGGGACCAAACAGGAAGGTCGAGACAGGGTGCAGGCAGAGAGAGAGGACCTGGGGCACATACCCTTACTAGGGTCTACAGGGGGAAATTTTGGGGGTTTCTTGACTAAGACCGGATTGGTTAATTCAAACCAAAAGGAGCAGTGTTTTGGTAAGCTCTGCAGGGTTCTTATCTAAGGGAGGGCTCCAGGGGAAGGCCTTGGGATGTGGGGGAGACTGTTGATCCCAGGGCCACTGGGGAATCTCTGCAGGCTGTTGTGCAGCTGGTGCATGACCTGCAGGAGGGGCAGGGTCAGTTCAAGGCCCCTGCAGGACACTTGGTCACACAGAAAGGATGACGAGATAGCAATACTATGGACTAGTTAAGATAAAATCTCAACAGAGGCAAATTCAAGTCTTCTTTTCCAGAAAGTTTGTTCAGATTGCAGATTTAAATATTAGTTCTATTTCACTGTTTTCATTTTCTTCTCAAGTTTATGCCCACATTAGAGCCACTGCACCTGTCTTCCAGCTCAGACACCTTCTCTCTGACCCTTTTTACTTCTTTATTTCCTCACTGCCCATTGCTTGGCTATCTCTTGCTTTTCTTCAACTCCTTTTATTAAATTTTCTTTCAAACCTATCCTTCGCTGTCAACCTTATGATTTAATCTTCACTTCTTAAGCTACTGTGTCTTCTATTTCTCTCCTGAGTTCCATCAAATCTTTTTCATTTGTCCCGTTCCTCTTTTGTATGTGTGTGGAGGGGGGGGGTTATTTTGGTTCCTAATATTTGTATTTCTGAGTTACTTGTTTGTATTTCCAAATGTTTGTTTTGAATATTTAATTAAGTTTGGAGTGTCATGTTACAATTTTGTTTAGGTTTGTAGTTGCATTTAGGGCTACAATTTTCATCAGGTTAAAGGCCTTGATTTGCCTTTTCTGGTTTTTATAGCAGTTTTATATTCATGAGACGTGCTTTTTTCTGTTTGTATTCATTTCATTGCCATAGTTCCTAGTTTGAAATCACCCTTTTCTGTCCAGTCTGTCCTCCACTGTGCAGTTTTGTTTATAGGTGGTATTGGTGGTTGGGGGGTAGGAGGAATTAGCAGGCTATTTCTTTTCTTTCTGCAGGAATATTAATTTTCTTCCTCTTACTTCCTTCTTTCCCATCACTGTTGGGTTTCTAGGGGGTATTGGTGGTTGGGGGGTAGGAGGAATTAGCAGGCTATTTCTTTTCTTTCTGCAGGAATATTAATTTTCTTCCTCTTACTTCCTTCTTTCCCATCACTGCTGGGTTTCTAGGGGGTGCCTCCCCTTCTCTATATATTTGATTCTCCACCTGAAGCTGTGCTTCTCCAACCAAGGTTGCTACTCTGCCTCACTTGCAAGCCCCCACCTCTGAGTTTGATAATGTGTGTGGCCAAATCCCAGTCTGTATTTGGTTGTGGTTTTTTTTTTTAAGATTTTATTTATTTATTTGAGCAAGAGAGAGCAAGAGTGAGCACAAGCAGGGGGAGGCAGAGGGGCAAAGGGAGAGAGAGAAGCAGACACCCCACAGAGCAGGGAGCTGTACGTGGGGATCAATCCCAGGACCCTGGGATCATGAGCTAAGCTGAAAGCAGACGCTTAACTGCCTGAGCCATCCACGTGCTCCGGTATTTGGTATTTCAACACTCAGCATTGGATGTTCTATTTCCACGAAGGATTTTATCTGTGATTTATCCAGTTGTTCCTTGTCTGCTGCTTTCCACAAAGTCTCTTGGTCCTCACCCTCTATGGCTTTCCATACCACAGACTAACTGATTTCCAGTCCTTGCTGTCACATTTACTAACTTGGAGAAATTACTTGACCACTGTAAGGTTCCATTTTTCATCTGAAAATACACCCCAGCACAGAACCCAGTGCTGGTGTGTGACTGGTGGCTGTTGCAGTTCTTGGCCTGGAAAGTAAAGGTTAAAAGAAGTCTGAAGCTATTTACGTGGGACTGCTAACCTTGCAGAGCTGGCGAATGACCCACCTCCCTTAAAAAGGATGCCAGTTCTTGTCCAGCTGCCTTAATCTACTCCCCATTGCAATAATAGAAAACCCCAAAGGACAAAATATCCAAGTGCTCGTTGGGGTCATAGTTGCACCAACCTCATACCTCCCAAAGCATCTTCATCTTCCCACACAAGTATAACCAATACCCAGCAAATAAGTAGAGGACTGTTGCCTCAGTGGTTGCCACTATTTTATTAGTGCTTTCCTCTAACTGAATGGATAGTAAAGGTGTCATTAGGAGGGAAGTATTTAGACATGTAAAACCATAATTTTAGGCAGAGCCAGCTATTTGGTAAACCTCATTTCAGATATTTGATGAAACTATAATATTGAATTCATGGAGCTGATGAGAAGTGTTCAGCTAAATGTGTGGCCTTCTTTCCCAGGTCTGGATCTAGCCAACAAAATGCCTTCTCCTAGAACTATGAAGACTCACCTGCCTGTTCAGTTGTTGCCACCTTCTTTCTGGAAAGAAAATTCAAAGGTAAGGAAAACCAACTTTACAAACCCAGTTTTGGTCAGTGTGGACAGACAATGTCTCCATCTAAGTAGAAACAATCAAAGATGTTGAAAGATAAATATCCAATGGAGCTATAGGGCAGATGGTGGCATTACTCCCACATTCCCACATACTCCATCACGGATCCAGCCTTCCTTCAAAACATTATTTGTGGGTACATACCAGGAACTTTTGAGATTAAATCATTCTGGTTGGTTGCCAATTAAGCCATAGCCAAAGACAGTCACGGAACAAAGCACATCTTTTCTGAAAAAGGCTATTATCTTGGTTCAGATCATCTAAGAAGCAAAAGCCAAGGCCAAGGAAGACATAAAAGGGATTTGTTTAGGGAAAACCTGTGGAAAGAAAGGTAGAGAAAGACAAAGGAGGATGATACTATATTAGCCACCCTTAGAGGATATCTCATGGAGCAAGCTCCCAGGAACTGTTACACCTCTATGTGCTCCATTTTCAAAAATTTTCATTTATTTTGACACTTCCAAATTCAGGTTCAATATGTAATATACATCATATATACTAGTGTTTCTTTTTGATATCTGCTTCATCAGTGAGTCTTAAAATCAATGACTTATGGAACATAAGTCAAATAAATTTATAATTTATAAATTTGCCATGAAAACTGTATCCATCCAGCAGAATCAAATGCCTGTATCAGCTAGACCAGCATGTCTTATCTCTGTGAGCAAGCTACTTTAGAAACCCACACTGAACCCTTACCAAGGAAACCATAAGGGTCAAGTCTGTTAGCCAAAACACTCTCAGCTCCATGCAGTGTTCAGATACACAGTGCAAGTGATTGTTTTTTACTCTCTTTTTTCTGGGCTTCTCTGAGTCACCAGCTCTTCATCTTGCCCATCTCCAAACAAGGTACAATACAACTGAATAGGATTCCGTAGATCAAAATGCTATCCCATTCTTGATCTGCTTCCCTGAGATTACATCCAGGTCACCTTGACTTGTGAAAACTTCCTGCTTTATACACACAGATAGGTAACTTCACTTATATGTGACTATTGCTCAAGAAGAAATATTATTTCCAAATGATATTGTAGACTCAATGTCAGAAGACACAATAACATCTTGTCAATCATCATATTAGTACCTTCTTTTTGTAAAATCAGACTTTCTAAAAATGTAAAAATCTCAATGACAGCGCCTCCCTTTATCTCCTCAGAATTGTGGATTATTTGAGTAGGAAGTGACCTTAGAGAGCTTAGCCCAAGATTTTCATTTTATGATGCAGTGGTGAGCTAAATAACCATCCCCTAAAGATATCCATGTCCTAATCAGCAGAAACTGAATGGTATCCTATACAGTAAAATGGGCTTTGCAGATGTAATTAAGTTGGGGATCTTGAGATGGAAGATTATCCTGGATTATCTAGGTGGACCCTAAATATCATCACAAGGATCCTTATAAGAGGGAGGCAAGAAGTTCAGAGGAAGAAGTAGGAGATGTGACAAGTGAAGCCAGGGATTGGATCAAGAGCCAAGGAATACAGGTGGCTTCCAGATACTAGCAACAACAAGGGAAGGGATTCTCCCCTAACATCACCAAAGGGACCAGCCCTGCCAACAGCTTGACCTGAGCCTACTGAAAGCTAGCCTCCAGAACCATAAGAGAATAAATTTCTTATTTTTTTAAGCCACTTCATCTGTGGGAATTTATTATAGCAGCCATAGGGGACTCACACAGATGGATCAGCAGAAAACGTATTGGACATTAAGTCACACCCAGTCATCTGAAGCCCACCACAAGCACACTGAATATGCTCCCTGTCTAGCCCAGACTGTCCCTTCACAATTAGGCTTAAAAAAAGCAATAATTAACACAAACATTAAGCAATACATATACAGGGGCACCTGGGTGGCTCAGTCAGTTAAGCATCCACCTTCAGGTCAGGTCATGATCTCAGGTCCTGGGATCAAGCCCCACACCTCCTCCCTGCTTAGTGGGGAGTCTGCTTCTCCCTCTGCCTCTTCCTCCCCCTGCTTCTGCTCTCTCTCTCTCAAATAAATTAAAAAAAAAAGAAATACATTTACATTAGGACAAGATGGTGCAGTTGTGTCAGTTTTTGTTTCCCTACATGCTCTCATAAATATCAGAGAAAAATCGAGCAATAGGAAAAGGGGCAGAGAAACAGGCCTGATCCATGTTCCTATAAGACAGCAATCTATGGAAAGGCAGTAGGGAAAACAAGGGCCTGGGACAATTGCCTGAGAGGGAAATGTCACTGGGTAAATCGTTCTGTTGGACACAGAAATTCTGTTAAGCGAGACATGGGAAAATGCTTGAGAAACCATTAATGTGCTCCTCCTCCCTGGCTTTGCTGAGAATGCACACGGCAGCACAGGTGGGCATGGAACCACAGGACAAGAAGACAAGAGGTCAGCTCCCCCCAGCCACACCACAACCCTGCTTTTCCAATGAGAAGAACCATCATAAGCAGTTCCAAAGGGAGACTTAGCACTGCCCTCAAAGGTCCTACAATCTTACCACAAGAAAAGTAAAAGTGATCATTCATCTGTAAGACTGCAGTTCATCATGTACAGAAGACACTAGACTAGACAGCTGACTGCTTTAGCTACTTCCTGTGCAAGAACCTAGTTAGAGTCCTTGCTTAGTGCAAGCCGAGGAGGACCTACCTTTCACACAATGGAAAAGACCACAGTGGCCTCGTTAGCCTTCAGAAATATCATAGTTAGGGCGACTGTAGTATTTATCTTGCAAAACAGGATACTTTTGAGAGGAGGGGCATGCTCCTAATCATTATCTAAGTCCACAGATATACATTAGAATTCTGTCTGGGCAAACTGGAAGATGTGGTCACCCTGCTCACAGAAAATGCATGCATGTTCAGTTACTCAAATAGGATAGTCTAAGATTCTTCTAATAACATGGTCCTCTGCACTGAGAAGTAATATTTCTCTGTTTTGTTTGCTGTCTGTCTCAATTCCCTTGCTGGTTGATTTCAGATTATCTATGTGGCTAGAAATCCAAAGGACCTTCTGGTGTCCTACTACCATTTCTCAAGAATGACTAAAATGATGCCTGACCCTGGTACATGGGAGGAGTATATTGAGGCATTCAAAGCTGGAAAAGGTGAGTAAAAGGAAAGCTACAGGCAGAGTTTAAAGAAACCAACCCGTGATAGTGCAGTGTTTTGGGGTGAACACCAGCAGGGAGACATTGCCACCTAATGAAAGGACAAGGCCCCTTAACAGGAACTGAGACCTTCAGTANNNGAAAGAGTCCACCACAGTGAGCCAACAGGAAGGACATCAGGGAAATAAACACACCCTTCTCACTCTCATCCTGCCTCCAAAAGCCTTTCAGTGCCTTTTGCTAGCAAATCCCAGGTGAAAGCCTGAGTGCAAAGGAGCCCACTGACACAGGCCATAGAGGTCAAACTTGCAGGGTGGAGGAGGGTGCAGAATGGATTTGTCAGGGCCAAGAAAAGACACCCAGTGCACCTCCCTTCCTCCCAGTCACCATTACAGAGAGTAAGGTGCCCAAATACCTGGTAATTATAGATTTTTCAGAATGAAAATCAGCCCAGTAGGAGACAGTATTTATTGCATAACACTAATCTAGGCACCATGCAGTGATGTTGGAGAAAGAAAAATTATGATTCCTGGTCAGTACACAGTATCTTATATGGTAGTAAATTCAAGAGCAGAAATATAAACCAAGGAATCCAAAATACTTTTTATCATCTCCTTAAACATTAAAAAGTCCCCGTCTTCTGCAAATAAGAATTCTGGCCAGGGTCTTTTTCTTCTTTGTTTTTGTCCCTTTTATTTGAGACATCCATGCTCATTTTGTAAGTTTCAAGTTGATATTGATGCCCCCCTCCCCTGTTCATTCCAGTGCTGTGGGGTTCCTGGTATGACCATGTGAAGGGATGGTGGGACGCGAAAGACCAGCACCGTATTCTCTACCTCTTCTATGAGGACATGAAGGAGGTGAGAGGCAGTGCAATCCTCATCAGACCCAGCATGTTCTCCAGTGCACCAAACCACATTTGGGACCCTGGAATTTGGGCTTGCCCACAGAAGAGCCTTTGGTGCAAGTCCTTTCTCTCCATGACACTCTTTTCAACTCAGTTTTATCCTCAAAAGTTCTAACTACTTTTCTGCTCTTCTTAATTTTCTTTGCTTCAGTTCACAATTTCCAGAAGATCCTTCCCTCTCAGGAAATATCACATGTCTTTATAGTTGAATTAATCCTGACACTCATGAACCATGTGTCTTCACTTACAAAATGGGTGTTATCTCATTTTGTATCTCACGAAATTATTATAAGGATTTATGAGGTCACATTTTTAAAGTGCCTAGTTGTGTTCAGTGAATGCTCAGGGACAGTTTCCTTCTCCCTGTTCCACACCCCAGACCCACATCACAAAATTTAATCCATATAAACTTTAGCAGAATTGGTCCCACATACTGTGACAGAGGACAGATTTCTCCTTTTCAAGTCACTGTGTATGAGAAGCATGACAAATTCACTCTCATGACCCTGGGGATTAGTATCCTAGAATTACAAACTGCTTATTATGCCAACGCTGAGAAATCCAATAAAAAACTATAGCTCCCTGGGGCACCTGGGTGGCTCAGTCAGTTGAGTGTCCAACTCTTGGTTTCAGCTCAGGTCATGATCTCATGAGTCATGGGAAAGAGCCCTGTGTCCTGCTCCGTGCTCAGAAGGTCTCTGCTTGAGGTTTCTCCCCCTCTGACCTTCCCCCTGCCCTCTCTCTCTCTCTCAAGTGAATAAATAAATCTTTAAAAAAAAAAGCTATAGCTCCTTTTCTACAACTCTTTGATCAGAAATAACCAGTGCACAAGAATTTGCATTTCTGGATCAACTTGAGATCCCTTGTATTCATCCCCTTACTGACTTTCTATTAAACTCACAGGCTCTTTTGCCATTTTTTGTAGTTCAAATACTAGAGTATGTCATACTGTGCTTCACCTGCAAAATTTTCCCCCCTCTATACAACCTCTCCTGATCTCTACCAGGAGACATAATTGTTCCTTTCAACAAATCTCATGACACTCTCTGTGTGCGAGCAGCATGTTTTCTGGGTGAGGTTTTACAGTTAGTTATGTCTACATTTATCCCCCTATTGCAGGGTGAGCCTCCTGAGGGCAGGAACAGCTCTCATCTCTGTGTCATGACAGCACCTGAAATGGTACAGTGCCTTCACAAAGTCATCACCTAAGGGATACTTGCTGAATATATTTGAACTGACCGCTTAACTCATTCCTCCCAAATACTGTTTGTCCAAACAGAATGTCATCCCTAATAGAAAGCCCAAATTTATTTGCTTTGTATAACTGTTCTACATGTAGGACCCAAAGCGGGAAATTCAGAAGATATTGAAGTTCCTAGAGAAAGAAATGCCGGAAGAAGTCCTGAATAAAATCATCTATCACACCTCCTTCGATGTAATGAAGCAAAACCCAATGGCCAACTACAGCACTTGGCCTACTGTCCTCATGGACCAATCTATCTCCCCTTTTATGAGGAAAGGTATATAAGATTTATATTCTCAAAAGCCAGATTGGACTCTGTAGTACCCACGATCCACTTAGATTTTCCAGTAATGTTTCATACCCCATTATTAAATCCTGTCAATGACACTACTGCATAATTTTTCAGAGGTAAACTTGCTCTTCCCCTCCCCCCATTCTTGTGCTGGCTCCAAAGATGCATGCTCCCTCCTCTCTGTACTCCTGTGGCAACCTCTGAGACTTTGCCTTGTTTCAGGAATGCCTGGGGATTGGAAGAACTATTTCACTGTGGCCCAGAATGAAGAATTTGACAAGGACTACCAGAAGAAGATGGCAGGGAGCACCCTGACCTTCCGCACAGAGATCTGAGGGCAACAGAGTAACCTACCCGTCAGGACCTCCTTCCTAGATTTTAGACATTTGAGCCTCATAATCAAGGATTCTTAAAACTACCACACCTGTCCTCTAATCCTGACCTTTCCTACACTATCCATAGATTCTATGCCACTATGATATACTTCATCCAAGTATAATCACTTCCTGAGTAGAAGTTTGATGAAATCAAATCCTAGGTAGAATTTTAAAATTAAATTACATGATCATTCACATAGACACCTATCTCTTGTGTAACACTAATCTAGGCACCATGCAGTGATGTAGGGGAAAGAAAGATTACAATCTCCGGCCACTACACAGTATCTTATATGGTAGTAAATTCAAGAGCAGAAATATAAACCAAGGAATCCAGAATACTTTTTATCATCCCCTTAAATATTAAAAAGTCCTTGTCTTCTGCAAATAAGAATTCTGGCCAGGGTCTTTGGGGGGGTTTTTTTGTCTTTGTCCCTTTTATTTGAGACATCCAGCTAATTTTGTAAGTTTCAAGTTGATACTGATGCCCCCCCCCTTGTTCCCTCCAGTGCTGTGGGGTTCCTGGTATGACTATGTGAAGGGATGGTGGGATGCAAAAGACACATGACATAACCCCATCACTAGCTCATAATAGCCTGGCTTACCAGATGCAGAATTCATGAAGAGAGAAATAAATAAAAGTAGAAATTCAGCATAAGAGAAAGTGAACAAGGAGCAGAGGAAAAGTGAACACTATGGAGAATGTGTAAACCAGGGTTTAACCTTAACCATTAAGAGTGAGACACACAGGATGGCCCAGCTCGCGGAAGTATTAGGTTATGAGTCACAGATGGTGCTAGTGAGCTGTGCGTGATTCAGGCGATCTCAAGCTGGATCCGGTCTCAAGACCAAAGAGAAAGGCCAGAGCAGGGAAACAGTTCACCTCTGAGGCCAACAGAAGGCTGGAAGGCAGAAAACAATTTATATTTTAGATGGGCTTCTTAGAAAGGGGGAAAAAATCCTTAAATTAGTCTCCCCTCTCCCAAATAAAATAAAATACCAGCACCACATGCACTTTAAGAAAATCTTAACTAGCACATCTCTGGAAGGATCACACTTCATGCTTCTTAAAAAGAAGCTCTTAGCAAAATCGTCAGGATTGCCAAATTATTCAGCTACACATGTAATCATATTCTGCTTCTTTTTTTTTATTAAAACCTGTCTCAAGAAAGTGTCTAGCTTCATTTACACAAGTAGTGAGAAGAGCAGTGTATTATTTTAAAAGAATGTCAGGAAGGTGCGGCTTGTGGGAGTGGTGCTTTCCAGTGCCACTGAATCATAAGATAGAGGAAAATAGCAACCCCACCCAGACACAAAAGAAGGCCTGTTTTCATTCTGCTTTCTAAGGTAAGCATGAAAATCATTAACCAGAATGACAAATAATCTAATACAGGATTTGTGCTGAGCTGCTCTGAGGAAAGACGGGATAAAGTAAACCACATGGATACATTTAAAATAATTTTTATTCTAATCATATGTTACACATTTACACACACACACTCCTCTATATACTACAGGCATGCGAGATCACATTGTAAATGATCATGGTTAAGGGACTTTGAAGCCATGCATTTAGGAGAGAAATACACAGCTGTGGGAAATGGGACTGACCTTGGGATCCTGAAACTTCAGAATGAGAAATCGGAGAAGGTCACACCATCCAATGACCTCACTTGGAATGAGACTAAGAATCCACAGGCCGGTGGGTGCCCACATTGCTGGTGGACTTGGGTCCCCACCCCTGCCAGCCACCTTTCCCCATGGAGCCCTGCCCATGGCCCACACCTCCTGCTGGGCGGCGGCCGGCCCTGACCCTGTTCCTCTGGACACTCAGATTGGTGTCACATTCCAGGAATCCTGTCCGATTATTTAACAAATCTCAAAACCTTCCTAACTGGCATGTTTAGAAAAAGAAAAATAACAAGACTTGGTGGAAATATGCTTTAGAAAGGCAGTTCTTCCCTGGGAGGGCCCTGGATCAGAGTGTCATTGTCATGGAAAAGTCTGTATGCAAGAGGTAGCCCTGGGCAGAAACTGACCCTTCCCAAAGCTGAGTGTAGCCTGCCAGGCCCATCTGCCCTTCAGAACCATCTGTTGTCCCAGGCTCCTGGGCCCTTCTTTTGCTCTTAGGTATTCTACCGGTTCCCCTGTCCATTGCCTGCCTTCGGGGGACAGGATCTCATTCCCCATCCTGCATCTACATATCTTCTGTCCGTTCCCCATCTCATTCATAATAAGCCTGTGCAGGGTTTGCTGGTAATGGAACTTCAAAACATCTGTGGCAAATTTAGTCCATATAAGCTGGAATATTCTGAATTCAAATATGTGAAATGCTGATGAAAAATGATGGAGAAAGGACTCAAAAATTCTTAAACTTTTCTGGTATCTACTTTTTTTTTTTTTTTTTGGTTTGGAGGAATTCAAGTTTATGCTGGTAAAATTTGATGACCTGTTTTCTTCTGAGAGGTTTACTTTTACTCGGAAAAGCACCCATCCTCTCAATGTCAGTGCCTTCCCCTTTCCTCATCCTTCTAGGTTGTCAGTCTAAGATCAAGGGAGGGGGGGGTTGGTAATCTATGACCCCTGGGCCAAATTCATATTCATTTGGTATGCCCGGGAGCTAAGAGGGTTTTCTTATTTTAAAAGGATTGCAAAAACAACATCAACAAAGAAGGGTCCCGCACAGCCTGAAATATCTTCTGTCCAGTCTCTCAGCTGAGTTTCTGGGTCTGCTTTAGCTGGACCAGGACCTTATATGAATGAGTCTGGAGGCATCCTCCAGATCCATATTTGCGAAGACTCAGGTTCCCACATTTGGAACCTGACAGCAGAGGTCCTGGGTGGGATCACTCTGAAGCCCCAGAAATCTAGATATCGCCAGAGCTTCTGCCTCTGCTGCCCAAAGAACAGCAGAGTGTGTGCACTTGGGGTGGGGGGGTTACCTCCATTTGAGACTTGTATGGGTGGTACTTCCAGCCATGTAGGCCCAGTCAGGGCCCAGGTTAGTAGGGATGTCCAGGTCCTGAGGTGGGGTCTGCTCCACCAATCCCATCTGGATGTACCTCTGAGAAGCAGTACACGTGTTTCGGGTTCTAGGAGTAAGCAGATGCACAGAGCCAGGACCTGTGGTGGATGTGGACCTGGCTAGCAGGGATTGTAAAGTAAGTACAGGGAACAGATTTCAGGCAGTAGTGGGAACAGGGTCCCCAGTCAGAAGAAGACAAGGACCAGGAAGGGCTGCGAGTGACTAATGGATAGCTCTCCATGCATTAGGTCACCCCAGTGAAACCCTGCATTGTCAGGGTCTTATGGGTAACCAGTTCCCCGAGGAGCAGTCATTGGTGGGGTCAGGCTCAGGTCCAAAGTTTGGAAGGAAAAGCTGGACTGACTGGCTAGGGCTTGGTCCACACTGTGCTTAAAACTTCATAATCCATCATGGCCTTAACCAGGAAGCCACTGGCTCCTCCCTGAGCTCCAGGAAGGTGGAGAACATCCCTGACCATCACCAGGATCAACAATGCAGAGCAGGGAAGAGAGAGGGGATGCAGAAAGGCAGGCTGGGCAAGCTTCCCACATGAGGCTGTATGCACAGGATTGACTGTGACACCCAAATTTAAGTTCAAGTGTCCTTCCCAGCACCCTGTGCTCTGAGACCAGGGCATTAGCATGAAACATGTCCCAGCACTGCCCCCTCAGGTCCCACAGAGATAAGATGTGTGGAATGTCAGGTCACCACCGGACTTCCAGAAGCAGCAGGAAGCTGCAATTTCCTGTTGCAATGGACCACAGGCTACCTTGCAAGGCAGAATGTTCTCAGGGCTCTCCAGAAGCCCGTGGCAACCCCTGTTTATGGTTGGTTTCCAGAAGCAGACCCTGGATAAGGATTCCTGTGCAAGTAACATTTCAAAAGTGTTTTCAGGAGAGAATCATCATAGAGTGAGGAAGGAAGATGGGGAGGGATTCTGCAGAATCCCAGCCTCAGCCTCATTCTCAGGGGGCTCCTGGGAGAGTCCCTCCTAGAGGCAGGGCAGGGAGCTGGGCTTTCCTTTCCTGCTCTCATCCCTCCCTGTGGCTGCCCTGGGGTATGTCAGTGACCAGACCCCTGTGCTCTCAGAGCTTCTGAGCAAAGCTGCCCCAGTGCCCAAGGGCAGACGTCCTTCTCTGAAGGAGGCAGGCCCGGCCTGTAGGAAGGAAGCATACAGCTGGAACATGAGGCAGAGGCTGGAGGTGTCAATACAAGGGAATCTGGGCAGGACACCAGAAGCACTGCTCCATTTCCAGAGAACTTTAGTGAGGAGGAACCCACCTCTGAGTCCCATGGGAAAAGCACACACCTGGGGCAGTACTGTCAAGAACCTTGAGCTCTACATAACTGGAACGCTTCATTCTGATGCTGGGAACTGGGTAGTCAGGTGAGCACAATGTGAGGAGGGGCTGTTCAGTGTGAGGAATAGCAGTAGGGGCACACGTGGGATTGGTCTGCCAGTTCAGCATTATGAGCCCTGCCTTGGTCTTGGCCACCCAAGCTGGCAGGGCCTTCAGCTACAGGTGCAAGTCCCCCTTCTTTCCCACCACACCCTGCCCCCTTACACATGGTGTGTAGCCACTTAGGAGGAAACCACCTGGAACCTGAGACATATACTCTAATCCCCTTCCATGGGGCAGAGGGTATGGGGTCCCAGCCAGTGGAGGTCCCTAGAAAGCATGCCCCCTACTATAGAGTCCTACTGTGATCAAGAGAACAGAGTCAAGAGTTAAGTCTGAAATGGGAGACTGATAGAAGATGGCCTGGAGAGGGCCCAAGTGTGGGTCACAACTGAGACACAAAGCTGAAGGAGCACAGGGACCAGCATAGGGGACAGAAGGTGGAGGGAGAGTGAGCATCAGAAAGGATTTGGGGGGAAATACCGGAACCCTGAAGTATGATGATGGCAAAATTCCCAAAGAGATGAGCACCACTTAAACTAAAGGGACAAAATGCTGCTTTATTTTCTGTATACATTAAATACTTTTTAAGTACTTAATTTCTGAGAGAAAGCTGAAATTTTTAAAACTTTTATACTTTCCCACTTAACATTGAATTATATAATGGACCCTCTTATTGAAATAGATACATACATACATACATGGTACACAGAGCTAGAGAGAAAAAAATTTGAAACTGTTTTAAAGTATATTTGATTGCTTGGGCATATCTTAATGCCTGCACGCCATGAGATTAAATAATAGTGTTTGCCTGGCACACCAACCCCAACAAGATGTTCCTATCTCCCAAAGATTTGCTGTTACAGATAGCCTTCAGGCTGGTGTGCAGTTATGTCAAAGAAGATCTAAAGCTGAAAAAAAATACTTTGAAATCATAAAGCAATCTGCACACAAAGCTTCATACAGCAAGCCTGGCAAGGTGAGTGATTAAAGACCTTGGATTTCAGCTTTATTTCTGGAATGTGTCATAAATCGAAGTCAGCAATCAACAGAAGTGCAAGTCCTCCATTTCTCGGACACCTGACTCATGCTTCTCGCTCAAACTTGAGAGAGCATGCTTACACCTGTGTCAACTAATCCCTGTACATATATTGCTTATTAGGAGACTGGGGGTTCATCGCAAGAGAGAGACTAAAGAGTACATGGTTCTATGTGGGTCAGGAGTGGAAACAAGAGAAACATCCAATGCTCCTTCCAGTCTAGCGTCTGTGAATTTAAAATTCAGATCTGTTCCCTTCAAAAACTCCCAAATGGTGCCTCTGTGTGATTCGCTCGCACATTTAAATCTCCAGTCTCAAACCCTCCCCAAGATTGTTATATTTTCAACTGCTGGGTAGATATTCCCACCTACAGTACCTATGGCACTTCAGTCCTAGAAATGTTTAAAACCTATCTTATTCCCCTCCTCTTCCCTTGCTCCCTCTTCCTCATAAACTATTGACTGCTCCCGATTTCCAGTTGCTGCTCATGAGAGCACTATTTTCTTGGGCATTTTTCTCCTTGATATCCAATAACTTAAATACTGTGATACAAAGTTAATACTTAAATAATATGGTGCAAAGTCAATATATCTTACACTACATGATAAGGGGATGGGAAAGGGAAGAAAATAATTATATTTGTACATAAACACGAATATATTCATAACAAAATAAGGAGGAAATTCTCATGATAATTACCATCCTCAATTCTGTAACTGGTAATATGGCCGTAGCTAGTATTCCTGTCTACCTTCTTCCACTCCGTATTCCCTTTGCCCTCAGCAAGCTCTTCAACAGGTTGTGGTTCTTTTCCTTGTAGGGTGACCCAAACTTCCATTCCTGAAGGGTATGGACCATTAGCAGTCCTGCCTAGACTGTTGTAGTTTTTCAAAGACCTTAATCTCAGGGCATTGTAGTAGTAAGAGATGTTCTAAGGGATGTGCCGTGTTCCAGACTCTTCCTCAGCTTCATTTTGGAGTACAGTCCCCTTGGTAGCAAAGCAACTACTTTCTTTACCTGTCGACTCAGAGACATGAGGAACCCAATACAGCCTGGCAGCAATCTTAATTTCCCATTCAATGGTATCATTTTTTGTGATGGTGAGGGATGGCGAATCATCCCTCCCATTGGAACCAAGTCCTCTAGACCCATAGAACACAAGCTTACAGGAACAGGAAGAAAACTTTTGCTAGTGCATCTCTAGGTGTAACAATGGTGCCGTTATTCCCATTTCCACCCCCTGATTCCTGGACCCATGAATCCTGGCTATGGGAGAAACAGCACCATCTATTGAATGCTGAATCAGAGAATGTACGGCCTCTTGAGGAATCCTGCCCCAGCCTTGAAAGGTATTGCCACCCAGTCAGCGCTGTAACTGAGTCTTCAAAATGCCATCCCACAGTTCTATCAAGCCAGCTGCTTCAAGATGGTGGGAATAGTAAGACCAGAAAATTGATTTATTCCACTTCCCATGAAACGATTCCCTTGATCAGAAGCAATGCTGTGTGGAATACCTTGGTGATGGATAAGGCACTCTGTAAGTCCAGGGATAATAGTTTTGGCAGAAGCATTGCATCCAAGGAAGGCAAATAATATTGTAACATTACTCCGACCACCTTTAAGCATTAATTTGCTTCAATCTATGCATTCCTTGCTTGCTGATCTAAATCCCATAGTTTGTAGCAAAACTAACCTACTTCCCTTGAGATCCTACAGACCCCTGGCCTTGAGGAACAAAGGACCAGACTTTCCAGAAGATAAGGCCTTACTGCGCTTGAAAACAGCCACCATGACCAGGGGGTCTTCAGTAACAGACATCTGGGAGAGTCTGCATTCCTGGTACAAGGGAAGAGTCTGGAGTGCCTTGCTAGGACACAGCTCATTGAGCTGCTGGGGTATCCTTTACTGAGAGACACCTGCCAGCCTTGATTATTGGCAGAGCAGAGGAATCTGGAAGCCTTGCAAACACAAATGATTAACTGTTGAGCATCAACTTCTCCTGCATGTAGCCCTCTCCCCAATTTCTCACGCTTTCCATTGGTTCCCCTGCACAGGGAAGACAGTCTTTGGGATGTTAATCTACCATCTTCCCAGGCTGCCAGTTTCCCAAATAAATCAATTTTTGCTTTCGCACCATTACCTGTCTTTCAAGTACTGTCCGAAGTCAGGTTCCATGCTGGGCATGGAGCCTGCTTCAGATTCTCTCTCTCCCTCTCCCTCTGCCCCTCCCAAACCCCTCTAAAAATAAAGTAAAGATGAGTGAGTAATTATTTGGAGAGATTGACTGGCAAGGCTTTGCTCCAAAATCCTAATGGCTGCAGTTCACCCATCAAATGCTCCAAACAGCATCCTTCTCTGCCACTGCCACTCCAAGCACCATTGGATCTGTCAGATCACATGGCCCCAGTGGCAGAGCAGCTTGTGCAGCAGCCTGGAACCTATAGCAGAGCCTTCTTTTGTTCTGGGCCCCACTCCAAACTCGCAGCTTTGTTGGGTCACTCAGTAAATGGGCTGGAGTAACACACCCAGATGTGGAATATGTTGCCTACAAATCTAAAGAGGCACACTAGGCATCTTTTTTGGTTGTGGAAAGGGCCAGAGGCAACAACTTATACTTCACCTTAGAAGGAATTCTCAACATGCCCTGCACCACTGGGCTCCTAGAAATTTCACTGCCGTAGAAAGCCACTGAATTTTGTTGGATTTATTTCCCACGCTCTGACAAGCAACTGTCCTACCAATATGTCTAGAGGAGTTCTTGCTCTATTCTTGGAACTGTTCTTGCTCAATAGTTCCAATCAGCACAATATCACCTGTGTAATTTATCAATGTGATATCTCGTGGAAGGGAAAGGTGATCAAGGTCCTTGTGGACCAAATAATGACATAGGTCTGGAGAGCTGATACACCCCAGAAGTAAGACAGTGAAGGTGTATTGACAGCCTGGCCAGCTGAAAGCAAATGTTCTGGTGGTTTTTATGAAGATAAAGGATGGAGATAAAAGCATTTGCATGGTCAATAGCCACATATCAGATACCAGGCAATGTGTTAATTTGCACAAGCAAGTAAACCACATCTGGTACAGCAGCTGCAATTAGAATTAATACCTGGCTAAACTTACAGAAATCCACTGGCATGCTCCAAGCTCAGTTGTCTTCAGCACAGGCCAGATAGGAGAGTTGAATGGGGATGTGGTGGGAATCTCCATCCTTGCATCCTTCTAGTCCTTGATGATAGCATTAATCTCTGCAATGTCTCTAGGAATGTGGTATTGCTTTAGGTTTACTATTTTCCTGGGTGGAGGAAGTTCTAGTGACTTCCACTTGGCCTTTCCCACCACAATAGCCCTCATTCTATAGGTCAGGGAACGAACATGAGGATGAATTCTGCCAGCTGCTGAGTATGCCTATTGTGCATTCCAGAGTTTAGGAAAATAACCATAGGATGGGTTTGAGGACCTGTGGAACAAATACGAGGCAGACTCCATCACACACCTGACTTCCATAAGCCCCTACTCTGACTGGAGGACTGTGGTGAAATTTAGGGTCTCCTGGAACCAGTGTCAGTTCAGGGACAGTGTCCAATAGTCCCTAACAGGTCTGATTATTTCCTTTTCCCCAGTGCATGGTTACCCTGATAAATACATAACTGTAGGTCCCTTTGGGGAAGGCTAGGAGAAAGATGAATGGTATATGTTTGATAGGTTACCAGAGTCTCTCCTCAAGGGGGCCTGGCCTTCCTTCATTCCACGGGATTCTAGGTCTGCAAACTGATGCATGTCTCAGAATGGACTGAGGAGTCTTGACTTTCCGTTCCGACAAGTGAGGTTAGACTTTGTTCATTTCACCTAGAACTTTTCTGCTTATACAGATCAAGTGAGAATTTCGCAGGCTTCCCGTCTGTTTCACTTCTAGGGACACCACAATCAACTAGCCAATGCCATAAGTCTGTACACATCAGAGTATTCTGAGCACTGCTTTGACTCGGCTGTCCTTTATAGTAACTGTGTCAGTGAGACCTCTTGCTCAACTATAGCCCCCAACAGTTAAAAGAGGAAATAGAGAAGACCACTTACTTCATCTCTAACTGAAACCCATTGTGCTTATTTCTTATCACTCTTTCTTCAGATATTGACAAAGACATTTTGCAATGACTGGACCAGAAAAGCCTTGATAGGAACAGAATGCCAAGAAGACTACATCAGACATGTCCCCCTCCCTTCCCATGATCATGTACTGAACACATACCAACCCTCACTGGTGATCATGCATTCTCTGTGCAATCTCTAGGAGTCCATCTTAGTGCTAGAGATGTTGGTTGTTCAGACTTCAGCCTGCCACCTCCCCCAACTGCTAGCACCCAAAATAAATTTCTCCATTTCTCTTTTCCAAATGCTCATCTCCTGAGTTATTGGCTTCTCTTGGTACAAGCTTATCTGAGTTTGTTCGGTAACACTGTTGGCAAACCCAGCCAGGAGCTATGCTTTCCATTTCTCCAGCTCCCTCGGGATACCCCAGGTCAGAGCAGTTGGCCGCAGCAGTATACTAGGGCTCACCCATTTGTTTCCTGAGTTAGTGGCTATGATAGATTGATTGGTAAACACCACACCCACCTTGTCTCCGGTGGTTGAGTGACACAACTTGGCCCCACCACCCCAGAATCCAACTATTTCCCTTGCATTAGGCTCCCCAGTTCACTGACTACAGTTCCCACAGCGATGTGGGGCCTACAGTCACAGAGTTCTAATGCCAGGTCTCTCTTCATGAATTTATTCCTCACAGTTGTGGTGGAAGGGATGCCTTCTGGACCTTCCCAGTGTGACTGAATAGGTCCTAAATGATAAATCTGCTCTAACACATTACACCAATGCAGGCCCAGCATTTTTCATTCTCGCAGAGTGGGCCTCATGACCTCTTGGCCATGCTTCAGGCAACCACCCAGACAGTTGCAGCCCTCCCTAATCCCCAGAGTTGCAGCAGTAAATGCAGAATCTCTACTTAGTGGGACTGATGAGGTCGTGGAATATACGTGAGGTTCAGTGGGGTGGAGTCCGGAGCCGACGACCAAGAAAGAATTCTTGAGGGGTCTTTGGTGCAAAATGGTGGTTTATTAAAGCACGGGGACAGGACCCGTGGGCAGCGGGTTGTGAGAGGTGGCTGTTACATACTGTGGGGTTGGGGGAGGTAAGGAAAAAGGGAGGTTGAGGAAATACTTTCATATGTAAAAGAAGACTCACAAGATACCAGAGGCCTTGCCATTGTTTTCGCTCTAGCAAGGCATTAACATGAAGATACTTAGGAACTTCCTGGAGGCTGCAGATTATAAGGACATTTAATTGTATCTACATTCCCTTCGGAAGCTAGGTTACTGATAGAAATGCTTTGTTCCTGTAAACTGCTAAAGACATTTGTAAACTGAGGGAGACTTAAGTCTTGCAGGATTGTGGTATCTATAGGTTAACTATTTCTTTGACCTTTAGGGCAGTCAGGAGTGCCTGAGGAATGTCAGGTACATCCCATGGGGGGGGGGTGTTTGCGGGGTGTCAGTTTGTCCTCAGCTGGCCTTGTGTTCCCTCATCAGGACCCTCATGCATTAATTTGGTTAATTAAACTTTATGTTCCTTCCACCATTATCCCTCCCTCTTATATCCATTCCTACACATATTGCCCACATTTCTGTTTTTATAAATTAAAAAATTCAAGTATTTCTTTGAGAGTGTAACGTACCTCCTCATGGGTCACACTGTACCTCACCTTAAGGGCTGTGCTGGGACTTGAGTCTAATCATAGATCTAGAAACACAGAGGGAGCTGGAGTAGGTCTTGAGGAGAAGTGGCAGTGTCTTGCAAGACAACTGCCTCGGGAAAAGCCAGTGCAGTTTCCTTAAGCAATGCAGGGTCAATCCCCTCAAATGGAAGTAGAGAGACCATTCAACTGGGAAAGAAGATTCATCAGAATTTAAGGGCTCAAAGTATCCAGCTCCACCAAGGTCTCCCCACATATCCCCTTCCCAACTTTCAGAGTCCCATTCCTTCCCATCCATACCCTCACTTTAACAGTAGGGTGTTTAACCCTATGAAGCTAGGTATTCAATTTACATCATAATAATTACATTGGGTTGCATTGTAATCCAGTAATTTGCAGGATGAGATTCTGGGTTCGGTTTTCAGCATTTTAGCCCTGCAGCTATAGGAGATGAAAGTCTCTTTCAAGGAAGACATAGAAGCTTTCAGGTCAAGTATGTGGCACTTGAGCTGGGATTCAGGCCCCTGAGCTTCTCATTTTCATTCCCTGTTTCGTCCAGCAATGTCTTTGTCTGGTGACATTGCAAGCAACCAGCCAATCTCATTATACTCACCAGTTTATAATGACAACTGTTTGAACTTCCACATGCATGATCACTCAGATCTTTGTTTCTTCCAAGTGTTTGATTAGGAGTATTCAGTGGTGATATTTTGTATATCTCTACCCCTAAATATTGCCATGGGCTGTCAATCTTCTCTTCGCTACTGGAGATCATTAGTCTTTCAATCTTATCAGATTGGGGGGGGTGCCTGGGTGGCTCAGTCATTAAGCATCTGCCTTCAGCTCAGATCATGATCCCAGGGTCCTGGGATTGAGCCCCAAGTCGGGCTCCCTGCTCAGCGGGAAGCCTGCTTCTTCCTCTCCCACTCCCCTGCTTGTGTTCCCTCTCTCACTGTGTCTCTCTCTGTCAAATAAATAAATAAAATCTTTAAAAAAATCTTATCAGATTGGAAAGCCAATTCCAGAAACTCCCAGAACCAATTTGGAAAATTCATTGTTAAGAACCTATTTCTCCAGGGGCACCTGGGTGGCTCAGTCAGTTAAGTGTCTGCCTTTGGCTCAGGTCATGATCCCAGAGTCCTGGGATAGAGCCCCATGTCAGGCTTCCTGCTCAGCAGGGAGTGTGCTTCCCCCTCTCTCTCTGCCCCTCCCCCTGCTCATGCGCTCTCTCATACTCACTCACTGTCCCTCTCAATTAAATAAATAAATTCTTAAAAAAAAAAAAAGATTCCATTCCTTCAGAACTATTCTTTGTACCAAAATCTTATTAATCAGAATCCTCCAGAGAAACAGAACTGGTACATGTATTATGGAATTGGCTCATGCAATTACAGAGGCTTGCAGAGCCAGTGTCCCAATTCAAACCCCCTCATGCAGAAGAATTCTTTCTTAATCAGGGGAAGTCAGCCTTTTGCTTTCTTCCCGCCCTGGACTAATTGGATAAGGCCCACTCACATGATGGAAGGCAATCTACTTTACTCAGTCTGTCAACTTAAATGTTAATCTCATCCAAAAAGCACCCTACAAAATCACCCAGAATGATATTTGACCAAATGTCTGGGCACTTTATGGTTCAGTCAAGTTGACACATAAAATTAACCATCATAAGCATCTGAAGTCATGCATTCTTAATATCTGACTCTCTAGCAATCCCCATGTAGTCACATGCTGGTTCCAGAAATGTCCACCTCTGCTGGTCTTCTCTTTCCCACTCTCACTCCTGCTTCAGGAGCACATACCTCTTGCCTGCCTTAGAGCAGCCTTGTAATTCCAGCCTTTAGTCTGGTTTCTCCAACTTATTTTATGGTCTATTTCATATTATTCTTAAAAAACAGCTCCACCTATGTCATTTTCCTACTTAAACCCAGTAATCCACTGACTACCAAACTAATCACACACTCTGTCATGAGAAACTGAAAAACATACAATAGCATAGTTCCATTTCTCTACCCATTTGGTCTACACCAGTGGTTCACACATTTTCTGATTTCAGGATCACTACACGCTCTTAAACATTATTGAGAACCCGATTCCAGGTGGGCAGGAGTTACAGTGGTGGAGGAGGAGGAGGAGGACCCTAAGTGTGTCTCATCCCTCGAATACAACTAGATAGTTATCAAATCATTCTGAAAACCTGAGAAATCAATTGGAGATCTGAGAAAACAAATATTGCAAGTCTACAAATAGAAGAGCAACCACCTTTTGGAAGGTAGGAGGTATGGAGACTTGAATCCAGAGTGATATATCTGAGGATACTGCGGAGGAGAGGGAGACTGCTTAAGAAGGCTACTGCAAAGAACTATAAGGAGCTGAGTGCAAAATTGGAACTTTTAGAAGTCTGCTACAGTGTGGAAAGGGCCTTGCTTAAAGGTGCTCAGGTGTTAAATGGGTTGGAATTCCAGGTGTGACAGCATAGTCAGAGGATCCCTGGGGTCTTAAGAAGAATGGGTGATGCCTAAGTGAGGCATTGTTCCCAGGCATAGGAACAGGGAAGCCCGCGGAAAACAGGAAGTCTAGGTGCTGGCTTTCTGCTCTGTGTTGCCATGAACTGTGAACTGCTGAATGGTCCTGCCACTGTTTTCCTGGGAAGGGTCCAGCAAAAGGCAGAAGCATGGCCAGATGCCTCCTCCTTCCCCCACCCCAGGAGAAGCAGCATGGGTCTGCACCGTGTGAGTCCTTAAAATCTGGAGTTTTGAAACTCAGTCTCACGCCTGAGATAAAAAAAAAAAAAAAAGACAGCCAAGCTGAACACAGAATTCTGACAGAAACTGGGGTGACAAGAGTGGTTGATTGCTCTTCTGTGAGGCCTCACTGAGGAGTGGGGGGCGGGGCACACATTTTCAGCTCTGGGGCTAGAAAGCGGGGCACTGCTGAATTCATCCCCCCAGTCAATGCTGAAAGCATTCAGGGAGCAAAACAGTGCCACCTAGTGGAATCTGGAGCCACATACACTAAATCCTGCCTCTGTGCCCTGGAGGCCCATTTCCACTAGGGCAAGTCCACCTGAGAATCAATCTAACAGGCCCCTCCCCCAGAAGACCAGCACAAACAACTCGCTCCCACCAAGTTTACTGATCATAGAGGTTGTAAAGCTTCAGCTCTGGGGGCAAATAGTATGTAGCATTATCTCTACTTTTATTCTTCATTTTTAATTATTTTTCAGTTATTTTTCAATTCTTTTTTAATTTTTATTTTTATATATACTTTAGATATTTTTTATTTTTTGTTTCCTTTCATTGTATCTTATTTTATTTACATACTTCTTTCTTTCTTTCTTTCTTTCTTTCTTTCTAGATCTAATTTCTTTTAACAAGCCGACCAAAACACACCCAGGATCTAGTTTTTGTTGTTGTTGTTCTTTTTCTTTCTTCTTTTCTTTTCTGGACAAAATGATGAGATGGGGAGATTCACCCCAAAAGAAAGAACAGGAGGTAGTACTCGCAGCCAGAGATTTGATCAATATGAATATAAGTAAGACGTCTGAAATAGAATTTAAAACAACGATTATAAGGATACTACCTGGGCTTGAAAAAAGCATAGAAGACAATAGAGAATCCCTTACTGTAGAGATAAAACAACCAAAATCTAGTCAGGCCAAAATTTAAAATGCTATAACCAAGATGTAGTCTCAAGGGCAGGCCATAATATGAGGATGAATTAAGCAGAAGAGTGAATCAGTGATATAGAAGATAAAATTATAAAAAAAATAATGAAGCTGAAAAGACGAGGGAAAGAAAACTATTAGATCACAAAGTAAACTTAGGGAACTCAGCAATTCTATAAAGCAAAATAATATCTGTGTTATAGGAGTCCTGGAAGCAGAAGAGTGGGAAAAGGGAGCTGAAGGTTTACTTGAACAAATTTACCTGAGAACTTCCCTAATCTGGGGAAGGAAATGGACATTCAAGTCCAAGAGGCACAGAGAACTCCCATCAAAGTCAACAAAAATAGAGGCACCTGGTGGCTCAGTGAATTAAGTGTCTGCCTTTGGCTCAGGTCATGATCCCAGGTTGCTGGGATCGAGCCCCACATTGGGCTCCCTGCTCAATGGGGAGTCTGCTTCTTCCTTTGCCGTTCCCCCCACTTGTTCTCTCTTGCACGCATGTGTGCTCTCTCTTTGTCAAAATAAATAAATAAAATCTTTTAAAACAATCAACAAAAATAGGTCAACACCATGAAATATTAAGGTGAAATGGCAAATTACAGAGATAAACAAAATTGTGAAGCAGCTCTGCAGAAGAGGTCCTTAACCTACAGGCGTAGACATGTAAGGCTGGCAGAAGACCTGCCCACAGAGATCGGGCAAGCCAGAAAGGACAGGCATGATATATTCAACATGTTAAATGGGAAAAAATATGCAGCCAAGAATATTTTATCCAACAAGCCTGTCATTCAGAATAGAAGGAGAAATAACAAGTTTCCAAGAAAAAATCTAAAGGAATTCATGAACACTAAACCAGCCCTGCCACAAATATTGAAAGGGACTCTTTGAGTGAAAAGAGAGACCAAAACTAACAAAGACTAGAAAGGAACAAAGACAAACTATAAGAACAGTGACTTTACAGGTAATACAAGGGCACTAAATTCATATCTTTCAACAATTACTCTGAATGTAAATGGACTAAATTCTCCAATCAAAAGACATAAGGTATCAGAATGGATTAAAAAAGAAGAAGAAGAAGAAACAAGACCCCAATATGCTGCTTACAAGAAACTCATTTTAGACTCAAAGACACCTCTAGATTGAAAGTGAGGGGGTGGAGAACCATTTATCATGCCAATGGAAATCAAAAGAAAGCTGGAGTAGCCATCCTTATATCAGACAAACTAGATTTTAAACCAAAGACTGTATAATAAGAGATGAAGAAGGACATTATATCATAATAAAGGGGTCTATCCAACAAGAAGATCTAACAATTGTAAATATTTATGCCCCTTATTTGACAGCAGCCAAATATAAAAATCAATTAATAACAAACTTAAACTTATTGATAATAATACAATAATAGTAGGGGACTTTAACACCCCACTCACAGCAATGGACAGATCATCTAAGCAGAAGATCACCAAGGCTTTGAATAACACACTGGTCCATCAAGTGAACTTAACAGATATATTCAGAGCATTTCATCCTAGAGCAGCAGAATACACCTTCTTTTCAAGTGCACTTGGAACATTCTCTGAATAGATCACATACTGGGTCACAAATCATCACAAAACTGGTACAAAAGGATTGAGATCATAGTATGCACACTTTCAGACCACAATGCTATGAAACTTGAAGTCAACTACAAGAAAAAAACTTGGAAGGACCACAAATATATGGAGGTTAAAGAATATCCTACTAAAGAATGAATGGGTCAACCATGAAATTAAAGAAGATTTAAAAAATACATGGAAGCAAATGAAAATGAAAACACTACAGTTCAAAACCTTCGGGATGCAGCAAAGGTGGCCCTAAGAGAGAAGTATATAGCAATGCAGGCCTTCCTCAAGAAGCTTTTCTAAGTTTCGCCTTCCTGAAAAAGCCACCACAGCATATTTCCATTTCTCTACCCATTTGGTCTACACCAGTGGTTCCCACATTACACCTAACCTTATACCAAAAGGAGCTGGGCATTACCTTGATCACAAAACCAAAGACTCAACTAAAAAGGAAAAAAATGTAGGGGGGGAACAGAGGGGGAGATGAAACATGAGAGACTATGGATTCTGGGAAACAAACTGAGGGTTTCAGAGGGGAGGGGGTATAGGGATGGGCTAGCCCAGTGAAGGGTATTAAGGAGGGCACATTATTTTATTTTATTTTATTTTTTTTTGCTTTAATTTGAGGCCCTCAGTTTGTTTCTCATAGAAGGAGGGCACATATTGCGTGGAGCACTGGGTGTTATACGCAAACAATGAATCATGGAACACTACATCAAAAATTAATGATGTACTGTATGGTGACTAACATATCATAATAAAAAAAATTTTTTAAGAAGAATTACAGACCAATATTCCTGACGAATATGGATACAAAAATTCTCAACAAGATACTACCTAATTGGATCCAATAGTACTTTAAAAGGATTATTCACCATGACCAAATGGGATTTATTCCTGGGTTGCAGGGGTAGTTCAACATCCACAAATCAATCAACATGACATACCACATTAATAAAAAAGGATAAGAACCATATGATTCTCTCAATAGATACAGAAAAAGCATTTGACAAAATACAGCATCCTTTCTGGTTAAAAACCCTTCACAACGCAGGGATAGAGGGAACATACCTCAACATCATAAAGGACATACATGAAAGACATAGAGCTGATATCATTCTCAATGGGGAAAAACTGAGAGCTATTCCCCTAAGGTCAGGAACACGACAGGGATGTCCAACATCACCACTGTTGTTCAACATAGTATGGGAAGTCCTAGCCTCAGCAATCAGATAACAAAAAGAAATAAAGGCTCCCAAACGGGCAAAGAAGAAGTCAAACTCTTTCTCTTCACAGATGACATGATACTGTATGTAGAAAACCCAAAACACTCCACCCAAAATTGGAGTATCATTGCTAGAAATGATACAGAAATTCAGTAATGTCACAGAATATAAAATCAATGCACAAAAGCCAGTTGCATTTCTATACACTAACAATGAGGCAGAAGAAAGAGAAATCAAGGAATTAATCCCATTTACAATTGCACCAAATTCCATAAGATACGTAGGAATAAACCTAACCAAAAAGGTAAAGAATCTGTACTCTGAAAACTATAGAACACTTTTTTTTGATGTTAAATGTTTTATTTATATGAATTTCTTATTTTGACACAATATAAAAATAGTTGACAACAAAAGCATGATATTTATTTATTTTTTTGATTGCTTTTTTTTATAATTATAATTTTTTATTATATTATGTTAGTCACCATACAGTACATCCCTGGTTTTTGAGTAAAGTTCGATGATTCATTAGTTGTGTATAACACCCAGTGCACCATGCAATACGTGCGCTCCTTACTACCCATCACCAGGCTATCCCGTTCCCCCACCCTCCTCCCCTCTGAAGCCCTCAGTTTGTTTCTCAGAGTCCATAGTCTCTCATGCTTCATTCCCCCTTCTGATTACCCCACCTTTCTTCTTCCCTTTCTTCTCCTACTGATCTTCCTACTTCTTATGTTCCATAGATGAGAGTAACCATATGATAATTGTCTTTCTCTACTTGACTTATTTCACTTAGCATTATCTCCTCCAGTGCCATCCATGTTGCAGCAAATGTTGAGAACTCGTTCTTTCTGATAGCTGAGTAATATTGCATTGTATATATGGACCACAACTTCTTAATCCAGTCTTCTGTTGAAGGGCATCTCGGCTCCTTCCATGATTTAGCCATTGTGGACAATGCTGCAATGAACATTGGGGTGCATATGGCCCTTCTCTTCAGTACGTCTGTATCTTTGGGGTAAATACCCAGTAGTGCAATGGCTGGATCATAGGGTAGCTCAATTTCTAACTTTTTAAGGGACCTCCACACTGTTTTCCAGAGTGGCTGTACCAACTTGCATTCCCACCAACAATGTAGGAGGGATCCCCTTTCTCCACATCCTCTCCAACAATTGTTGTTTCTTGCCTTGTTAATTTTTGCCATTCTAACTGGTGTAAGGTGGTATCTTAGTGTGGTTTTGGAATCCATCAAAATCCTAGAGGAGAGCACAGGCAGCAACCTCTACGACATCGGCCACAGCAAACTTTTTCATGACACATCTCCAAAGGCAAGAGAAACAAAAGATAAAATGAACTTGTGGGACTTCATCAAGATAAAAAGCTTCTGCACAGCCAAGGAAACAGTCAAAAAAACTAAGAGGCGGCCCACGGAACAGGAGAAGATATTTGCAAATGACACTACAGATAAAAGACTGGTATCCAAGATCTATAAAGAACTTCTCAAACTCAATACACAAGAAACAAATAAACAAATCATAAAATTGGCAGAAGATATAAACAGACACTTTTCCAATGAAGACATACAAATGGCTAATAGACACATGAAAAAATGTTCAAAATCATTAGCCATCAGGGAAATTCAAATCAAAGCCACACTGAAAACTGTAGAACACTTATGAAAGAAATTGAGGTGGGGTGCCTGGGTGGCTCAATCGGTTAAGTGTCTGCCTTTGGCTCAGGTCATGATCCCAGGGTCCTGGGACTGAGCCCCACATTGGGCTCCTGGCTCAGCAGGGAACCTGCTTCTCCCTCTCTCTCTGCCCCTCTCCCTACTTGTGCTCTCCCTCTCTCTTTTTCTCTCTCAAATTAATTAATTAATTAATTTAATATAAAATAAAAAGAAAGAAATTGAGGAAGACACAAGGAAATGGAAAAACATTCCATGCTCATGGATTGGAAGAAAAAATATTGTTAAAATGTCTATGCTTCCCAGAGTATACTACACATTCAGTGCAATCCCTATCAAAATAACACCAGCATTTTTCACAGAGCTGTAACAAATAATCCTAAAATGTGTATGGAACCAGAAAAGACCCCAAATAGCCAAAGAAATGTTGAAAAAGAAAACCAAAACTGCTGGCATCACAATACCAGACTTCAAGCTCTATTACAAAGCTGTAATCCTCAAGACAGTATGGCACTGGCACAAAAACAGATAACATAGATCAATGGAACACAATAAAGAACCCAGAAATGGACCCTCAACTCTATAGTCAACTAATCTTTGACAAAACAGGAAAGAATATCCAATGGAAAAAGGACAGTCTCTTCAATAAATGGTGCTGGGGAAACTGGACAGCCACATGCAGGACAATGAAACTGGACCACTTTTTTACACCATACACAAAAATAAATTCAAAATGATGAGTGATCTAAATGTGAGACAGAAATCCATCAAAATCCTAGAGGAGAATACAGGCAGCAACCTCTAAGTTGCCGTAGCAACCTCTTGCTAGACATGTCTCCAGAGGCAAAGGAAATAAAAGCAAAAATGAACTATTGGGACTTCATCAGGATAAAAAGCTTTTGCATAACAAAGGAAACAATCAACAAACCAAAGGTCAACCTACAGAATGGGAGAAGATATTTGCAAATGACATCAGGTAAAGGGCTAGCTAGTATCCAAAATCTATAAAGAACTTATCAAAACTTATCAGAACTTATCAACACCCAAAAAACAAAAAAATCCACTCAAGAAGTGGGCAGAAGACATGAAAAGACATTTCTCCAAAGAAGACATACAAATGGCTAACAGACACATGAAAAAATACCAACATCACTGAGCATCAGGGAAATACAAGTCAAAACCACAGTGAGATACCATCTCACACCAGTCAGAAAGGCTAAAATTAACAACTGAGGAAACAACAGATGTTGGTGAGGATGTGGAGGAAAGGGAACACTCTTACACTCTTGGTGGGAATGCAAACTGGTAGAGCCACTCTGGAGAATGATATGGAAGTTCCTCAAAAAGTTAAAAATAGACCTACCCTAGGACCCAGCAATTGCACTACTAAGTATTTATCCAAAGGATACAAATGTAGGGATTCAAAGGGGCACACCCACCCCAATGTTTATAGCAGCAATGTCCACAGTAGCCAAACTATGGAAAAAGCCCAGATGTCCATTGACAGATGAATAGATAAAGAAGACGTGATATATCTATAATGGAATATTACTCAGTCATCAGAAAGAATGAAATCTTGCCATTTGCAATGACATGGGTGGAACTAGAGTGTATTATGCTAAGCGAAATAGGTCAGTCAGAGAAAGACAAATACCATATGACTTCACTCATATGTGGAATTTAAGTAATAAAACAGATGAACATAGGGGAAGGGAAGGGAAAATAAAATAAGATAAAAACAGAGAAGAAAGCAAACCATAGGAGAATCTTAAATATAGGAAACAAACTTAGGGTTGCTAGAGGATGGGTGATGAGCATTAAAGAGGGTGCTTGATGTAATGAGCACTGGATGTTATATGTAACTGATGAATCACTATACTCCTGAAACTAATAATACACTGTGTTTTAACTAAATTGAATTTAAATGTAAAAAAAGTTACTGAGAACCCCAAATAGATTTCGTTTTGGGAGTTATATCTAGCAATATTTTCCATATTAGAAATTTAAATTTTAAAATTATTATTTTATTGTTTTTAAATACCTTATTTGAATATTTAACATTATCTTCTCCCCACTTATATACTTTTATGTAAACACCCAAAAGAAACAAAAAGGATCTGTTCACACAAGACCTGGTACATGAATGTTCATAGGAGCATTATTTACAAGAGTCAAAAATTGGAAACAACCCGAGTCCATCAACTGCTGAATAGGTAAAAAAAAAAATGTGGTATATACATGAAATAACGTTCAGCCATAAAAGGAATAAAGTTCCTACACATGCTATAGCCTGGACGAGCCTTGAAAAGATAACGAAGTTGAAATCATAAGATTAAAAATATTATGAAAGAAGTCAGTCATAAAAGCCCACATATTGTATGATTTCATTTGTATTAAATGCCCAGAATAGACATATTTTCAGAGACAGAAGGATATCAGTGGTCTCCTATGACTGGGGTGGCTGGGAGAAGAGGAGGAGGTATCTAAATGGTACAGGATCTCTTTGGGGTGATGAAAATGCTCTAAAATTGATTGTGGCACAGATGTGTGGACACTAGAGCCCCTAAATTCTACATTTTAAATAGGTGAATTTGACCTGTCCTGCTGTGGATGTTTCGTAGCACGTCACAGAGACAAGGGGAAAATCTGGACAGAGGAGTTAAGATGGTGGAGGAGTAGGAGACACCTTTTTCAGCCGGTCCCCCGAGTTGAGCTGGATAGGTACCAGACCAGCCTAAACAACCACGGAACCAGCCTGAGACGCAAGAAGATGCATCTGGATCTCTACAAATGAACATCTCCACCACTGAGTATTGAGGTACGAAGCGGGGAGCCATGAAACCGTGCACAGATATCGGAAGATAAACGGAAGGGGGAGGGAGCCGCCGTGTTCGGGCGCCAGGAAGCGGTAGCCACTTGCACGGGAGAGCAGGCGGGGCTCGAGGACGGCACCCGCAAAACAACAGACTGAGACGGTGAGCCAGGAGCGCGCGCCACCAGGCATCTCGCAGAACACTGGAATCCCGGTGCACTCACTGGATCCAGACTGAGACCGGGAGCTTCTGGAGCGCGCGCGGGGCAGCTGGCAGCGTTAGAAACACAAAGGACAGAGACGCACTGGCCCTGGAAGTGAGGGCTGGGACGCCGGGTGTGGGGCGCACATCCCGGGACGCTGCAGGGTTGAGCAGCACCAACAGTAACAGAGTTAAAGTGGCCAGAACATTAGTAGAGAACGGGCCGCAATCCCTCTGTTCTGTGACAGAGGCTGAAATTCGGCCGCTGCTGCTCTGACTCTCAGAAGAGGCACAGCAAACCGCCAGGGAAAGCCGCCAGAGAACAAAAGCCTGGAAATACCGGCTCAGGGAGTGCCCATCCCCATCCCCCCTCGCAGGGGACACGGAGACTCTACCCAAACAGGGTTGCCTGAGTATCGGCGCGGCAGGCCCCTCCCCCAGAACACAGAAGGCAGGCTGAAAAATCAAGAAGCCCACAACCTGGGGCACCTGGGTGGCGCAGTCATTGAGTGCCTGTCTTCGGCTTGAGGCATGATCGCCGAGCGTTCCGGAAAGGAGTCCCTCAGCGGGCTCCCTCCGCTGGGGCTGCTTCTTCCTCTCCCCTCCCCTGCTTCTGTTCCATCTCTCACTGGTTGGCTGCCACATAAATAAATAAATAAAATCTTTAAAGAAGGCCCACTCCCTAAGATCCTATAAAAACAAGGGCACGGCCTGGGACCCAGTATCAATAATTTGGGCTCTGCACAACCCGCATACCTCTCTCATCAGAATGACAAGAAGGAGAAGCCCCCCAACAAGAAAAGACAGTGAGTCTACGGCGCCTCACCACAGAAATAATGGACTATGGATGTAACCGAAAGTATCAGAAAGAATTCAGAGTAAGCGATGAGTCAAAATGATGAGTAGAATTGAAAAAAAGCTTATTAACGAAAGGTTACTGAGAATATAGAATCCCTAAGGACAGAAATGAGAGCGAATCTGACGAAATTAAAAATTCTATGAGCCAAATGCAGGCAAGAGCTAGAGCTCTGACAGCCAGGGTCACCGAAGCAGAGGAAAGGGTTAGTGAATTGGAGGATGGGTTAATAGGAAAAAATAAGAAAATAGAAGATGGTCTTTAAAAAATCACGCCTACGAATGTCCAGGTTGCGGGGAGATTACTGACTCAATGAAACGATCCAATGTTAGAATCCTTCGGCATCCCTGAGGAGGTGGAGAAAAACAGAGGAGTCTAGAAGAGATATTTAGCGAACAAATTGTGGCTGAAAATTTCCCTAATCTAGCATAGGGAAGCAAACATTCATGTCCAAGAGGCAGAGAGACCCCTCCCAAGCTCAACCCACGACAAACCTACGCCACGTCACCGAGTACATGAATTACGTCGCAAATATTAGATCTAAGGATACAGTAAGCGGCCAGGGCAAAGAAATTTCTCATGTACAAAGGCAAAGTCACCAGAATTACGTCAGACCTGTCTACACAGACCTGGGATGAGAGAAAGGGTTGGGGGAGCATACTTAAACTCTTTCAGAGAAAAACATGCAGCCAAGGATCCTTTATCCAGCAAGGCTGTCATTCAGAATTGATGGAGAAATAAAGACATTTCAGAATCACCAGTCACTAACCAATTTCATAACCATGAAACCAGCCCTACAGGAGATATTATGGGGGGTTCTATAAAATTAAAAAGGCCCCAAGAATGATACAGAACAGAAAGTCACAGCCAATACAAACAAAGACTTTACTGGCAACATAGCATCATTAAAATCATATCTCTCAGTACTCAGTCTTAATGTTAATGGCTTAAATGCTCCCATAAATGCCACAGGGTTGCAGATTGGATAAAAAGAAATGACCCATCCATTTGCTGTCTACAAGAGACTCATTTCGAACCCAAAGATGCATTCAAACTGAAAGTAAGGGGATGGAGTACCATCTTTCACGCAAATGGACCTCAAAAGAAAGCTGGGGTAGCAATTCTCATATCAGATAAACTGGATTTTAAACTACAGACTATAGTTAGAGACGCAGAAGGGCACTACATTATTCTTAAGGGAAGTATTCAACAAGTGGATATGACATAAATATATATGCCCTCAACAGGGGAGCAGCAAGATACACAAGCCAACTCTTAACCAGAATAAAGAGACATATAAATAAAAATACATTAATAGTAGGGGACATCAACACTCCACTATCAGAAATAGACAGAACACCCTGGCAAAAACTAAGCAAAGAATCAAAGGCTTTGAATGCCATACTTGACGAGTTGGACCTCATAGATATATATAGAACACTACACCCCAGAACCAAAGAATATTCATTCTATTCTAATGCCCATGGAACATTCTCAAGAATAGACCATGTTCTGGGACACAAACAGGCCTCAACCGATACCAAAAATTATGTATCCCTGCATATTCTCAGACCACAATGCTCTGAAATTGGAACTCAACCACAAGGAAAAACTTGGAAGAAACTCAAACACTTGGAGACTAAGAACCATCCTGCTCAGGAATGACTCAATAAACCAGGAAATCAAAAATCAAATTAAACAATTTATGGAGACCAATGAGAATGAAAACACAACAGTCCAAAACCTACTGGGATACTGCAAAGGCAGTCCTAAGGAGGGAAATACATACCATCCAAGCCTCACTCAAAAGAATAGAAAAATCTAAAATGCATTTTTTATATTCTCACCTCATGAAGCTGGAACAGCAACAGAGGGACAGGCCTAATCCACGCACGAGGAAGCAGTTGACCAAAATTAGAGCTGAAATCAATCAAGCAGAAACCAGAAGTACAGTAGAGCAGATCAACAGGACTAGAAGCTTGTTCTTTGAGAGAATCAATAAAATTGACAGACCACTGGCAAGACTTATCCAAAAAGAAAGAGAAAGGACCAGATTATTAAAATTATGAATGAAAAAGGAGGAGTCACGACAAACACCATTGAAATTGGAAGGATTATTAGAAATTTTTATCAACAGCTATTGCCAATAAACTAAGCAATCTGGAAGAGATGGAATCCTTCCTGGAAACCTATAAACTACCAAGATTGAAACTGGAAGAAATGATTCCTTAAACAGGCCAATTAAATTGGTGAAGAAATTGAGTCAGTGATAAACAACCTTCCAAATAACAAAACTCCAGGCCGGACGGTTTTCCTGGGGAATTCTACCAAACATTCAAAGAAGAAATAATACCTATTCTCCTAAAGCTATTTCAAAAAATAGAAACAGAAGGAAAGCTACCAAACTCATTCTATGATGCCAATATTACCTTGATCCCCAAACCAGGCAAAGACCCCTCAAAAAGGAGAATTACAGACCGATTTCCCAATGAATATGGACGCAAAATCCTCAACAAGATACTTGCTAATAGAATCCAACAGTACATTAAAAGGATTATCCATCACGATCAATGGGATTCTCTGGGATGCAGCGTGGTTCAATATTCGCAAATCAATCAGTGTGATACATCATATCCAACAGAAAAGACTCAGGAACCATATGATCCTCTCAATCGATGCCGAAAAAGCATTTGACAAAATACAGCATCCTTTCCTGATTAAAACCCTTCAGAGTGTAGGAATAGAAGGTACATTTCTCAATCTCATAAAAGCCATCTATGAAAACCTACTGCAATATTTCTCAATGAGGGAAAAGCTGGAAGCCTTTCCCTTAAGATCAAACACACAAGGAGGTGCCCACTCCGCCACTATTATTCAACATAGTACTAGAAGTCCTTGCAACAGCAATCAGACGACAAAGGGATAAAAGGTATTCAAATCGGCAAAGAAGAGTCAAAATGTCTCTCTTGCAGATGACATGATACTCTATATGGAAAACCCAAAAGAAGCCACTCCCAAACTATTAGAATTATAGAGCAATTCAGTAACGTGGCGGGATACAAAATCAATGCTCAGAAATCAGTTGCATTTCTGTACACGTATAGCGAGAACGAAGAAAGAGAAATAGTGGAATCCATCCCATTTACAATAGCACCAAAAACCATACGTTACCTTGGAATTCCTTAACCAGAGACGTAAAGGACCTATATTCTAGAAACTATAAATCACTCTTGAAGACATTGAGGAAGACATAAAAAGATGGAAAGATATTCCATGCTCATAGATTGGAAGAATGATAGTTAAATGTCCATGCTACCCAGGCAATCTACACTTTCAATGCTATCCGATCAAAATACCGAGGACATTTTCCAAAGAACTGGAACAAATAGTCCTTAAATTGTATGGAAAGAAAAGGCCCCGAATCTCAAGGAACTGTTGAAAAGGAAAAACAAAGCTGGGGGCATCACAATGCGAGTTTCAAGCTGTACTACAAGCTGTGATCACAAAGACAGCATGGTACTGGCACAAAAACAGACACATAGACCAATGGAACAGAATAGAGAGCCCAGAAATGGACCCTCAGCTCTTTGGGCAACTAATATTTGATAAAGCAGGAAAAACATCCGTGGGAAAAGACAGTCTCTTCAATAAATGGTGCTGGGAAAATTGGACAGCTACATGCAAAAAGAATGAAACTTGACCACTATCTCACACCCACACAAAAATAAACTCCAAATGGATGAAAGACCTCAATGTGAGACAGGAATCCATCAAAATTCTAGAGAAAGAACATAGGCAGCAACCTCTACGACATCGACCAAAAGCAACCTTTTTCATGACACATCCCCAAAGGCAAGAGAAACAAAAGATAAAATGAATTTATGGGACTTCATCAAGATTAAAAAGTTTCTGGCACAGCCAAAGAAACAGTCAGAAAAACTAAGAGGCAGCCCACGAATGGGAGAAGATATTTGCAAATGACACTACAGATAAAGGACTGGTATCCAAGATCTACAAAGAACTTCACAAACTCAATACATGAGAAACAAATAAACAAATCAAAAAATGGGCAGAAGATATAAACAGGCACTTTTCCAATGAAGACATACAAATGGCTAACAGACACATGAAAAAATGTTCAAAATCATTAGCCATCAAGGAAATTCAAATCAAAACCACACTGAGATACCACCTTCGCCAGTTAGAATGGCAAAATAGACAAGGCAAGAGACAACAATTGTTGGGAGAGGATGTGGAGAAAGGGGATCCCTCCTACATTGTTGGTGGGAATGCAAGTTGGTACAAGCTACTGGAAAACAGTGTGGAGGTCCCTTAAAAAGTTAAAAATTGAGCTACCCTATGATCCAGCCATTGCACTACTGGGTGTTTACCCCAAAGTACAGACGTAGTGAAGAGAAGGGCCATATGCACCCCAATGTTCATAGCAGCAATGTCCACAATAGCTAAATCGTGGAAGGAGCCGAGATGCCCTTCAACAGATGACTGGATTAAGAAGTTGTGGTCCATATATACAATGGAATATTACTCAGCAATCAGAAAGAACGAGTTCTCAACATTTGCTACAACATGGACGGCACTGGAAGAGATAATGCTAAGTGAAATAAGTCAAGCAGAGAAAGACAACTATCATATGATTTCTCTCATCTATGGAACATAAGAACTAGGATGATCGGTAGGGGAAGAAAGGGATAAAGAAAGGGGGGGTAATCAGAAGGGGGAATGAAACATGAGAGACTATGGACTATGAGAAACAAACTGAGGACCTCAGAGGGGAGGGGTGTGGGGGAATGGGATAGGCTGGTGATGGGTAGTAAGGAGGGCACGTACTGCATGGTGCACTGGGTGTTATACACAACTAATGAATCATTGAGCCTTACATCGGAAACCGGGGATGTACTGTATGGTGACTAACATAATATAATAAAAAATCATTAAAAAATTAAATAGGTGTATTTGGGGTATGTGAGTTACATCCAAATAAAACTGTTACATAAAGGAACCAAAAAGAACAGTGATATCACCTTGAAGGTGATGGCTGGCCGACTGTGTAGTGAGGATGAATGGCAACAAAGAACCCAGAGCTACAGGTAGTAGAAGGTTATGAAAAGTGGCTTTAATTCTAAATTCAAGAATTTTCTTTATTCTATATACCAGACTGAGCAAACTATGGCTTACCATCTGTTTTTTTAAATAAAATTTTATTGGAACAACCATGGCCTGTTGAATGTTGTCTATAATTGCTTTCACACTGCAATGGCAGAGCTGAGTGGTTGCAATTGCCACCATATGATCAGCAAATCCTAAAATATGCATTACTTCCTCCTCCTTTACAGAAAAGGTTTGGTAACCCCTATATGTATTATATAGGGTGAAGCCAATGAAGATTTTTGAGAAGATAACTCTGCTTGCTGCCCAGATAGTAAATTTGATAGGGGAGAAACAAGCAGAGTGTGTTTGTCCTGGACACAGACCCCCAGGATTCTGTGAACCACCTCTCCCACCAGCGGTCACCCTCTGCTTGAACCTCTGCTCATCTCTGCTAGGGGCTATACAATGGAAAGTATGGCCCAACACCTCTTCCACCTGTTCTGAGACTAAGGACACAGGCCCTTTAGTTTGGTTGGTTAGTTGCTTTAATTGCTTTAATTGAGACATATACATACAACATTGTATTAGTATCAGGTGTACAACATAATGATTCCATATACATATATATTGTGAAAATAATCACAATAAATCTAGTTACCATCCATCACCACACATAATTATATGCAGGACAGTATTATTAGCTATAGTCACCATGATGTACATGACATTCCAGGACTTAAGTATTTTATAACTAGAAGTTTGTGCCTTTTGACCACTTTCACCTTCACCCATTTTGCCCAATCCACATGCGCCACTCCTGGCAACCACTAGTTTGTTCTCTGTATCTGTGAGTTCAGTTTGTTGGGTTGCCTTTTTTTTTTTTTTTGTAAGATTCTACATAGAAGGGAGATATAGTATTTGTTTTTCTCTGTTTTATTTCACTTAGCATAATAACCTCAAGGTCCATCCATGTTGTCACAAATGGCTGTATTTCCCTTTTCTATGGCTGAATAATAGTCCAGTGTGTATGTGTGTATCACATTTTCTCTATCCATTCATCCACCAATGAACACTTAGGTTGTTTCCGTATCTTGGCTATTTTAAATAATGCTGCAACGAACATGAACGTGCTGTTTGAGTTAGTGTTTTGTTTCCTTTGGATAAATACCCACTAGTAGCATTGCTGGATCATATGGTAATTTAAGTTTGAGAGAGTGCTCTGTCCTCCCACTGTGGCCTGATTTTCATAGAATGGTGTTCATTCAGTCATTTCCTCCCATAGTTGGGAATGAATTCACCTTATGTTGCACTTTGAACAGAAACCCAACCCTGACTCTGTACCTAGGTGTGGTCAATGCTATCAAAAGTAAACTCTTTGGTCAGGGCCCTGATAGGGTGATACCAGTAAATGAATTATTGGGTAAAAAATCTGTAGCAACATACAGGCTACAGCATTGCCAAGAATGTGGCCACATGCCTCTGTGGTGGGATCAATGATTGGACCTCCATGAGGGGTCAAGGTGCTCAAACAGACTGAAGGGGAAGACTGGTAAAAGTCTCTAAGAAAAATCTAGATCTGGTCCCCCAACTTCCTTGCCTGAAGATACACTGCTTGCCTTTAAACACCAACCGTAAGTAATCATAAAAATGGTGGGAGAATGTATTTGTAGCTCTTCCTTTAGTTAGCCCTTTAAATGAAATGGATTAAAACATTGAAAATGAAATATGTTATTAATTTTGAAAGGGGGATAGGATTGTTAGCCACTTAAAAAACAAGAACAAAGTTCAGGTGGACTTGACTACTGAGAGAAATGGGTTTTTTTTACTCCTTTTATATTTTATTATTTTCCACTTTTATTGATATGTAATTGACATATTACACCGTGTAAGTGTAAGGTATATAGCATATTGAATACACTTCTATGTTTCAAAATGATTACCACCATAGCATTAGCTACCACCTCCATTATGTGACATAACTACCATTACTTTTTGGAGGAGAAAAAATTTAAGGTGTACTCTCTTAACAGCTTTCAAATTTATGATGCATTATTGCTAACTACAATCATAATGTTGTAATTAGATTCCCAGAAATTATTCATCATATAATTGGAAGTTTATACTCTGTAGTCCCTGATAACCACCATTCCACTCTGTTTCTAGGAGTTCAGCTTTTTTAGATTTCATGTATGTGTGAAATCATGCAGTAGTTGTCTTTATCTAGCTTATTTCACTTAGCACAATGCCCTCAAGGTCAATCCATGTTGTCACAAATGGCAGCATTCCATTCTTTTCTCAGGACTGAATAATATTCCTCTGCGTGTGTGTGTGTGTGTGTGTGTGTGTGTGTGTGTGTGTGTCCCATCTTCTTTATCCATTCATCTGTTGATGGACACTTAGGTCATTTCTATGTCATGGCTATTATGAATAATGCTACAAAAAACATGGAGTACAGATGCCACTTCAATATTCTTTTTTCTTTTTCTTTGGATATATATCCAGAAATAGGATTACTAAATCTATGGTAGTTCTATCTTTAATGTTTTGAGGAAACCCCATACTGTCTTCCACAGTGGCTGTACCAATTTACATTCCCACCAACAGTGCATAAGGGTTTCTTTTTTTTACATCCTTACCAACACTTGCTATTTCTTGTCCGTTTGATAATAACCATTCTAATAGGTATGAGGTGATACATCATTGTGGTTTTGATTTGCATTTCCCTGATGATTAGTGATGTTGAGCATCTTTTCATGTACCTGCTGGCCATTTGTAGGTCTTATTTAGAAAAATGTCTTTTCAGTTCCTCTGGGAAAGAAATGTTTTTAAATAGTGATATTGCTCCACACTCTGAACTATCAAAGTATCCTTTACACTTAATATATAAGACCACAAAAATGAGCAAACAATTCCTTTGGAGGATAAGATGAATTATAAGTAATTTAGAGATGTGGCCCAGAGAACATATGGGGAAGGGAGTCTGGAGTAGGCTGTTCTGTGAGAAAGTATCTGAGACCCTTTGTTTCCAAAAATTGAGCCTGGAGTTCTGACCTCAAAAAAAAGTGACCCAACCTTCAATATTCCTCATGTTGTACCAGTGCTGCTACTCTACATTCACCAGGAAACTAAGCTATAGAAGATGGACTTAAAACATGGTGTAGTGTGTTTAAAAGCCTGCACTAGGGATGCAGACTGCTAGGGTTCAAATTGTGGCTCCGCTGCTGTGATCCAGAGTGGGTATTTACCCCTCAAGTGCCTCAGTGTCATCGTGCTGTGACACAATAATAGCAGCCACTCCACATTAGTTTAGACTTCTAAATTAAATAGTCTGCCTTAGGCTCAGGTCACAATCCTGGAGTCTCAGGATCAAGCCCTGCATCCGGCTCCCCGCTCGGCAGGGAGTCGGCTTCTACCTCTGACTCTCCCCCCTCTTGTGTTCTCTCTCTCTCTTAAAGAAATAAATAAAAATCTTTTTTAATTAATTAATTAAATAGTAAAAAATGTGAAATTCTTAGAACAGTGCCACTTATATTGTAAGTCTTATATTATTATGCCATCATCACTTTATGTCATAAAAAGATTTTAATTTAAAGAAAGGAAGCTGCTTAACAATGAACTAAGGTAGTCTATTCACGTTTGTTCACCAGAACACAAACATCTTGAAGAACTACAATTATAATGTCAAAACAACACAAGAAAAAAAACAGCTCTACTCACATTGGCTGACATACACATCATGGAGCGTACAGAGATAAAATACCAGCCTAAGTAAGTCTGCCGTGTGCTTGGGACAGCCAAAGACTGTAACAATTTCTGGAGAGAAGTATATCAGAGTAGGAAGTCCTAGAAGAACTGAGGCCAGAGAAACAGCAGCAGTGACCAAGACCCTGTCACTGACCCCATAAACTGTTAGACTGAAAGAGACAATGACCCACCACCATGGGAGTCATCCACACTCTACCTTTGTGAGGCACCAACCCAAAACATGTTCCCGAAGTTCCTCCTTCAGAAGTCAAAAATTCTGCCTTTCAGTTTACCCTCCACAACCTATTTCTATGAAATTACCTCATGCACTTTGAGGAACCAGGGCAAACCCACCATATTTATTTACACAGATCCCTTAGTTCTGCTGGTAACTTTGGTTTCAGATGCAAAGCTGAGAAGCATTAAAAAAATTAAAAAACAAGAGTATGCTCTGGAGAAAAATATCATTATATTCCAATTACAGAAGAATATAAAATCAGTAGAAAATTTGGAAAATACAGAAAAGCAAAAAGAAAAGGCAACTGTATCTGGACCCTAGTTACTCATCATCCCGAAAACTTGATAAATCCTAACTTTTTATTTTTATACATTCTGGTGGCTTGGTATTTGCATTTGTGGTTTAATTTTTTATTTAATTTATTTTAAATTATAATTTGTTAATTTATTTTTATTTTTTTTTTTAATGATTTTTTATTATATTATGTTAGTCACCATACAGTACATCCCCGGTTTCCGATGTAAGGCTCGATGATTCATTAGTTGTGTATAACACCCAGTGCACCATGCAATACGTGCCCTCCTTACTACCCATCACCGGTCTATCCCATTCCCCCACCCCCCTCCCCTCTGAAGTCCTCAGTTTGTTTCTCATAGTCCATAGTCTCTCATGTTTCATTCCCCCTTCTGATTACCCCCCCTTTCTTTATCCCTTTCTTCCCCTACGGAGCAACTAATCTTTGATAAAGCAGGAAAAAACATCCGTGGGAAAAAGACAGTCTCTTCAATAAATGGTGCTGGGAAAATTGGACAGCTACATGCAAAAGAATGAAACTTGACCACTATCTCACACCATACACAAAAATAAACTCCAAATGGATGAAAGACCTCAATGTAGACAGGAATCTCATCAAAATTTAGAGGAGAACATAGGCAACAATCTCTACGACATCGATAACAACCTTTTTCATGACACATCCCCAAAGGCAAGAGAAACAAAAGATAAAATGAATTTATGGGACTTCATCAAGATTAAAAGTTTCTGCACATCAAGGAAACAGTCAGAAAAACTAAGAGGCAGCCCACGGAATGGGAGAATATATTTGCAAATGACACTACAGATAAAGGACTGGTATCCAAGATCTACAAAAGAACTTCTCAAACTCAATACACGAGAAACAAATAAACAAATCAAAAAATGGGCAGAAGATTGAACAGACACTTTTCCAATGAAGACATACAAATGGCTAACAGACAGCATGAAAAATGTTCAAAATCATCTAGCCATCAAGGAAATTCAAATCAAAACCACACTGAGATACCACCTTACGCCAGTTAGAATGGCAAAAATTAACAAGGCAAGAAACAACATTGCTGGAGAGGATGTGGAGAAAGGGGATCCCTCCACATTGTTGGTGGAATGCAAGTTGGTACAGCCACTCTGGAAAACAGTGTGGAGGTCCCTTAAAAAGTTAAAAATTGAGCTACTCACAGTCCAGCCATTGCACTACTGGGTATTTACCCCAAAGATACAGATGTAGGTGAGAGAGGGCCATATGCACCCCAATGTTCAATAGCACAATGTCCACAATAGCTAAATCGTGGAAGGAGCCGAGATGCCCTTCAACAGATGACTGGATTAAGAAGTTGTGTCCATATATACAATGGAATATTACTCAGCTATCAGAAAGAACGAGTTCTCAACATTTGCTACAACATGGACGGCACTGGAGGAGATAATGCTAAGTGAAATAAGTCAAGCAGAGAAAGACAACTTATCATATATTTCTCTCATCTATGGAACATAAGAACTAGGATGATCA
>NW_024426774.1:83917577-84105719 GCF_017311325.1 Ursus maritimus
CGGCGCGGCGCCCGAACGCGGCGGCTCCCTCCCCCTTCCGTTTATCTTCCGATATCACAGTTTCATGGCTCCCCACTTCGTACCTCAATACTCAGCGCTGGAGATGTTCATTTGTAGAGATCCAGATGCGTCTTCCTGCGTCTCAGGCTGGTTCCATGGTTGTTTAGGCTGGTCTGGTACCTATCCTGCTCGACTCGGAGGACCGGCTGAAAACGGTGTCTCCTACTCCTCCGCCATCTTAACTCCTCCCCCTAATTTGTTAATTTATTGATTCAATCTATTTGTCCAGTAATCACGGATGTTAATATATTTTCATGTATTTCTTGGCCATGTCATTTTTGTGAAGTATCTGTTCAAATCTTTTGCCCATTTTTCTCTTGGGTTGTTAGTCTTTTTCTCATGGATTTGAGGGAGTTCTGTGTATAAGCTGGGAATGAGTCTTTTGACAAATACCTTCTCCTACTTTGTAGATTGACTTTTTACTCTCTTAATGTGTTTTTAATCCAATTTTGTGATTGTTTTCCTTTATGGTGGATGTTTGTTTTAGTCTATTTAATAAAGCTTGACTTTTCCAAAGGTCATAGAAATGTCCTCTCATGTTTCCTTCTAAAAGCTTTATTGTTTTCCTTCTCATATTGAGGTCTACAATCCACCTACAATTGATTTTTCATGTGTGATACATGATGAGGTGAGAATTCAGCTTCCTCCAGCTGGATATCCAATTTCTAGCACTATTTATTGGAAAGGTCGTATTTTCCTCTTCTCCATTGCAGTGACACCTTCTTCATAAACCTGATGGCTGTCTTTATGAGGGTCTGTTTGTGGACTCTCTGTTCTGTCTCATCGGACTATTTGTTCTTGTGCAAATACCACACTGCCTTAATTAATGTGCTCTTATAATAAATCTTGATATCAGGTAGTTAAAAGCATTCAGACTTCGGGCCATAAACAACCAGGGGATAACTTGATTTGAACGCATAAAACTTAATTTATATGCTAAGTGCATGGGAGACCAGAGGTGAACAAAGAGGCTAGAGGTGAACAGATCTGTTAGAAAGGTATGCAATGTTACGCTTCATCTGCTGTGCCTGTGGAGGAAGCAGACATGCACTTGAAGTTTCTAACTACAAACCTTTTGATTGAAAGAATCACAGGTTTATTCAATTGCATTCTGTAACTGTATGTTAAATTAATAACTGACATTGTTAAGGAGGGGGGCTTCCCCATCCTTAGTCCAAGGTGTGGATGATGGTGCTGCTATGACCAGCAGAGAGCATGGGGTGGGCGAAGTGTGCAGTGCAGGGCAGCTCTCATATTGGGAGAACCTTAGCCAGTGGTTGGAAATGAGGGAATTCACAGAGGAAGATATTGAGTTAGTGCTGAGAACTTAGGAGTCAGCCAAGGTTCCAAGATTTAACAGCACTGGAGTAACTGAGGTTGTCAAAGAGAAGAGAGTAGAATGAAGAAAAATGGGTTGAGATTATAGAAAGAAAAAAAAACCTGGAAAACAGGAGGAAGATGTGTCAGTGAAGAAGCATCATGAGGTTCAGGTTCAATGTCCTGTCAAGACATTGGCAAGAGGGGTGGCTAGGGTGCCTGGTGATACTTAAATTCCAGAAAGAAAAGCACTGTGTCATAAGGTTGGGAGTTGGCAGAACTGTAGCTGTTCAGAGATTATTTAACACAGGGATGGATTCAATTTCCAGAGAGCCAAAGACATTAGGGAATATAATCTGCCTCCATGAAAGTACGCCCTCTGTAGGACAAGGCAAAGTATGAATAAATACACACTTAGCTAGGCTCTAGACTTTGGTTCTGTCCTCTATGCATTTAGGTTTGGCTGAATACAGTTTAGGCAGAAAGGCAAGAAGAACCAGCATTTTAAAGCACTTACTGTGTACTAGGCAAGGTGTTTTCATTAACATCGTTGTTTTCAATCTTAAAACATTAGATGGAGACAGGAACTGTCACCCACATGCAGAAAGTGAGCCAGGCTAAGAAGCCAAGCAAAGGAAGAACACTAAAGGAGCAAGAGTCTATTCAGAGCTAAATGCATCTGCTCCTGAAGCCAAGTTCCCGTTTTCCCACAGGTCCAGGTGTTTTAGATTCTCTGCCAGACAGAGGAGCTGCAGCAGTGTGAAATCCGGGTTCTGCTGCCAAGCTCAGTGACCAACAGGCATGCAACAGATGCTGAGCAGTAAACTCAGAGGAAGGAACAATATGTTTGTCCAAACAGCCCTCAAGTTTGCATAAACTCAAGGGAGCAGAGATTTGCAGAGAGGTCAAAGCCACATTTGACCTTGTTTACATTTCTTCCATCTCAGGCAAGGTCAAAGGGCTGGTTCCTGTTTAGTACCAACTCTTGCAGTAATTTGAGCCTCTGCAACCACCATACCCAGGGAATGCTGTCCTGCTTCCTTGGAATGCACTTTATGTGCCCACTGACCCTTGATCAGGCCTCTGGGCTGCTGATTTTCAGCTAGAACTTGAAGGTAAGAATATGGCTTAAAAGAAATCTTTAACTTACCGATTTATTATTTTTTTTTATTTTTACTGTGGTAATGCATGTACTGCTATATAGATAGAAGTGATTAACTAAAGTCAGAGAATATTTTAAGGAACGTGAAAAATAAAAGGTATTTGTAACCAACAGACACCAAAATAACAGTGTAAAGCCTAGAAATTCAGGACCCAGAAGCAAAAATCTCCAAAATCCCTCTCCTATAGTACCATCTCTCCTTCCCACCCAGACCTTCCTCTACATGCTGAGCCTACAAAGGGGATTGGACCAGGTCCCTGAGCTCCGGGAGGGCTGGACATAAAAACATGTAATTGTAGGCAGTGGAGTAAGAACTATAAAATCTACATACAAAATGCTACAAGATCCTGTGAGAAGGGACCACTCTTTCTGTCCATGGAGGACAGCTCACCAAGGAGGCCATACATTATATGATCTGACCTGGAGGGATGACAAAGCTTCCAGCTGGTTCCTCAAGTGGCAATTTTTGTGCCTTTGTGCCTGTAAAGGAAAAACTATTCCTGTGTTCTCTTTTATGTTACTTAAATAGCATACTTTGTACATACTTTATACTTCTGTCACCAGATATGGGGCAGGGGGGGGGGGTTCCACACACCAAGCAATCCTCAGATTCTCTGGATACTGGCAGTTCTACAATTTAACTCAATTCAGGCACTCTTTACCTGGAGATAGCATCAGGTCCCACAGGTTAAGGGCTTGGTACCACAAGACTGCCCCCCAACCCTGACTTCAGATGCCAAACACAAGTTCAGGTTGTAGCAGGTGTTTCATTGAAGGTTCTCATGACCCCTTCCTTGAATTTGATTAATTTGCTAGAGAGGTTCACAGAACTTAGGAAAACACTTTACTTACTAGATTACTGGACTGTTATAAAAGGATGTAACTCAGGAACAGACAAATGGAAGAGATGCATAGGGCAAGGCACGTAGGAAGGGGTGCAGAGCTTCCATGCTCTCTCCAGCAACACCACCCTCCCAGCACCTCCACATGTTAATCAACATGGAAGCTCTCCCAGCCCCATTTTTTAGGGTATGTTTATATTATAGATTATATTTGTGTGTTCCCCTTAATATATATATATATATATCAACATATACTTGAAAAAGGTAGAAATACATCAAAATAATAATTCCTAGGCAATGAATATTTCTTCATACATTTGGGTTTATTCCAAATTTTCTGGTACATATATACACTCACAATAAAAAAATGAGAGGGGTAATTTTTTAAAAAAAAGAATGTGGAAGAATGAAGGAGGGGTAAACAGAAGGGGGAATGAACCATGAGAGACTATGGACTCCGGGAAACAAACTGAGGGCTTCAGAGGGGAGGGGGGTGGGGGAATGGGATAGGCTGGTGATGGGTAGTAAGGAGGGCACATATTGCATGGTGCACTGGGTGTTATAAGCAAGTAATGAATCATCGAACTTTACATCAAAAACTAGGGATGTACTGTATGGTGACTAATATAATAAAAAATTATTAAAAAAAGAACGTGGAATTTGCAGAAAGAACTGGCTACAACCCTAGACAAGTTATTGATCATGTGACTCCTATCTCCCTCACATTTATGCGTGTTAATTATCCCTTCCTAGTAAAATTGTAATATGAATTAAAAGAGAAAAGAAAAGCTTTTAAGAGATCCAACATAGAAGGCCTGTAAGAAATGTTAGTTCTCTTCCCTCCTCTCTCTTAAAGTTGATCACACAGTAATTTCGGTGTCGTCCAAACTCTACCTTCTTTGACATATTGTTAACACAGCTGCTTCTTACACTCGAAATTTTTTTCAGAAATACTTCATCTTTCATTTTCTGAAAACATAGTCTCCATCCTAAGGGACTTGATTTACTCTGAAAGTAGAAGCCCCCCTTGAAAACAAACCTCACTACATGGCACTAACCCCCTCTCACCCACTGGATAGGCTGGGCCAGATTCTTTTATTCAATTTCCAATAAGCATATACTATTACAACTCCTATAGGGATCCTTTCAGCTCTAAAGTCCTGGCATTCATTTTACGCAACATTTAAAATGAGTTTGGGCACTAAGCCCAGCACATGGAGATCTCAATAGCCAACTATTCTGGAGTAATATGGCCCACTTCTCCTGGCTTCCTCATTTTGTGCATTTAAAGCAAAAAACCTGATTCTAAAAATGGGCAGAAGGTTTAAATGGACATTTCTCCAAAAGAGATACATGAATTACAAATAGGCACATGAAAAGATGCTTGGCATCACTAATCATTAGGGTAATGAAAATCAAAACCACAGTAGAATATCGTCTCATACCTATTAGGATGGCTATTTAGAAAGTAAAAATTTTTAAAAACATATACTTAATAAATAAAGTAATAAACAGAAAATAACAAGTGTTGGCAAGGAAGTGAAGAAATTGGAACACCTGTGCCTTTCTGGTGGGAATGTTAAATGGTGTAGCTACTGTGGAAAACAGCATGGCAATTTCTCAAAAACTTAAACCTAAAATTACCATGTGATCCAGCAATTCCAATTCCAAAGAATTGAAAGCAGGATCTCGAAGAGATATTGGCATACCCATGTTCATAGCAGCATTACTTACAAAAGCCAAAAGTTAGAAGCAACCCAAGTGTCCATGTATGGATGAATGGACAAACAAAATGTGGAATATACACACAATGGAACATTATTCAGCCTCAAAAAGGAAGGAAATTCTGACCCATGCTACAACATGGCTGAACTCTGGAGACATTATGCTGAGTGAAATAAGCCAATCACAAAAGGACGAAAAAACAGACAGTAGAAGGGGATGGGGGGAAGGGGACACTGGGGAGTTAATGTTTAAGGGCATAGTTTCATTTTGGGAAGATGAAAAATCTTTGGACATGGATGTTGGTGATGGCTGCACAACAATGAGAATGTACTTAATGCCACTGAACAGTGTACTTAAAAATGGCTAAAATGGTAAATTTTATGTTATGTGTATTTTACCGCAATTGTTTTAAAAGTCCCCTCTATCCTCTGCCTGCAGGGACTCCCCCTCCCATTGCAAGACAGTATGGCCCTAGTTACATCGTTGGAGGGACAGCCACAACTGAGAGAGGTCTCAGGGATCCCCCTGCAGGCTAGCACTGTGGACAACTGGAGCCAGATCCAGAACTTTGAGGCCAAGCCGGATGATCTCCTCATCTGTACCTACCCTAAATCAGGTGACTGTGGGGTCAGGCGGACAACCAAACTTGGGCTTGTGGAGTCAGCAAGGGTTGCTCACATCAGTTAGAATCCTCCTTCACATGGTGTTTGCACTCATTCAAGGAAAGCTGCTTCTCACTGTTCCACGACAAGACAATCCCGGGATGCTTTGTGTTCCTGGGTTTATCTGGGGTCAAGCATAACGGTGTTAGAGGACCTGGCCTGCTGTGCTCTGTCATGGACTGCTCTTGGGTGACTGCTCTTGCCTCTGCTGCTTCTTCCCTCCATAGAGACCTTGTGGGTTTTTTCTGCATGGACGTTCATCTGTTCTGGCTGACAGGATCTTGACCTGAGGGGAGGTTGAACCAAATATTATCAGTCTCCATGTCCCCTTTACTCCCCAGGACACTTAAGGCTGATTGTCTAAGTTTGTTCTTCTCACCCTTTCCACTTGGGCCCCAGGGACCACATGGATTCAGGAGATTGTGGACATGATTGAGCAGAATGGAGATGTGGAGAAATGTCAGAGAGCCATCATTCAACACCGCCATCCTTTCATTGAATGGGCTCGGCCACCCCAGCCCTCTGGTGAGAGCTCCCCTCCTCCTGTCCTGGCTCCTTTCTCTCTCTTCTTTCAAAACTGTATTTTTTAGAGCAGTGTTAGGTTTACAACAAAGTAGAGGCACAGAGATTTTCCACACATGCACAGCCTCTTCCATTATCAATATTGACCCCTCCTCCAGATGGTGCATTTGTTACAATTGATGAGCCTACACAGACATGTCATAATCACCCAGAGCCCATAGTTCACATTAGTATTTGCTCTGGATGTTGTATATTCTATGGGTTTGGACCAATGTACAATGACCTGGATCCAGCACTGTACTATGATACAGAGTAGTTTCACTGCCCTAAAAATCCTGTGTGCCACCTGTTCACCCTCCCTACTCCCTGACCCCTGACATTGATCTGTCTACCGTCTCCACAGTTTTGCCTTTTCCAGAATGTCGTATAGTTGGAATCATATAGTACATGGCCTTTTCCGACTGGCTTCTCTCACTTAGTAATGTGCATTTCAGTTTCCTCCATGTCTTTTCATGGCTTGAGAGCTTAGATGTACTTTTCAATGCTTAGATGTACCACAGTGTTTTTATCTATTCACCTACTGAAGGGCATCCTCGTGGCTCTCCTTCTTCTTTTCTCTTCTTCTCTCTCCTATCTCTGTCTTTTTCTCTCCTCTGTTTTGTCTCTTTTTTCTCCTCTCTCTCTCTCCTGCTCTCGTTCTCACTCTCATTTCTATCACCATCTGTTTCCTCCTCCTTTCTTCCTCTTTGATTCTTTCTACATGTTACCTAAGGTTATTTGCCAAAAGTGAGTCACCAAGTAAAAAGGAATCTGCCTTCTTTTCTTCTTAAATGCTCCCTCTGACCATTGCTGCTGTAGAACACATAGAGAGAGGTTGGAGAGCTATTTATGGAACAATTCACTCTTTCTTCTCCTTACTCCACCCATACAAATAAATGCTCAATGCAGCCAAGGAAGTGCCAGATAATTAGCAAACATAATGCATTTGCAGCCAACTATTTCTGTTCTGTAGGGAAAGTTTTTAGGGTAATACTCAACCTAGAAATGTTTTTCTTTGCACCAAAAAAATGACAAAAAAACAACCAGAAGGCAAAAGAAGCCATTCCAGGTAACTGGCAGCTGCTGGAAACATTTTGCAGAACAAAGATAGGAGGAAGGCCTACTTCTCTATGTTTCAGCATTGCATAGGTCAGCAGAATAAAAAATTGAAAACATACCTAGCTAGAGTTACAAAATTATAGGCAATACAACTCTAGGGTTGACATCTAACCTGGAGCAATTGTGGATAGAGGTCTGATAAATCTACCAATACCTTAAGTTAGAGAAGTTCCTGATCTGACACCCATAAGACCTGTAACCTGCACAAGGGTGCATCCAGGTTAGAACAGCCTTGAGGCATTTGCTTGTCCTTATGGTTATACTTACCCAGCTGCTCAGACTCCTCTGGTTCTCAGTTCCTGTCTGTCTGTTTGACCACTAGCTTAGCAATCCAGTGCCTGGTCTGGCCCCTTCTCTGAACTACCTGTGGGGCTCTGACCCCCCACACGGGGCACTCTCTGACTGCTGAACNNTGATCCCACTCTGTGTGTAGTCAGGACCTTCCATTCTTGTTGGTGTCTGGTCTTCTGCTCCCTTTAACAGCAGGATGGCATAATGGTTAAGGACAACTAGGGTTTGAGTCCTGATGCCACCACTCACTCAGTGACCTTTAACAAGTTACTTACCCTCTCTGTGTTACAGTTTCCTCAGATGCAAGATGTTAGTAGAATTAGTGCCTACCTCGAAAAGTCATTGTGAGGATTAAATGAGTTAATATGTGTAGAAAGTTTAGAGCAGTGCCTGGCACAGAGAAGATCCTATTTAAGTGTTAGGTATTACTAACCTCCTCTTAGGCTGAATCCTTTGCCCCACAAGGGCATGTGTCCCCTGGGTCATCCAAGCCCAGCTTTTGATCTCACTTCTACATCCCACCCCTGCCACCATTGTCTTACCTCTGACAATTTGGGAGATTAAAGAGAGAACAAAAAGCCTAAGCATGACTTCTAATGAAGCATTCTTGGCAGTGGGGAGCACAGCGTGGAATCACTAAGTTAGCACAAGAAACAGTATAGAGCTTCTCTTAAGGCAATACCAGCAGCTGCAGAATTCAAGAAAGGATGATAACCAATAGCCCAGCGTGGCACATCATATACAAACCAAGATGGTTCTTTAAAAACCAAGGTGCCCCATGTCCAAAAAGGTGACAGTTACAGGCTTTATAGTCTTTCCAGCCACAAACAGACAGAGGCCAGGTAGAGACTCAGCTGGGCAGTGGTTTTATTTCAGGGTAGATGGTCCCTGCCACTGGAGGTAAGGGCTACCATTAGGAGGGCAAGGTGGTTGCTGAAATAGACTGATGGGTATTGGTCAAGTATACCAACCACCCTCAGAGGGTTCAGGAGTGGGCAGACACTGCTAGATGTAGTGCAAGCTTGTGTCCCACATGGCCAGTCTCCCTCCCAGGCCTCCTTCCACACCCCCTGCACCAACTCCCAGCTACAGAGATGTTTGACATCAAAGGTATTGCATATGTGACCTAATGAGAGCAGGGCTGGGAAAAATTTGAAAGTGTGTGTGTGTGTGTGTGCGTGTGTGTGTGTGTGTGCAAGAGAAAGAGAGAGAGAGAGAGCTGTGTACAGGCGAGATCTAGGAATAACCCCCTCAGCTCAACAAGCATTTATACTACATGCCCTGGGCTGCATTTATAAGACTCCACATGTCCACTTGCCCTCAATAATTCATGGTCCAATGGAGAAGGCAAATGCAGACCATGTGATGACAAGCAGTGGGTATGTTGGGTGGAGGTTAGCATAGGATACCACTGTCAGGGTAAAGAATGTGCCTGACGACCAATGCCTGGAGAAGGTGACAGCTGCAGTTACAAGCTGCTACTGCTGATGCTGTGTCTTTCCTGCCAGACTGCAAGTTCCTTGTGTGGATGAGGGCCGAAAATGACTCCATTGGCTCCCTTCCTCCACAGGGCAGGCTCAGGAATAGACTTTGTGACCTCAGGTGTTTTCGTGCACCCTCTTTCCTGCACTTCTTGACCCTGAGGCTGAGCACTCATGGCAGAGTGTCAAGGGAATGAGACCACCCCAACCAGCTCTTCTGGAGCATTGATTTGAGACAGAAAGAGAGAGAGAGAGTTAGAGAGCGAGAGAAGAAAACGTATAATTTACCTGAACATGTGAAAGAAAACAATGATGGAATGCTCTATGTAAAGTCCTAAACCCGCAGAATCTCTCTCTGCTGTAGGGGTTCTTTGGCAGCAAAGTTTGAAGCCAGAGCTGGGTCAAGCCTGCCAGGAGGTTTGCATGTAGGAGGAGGAAAGCCCAAGCCTACCAGCCTCCTCTCCACACAGGGGTCATTGGGCCCCGGAACTGAGGGGCAAACATGCTCAGGTCATCACAACCTTCCCTTTCTCTTCTTCCTTCTCCCCTCTCTATCTTGCAGCTCCCTCTGTACTTGGGCCCCTGGAAAGCCTCCTTAGTTTGTTGCATTTAAAGGATGGTTATGCATTTAAAGGATGTTTGTGGTATTTTAGTCAGATTTTGCAGGGGTTTTATTACAGGAGAGGTCTTCATAGTGTCCAGGACACCATATTGCTAGCAGTGGAAGTGTCTGGAGAGACTCTTAAAGAGGGAGTGGAACCAACCAGTTGCCCAGAGATGTAGACAAGAAGGATGAGAGGCCTGTAGCAGCAGGACAAATGTAAATAGCTCTGAAGGGTAATATGTGAGCAGGAGACATGGTGGAAGCCACTAGAGAGAGGACAGTTTTACAGGTCTTGCTAAGAAATATGAACTTTAAGTACAGACCAGTGGTTTTCTAATTTTTCTTTTCAGTACCAGGATCTTTTTATTTAAAAAAAATTATTGGGGCGCTATGATCCAACAATTCCCCACCTCTGGGTATATGCTCAAAAGAATTAAAAACAGAGACTGGAAAAGATAACCTGCACACTCATGTTCATAGCAGCATTATTCACAACAGCCAAGGAAGGAAGAACCCAAGTGTCCGTGGACAGGTGAATGGACAAATAAAATGTGATACATACATGCAGTGAAAAATTTTTCAGCCTTAGAAAGGGAGGAAATTCTGACACCTGCTACAACATGGATGAACCTTAAGGATATTATGCTAAGTGGAATAAGCCAGTCACAAAAAAAAAGACAAACACTGCATGATTCCCCTTATATGAGGTATCCAGAGTAGTCAAATTCATAGAATCAGAAAGAAAGGTGACTGCCAGTGGCTGGGGGAGGGTGGAACGGGGAGTTAGTATTTAACAGGTACAGAGTTTCAGTTTTGCAACATGGAGAGTACTGGAGATTTGTCGCACAACAACGTGAATGCACTTAGCACTACTGAACCGTACTCTTTAAAAAGATTAAGATGGCAAATTTTACTTTATATGTATTTTACCACAATTTTTAAAAACTATTAGGGATTCCCAACATACAAAGTAAGCAAAATCAAAGATGACCAGAATGAAGCACATCCTTTCAACTCCACCTCGAATCCCTCCCCTCAAACATACAGCTTGGGCAGCAAGTGTGAAAAACCACCTTGAGAAGAAGGAGAAAAACCACCAAACAGAAGAGGCACATGGTCTGAGCTGCTCTAGAGCAGCAGCTATTTGAAGACACCAGGGAGCATTTACGTTTTAAGGTGTAGGGAACAAGACCAGTTCTAGACCTACTCCCTCCCAGGGTGAAGGGCCCTGCCTTCCTCCTCTTTACTGGGACCTACAGAGATTCTTCCTCCTCCCCAGGCCTGGGAGAATAACCAAAGCCATAATGCTCAGACAGACCACATGTACAATTTACATCAGCCAGAGGGCAGTTTGCACTGAGAGTGACCTTCCCTGGGATCCAGCTTTTTAAAAGTCAAACAGCATTCCCAGGTTGTCTGTTAGGGGCTAAGAAAGGCAGGCATCTCCTCCGCACCTTCCTTTCTACCCCACACCCATCTTTGGAAAACCAAGCACTGACTGCAGGCTCAGCTCAGCTCAGTACTCAAGGGAGAAGAGATGTGGACAGCCACTGTGGAAGGCTGCTGCAGAGCCTGACTTGTTGATGCTGATTCATTTCTCTGCACTAACTCTGCTCACTTTGCATAAGCCTATGATTCCACTAGAATGGAAGCTTCTTAAAGAGAAGGAGCATGTCTTCTTTAACTTTGTTGCCTCTTCCCCTGTATTAGGTTCAGGCCCCAATTCCAATTTTATATGTGGGCTGGGGAGGGGGTGTCCTTCATACCAACAACAGATTTTCTCTGACACCAGCCAGGTGTCCTACAATTCAACTCAATTATGACACTACCTACCTGCAGATAGAATTATATCCCACAGGTTAAGGACTCAGTCCCACGAAACTGCTCTCCTCGTACTTCATGAGCCAACCGCAGGTTACCCACAACTTCCGTCCAACTTGACTACTAATCAGGTGTTCCCACAACCCCCTCCTCAGGCAGAGGGGAGAGATGTCCCAGGACAAAGTATAGGGAAAGGATGAGAAGCTTCCATGCCTTCTGCACCAGGACTTCCCCCAGTCTCCATGTGTTCACCAACTGGGAAGCTCTCCAAACCCCGGACTTTGGGGATATAATGGAGGTTTCATCACACAGCCATGATCCATCATTTACTCGATTTTCAGCCCTTCTTCCCTCTCTGGAGAATGGGGGGAAGGGCTGAAAATTCTAAGCTTCTAATCATGACAGGTCTTGCTGGTGACCAGCCCCCATCCAGGAGCCCAACTGGAGTCACCTCATTAGGTGAACCTGGGTGGTTCAGTCAGTTGAGCATCCAACTCTTGATTTCAGCTCAGGTCATGATCTCGGGGTCATAAGATCGAAACCCACATCAGGTTCCCCACTGAATGGGGAGTCTGCTTGGAATTCTTCTTCCTTGCCCTCTCCCCCTCCCCCAGCTCTCTCTCTCTCTCTCTCTCTCACTCATTCTCTCAAATAAATAAATAAATCTTAAAAAAAAAAAAAAGAACGGGACATTCCTAATCACCCTTATCAACAGGGGTTTCAGGAGCTCTGTGCCAAGAAGCAGGGGCAAAGACAAATATAAATTTTCTATTATCTCATATCCCCTAACCTCAGTCTAACACAATGGTTGCACAGAGTAGGTGCCCAGTCAGTGTTTTAGAGTACAGAATGGGAATCATGATTCACATGCCATCAAGTACATATATTTTTAGAGATGAAATAAGCGACAAGCACATAGGCCAGGTACATGGTCAGACATGCAGGAATAGGCACTGGCTGGGAGGTGAGAAAGGCCTGTGTTCTGCACCACCCCTCAACCCCCCCGCCCTGCTCTGCCACAAGACCTAGCTTGTCCATTCTCAGCTTCCATCTCCTCATCCTGAAAGTGACAGATTAATATAGCTCCCTTCCAGCTCTCAAGCTGTAGGAGTCTACAGAAGTGTTGGTAATCTCCATAATCTCATTATGAAATCCCAAAGGGAAGTCGAGAGATAAGGAGAAAGATGGGAGGTGATGGGACATTCTGGACAGAGCCTGGAATATAAGTTCCCCCATCCAGTACTTGTACTATGCAGACGTTTCTTCTTGGTTTACTTTAAAGGGGTGGAAAAAGCCAAAGTAATGCCCTCTCCACGGATACTAAGGACTCACCTTCCAACTCAGCTGTTGCCTCTTTCTTTCTGGAAAAACAACTGCAAGGTAAGACAGCCTACAGCTTCCCTGGGGACAGGCGGGAGACTAGTTCTCCTGGGAGCAAATCCCCCAGTCCCTAACTCAGAACAGTGTCATCATATTTACGCCTCCACCATCTCTGAAGTGTTGACTGTTGATCAGCAATAAGAGAAAATGTAAAGTTCTATCTATACTCAGCAGGATATTTACCTGAACGATTTCAAGCAAGACATGGAAGCAAAAGCCAGACTCTATTTTTGGAGAGAACTAGAGATAGTGAGTGTCCACAGTGACCCACGGGTTGGGGCAATTAAGACTTATAATAGAGCAGAGAAGAAAAACTCAGGGGAAAGAAAAAAACCCTGAAGATCATTTAAAAGGGTAAATCGGAGCAATATTTCTTCAGGGGAACACCCCACCTCAGCCTCTGGTAAACTCTGGGCTCTTAGCTTTATTTATTCTGGGACTTTATTTATTCTGCACTCCAGGGTCTAATCAGTTCCTGGCACATACAGGATGTTCAAAATGTGTTTGCTGAATGAATAACAAGTGAGTGGCTGTAGAGTGAATGGAGGCAAGTAAGGAAGAAACTGAGGTGTCAGCCAGCATTGGTAAGAAAGTTTTCTCAAAGGTGGAAATGAAAGGAACAAAGGGCTAAGAAGGGTGTATTTCTAGGGAACAATAGCAATTATATGATCCTTTCAGTAAGGTTGTATAAGGAAACAAGAACCCACCATTTCCAGATTATAGCTGACTAAGTTCCCTGAAACCTTCTCTATGAAACACCTACCAATAAAACATAACACATAAAAAGTTTCCTTTGTAAATGTGTAACTGAGATCCAGAGAGAGTAAAGTAAATCCCTAAGTTCCACAATAAAGGGGGAGCCGAAACTAGAGAAGAGGTCACTGAGACTGGAGCTGTGCTGTAGGTTCTTCGATGAGCTATTTGATGGAGAATCCAGCAGCATGAGTTTCAGTGACTGCACGGGGGCAAAGCCCAGAGCAGAAAGAACCAGAAAAGTGAGGAACCAAACGTGACAGCTGAAGGACTTCATCCTCGATGGAAGGGTGGAGGGCACCAAGGCAGACGTGAGGAAACCTCTTTGTCTTGACCTGGGCTCTCAGCTGCCCTGACAATGTGTGGCCATAGGCCTCATCTCTCAAGGGAGGAGTTTCAACATTGTAATTCTTGCATTGTCCAAGAAGCCTCAAGCTGAGAAACTAGCATAAGGTCGTTGCCATTGCCAGCATCTCCAGGATGACCTGCAGAAACAAACACAGGGAGGACAGAGCTTCAGCTTGGGCAGCAATGTTTCCTGCTTGAATTCACCACCTCACATTACAATTTGTACAAATTGTATAAATTACAAAAAGGATTTCAGATATTAAAATGATCAGATATAGAAATATAAGAACGTTGAAGTTGTGTAAGTAAATGAAAGATTGAATCAAAAATAAGGGAAAGGAATGAGACACTATTTTTATTTTTATTCTTTTTAGGACACTATATTTAAAATGGAATTTCTTATTAAATTAAATAAATAGGATTTCTGTAACTGAAACAATATATAAGCATTTGCTATAAAACTCAACAATAGGTCTCTGGTTTGCCAGCCCTTGGCTGGCTCTCCCCCAGGGACTGGGGAGGGCACAGTGCACACAGGACCTCAGAGGGGCCAGGACACCGGGGAGGCTGAGAAAGTTTCGTGGGTGGCAGCAGGGTGGCCATGGGGACAGAAAGCCCGCCATGCGTGAGGGAGGAGGTGCCATGTCCCATCTCATCTACCTGCTTGCTTCTTATTCTGCTGCCTGGGGCAGGGCTTCTGCTCCTCCTGTGCATTAGGACCCCATCTCCAAATCTGCACCTGCAGGACTGACCCTCACAAGTGAAGATTTCTCCCTCTCCTGCTGTTCCCGGGTTTGTGGCCTTCAGCTTCATCACCACGGTCCCTGCTTTGGGATGCAAAGCACCAATCTTATAAAAAGCTTCTGCACAGCCAAGGAAACAGTCAAAAAAACTAAAAGACAGCCCACGGAATGGGAGAAGATATGTGCAAATGACACTACAGATAAAAGACTGGTATCCAAGATCTACAAAGAACTTCTCAAACTCAATAAAAAGAAGCAAATAAACAAATCATAAAATGGACAGAAGATATGAACAGACACTTTTCCAATGAAGACATACAAATGGCTAACAGACACATGAAAAAATGTTCAAAATCATTAGCCATCAGTGAAATTCAAATCAAAAACACACTGAGATACCACCTTACGCCAGTTAGAATGGCAAAAATTGACAAGGCAGGAAACAATTGTTGGAGAGGATGTGGAGAAAGGGGATCCCTCCTACATTGTTGGTGGGAATGCAAGTTGGTACAGCCACTCTGGAAAACAGTGTGGAGGTCCCTTAAAAAGTTAAAAATTGAGCTACCCTATGATCCAGCCATTGCACTACTGGGTGTTTACCCCAAAGATACAGACATAGTGAAGAGAAGGGCCATATGCACCCCAATGTTCATAGCAGCATTGTCCACAATAGCTAAATCGTGGAAGGAGCCAAGATGCCCTTCAACAGATGACTGGATTAAGAAGATGTGGTCCATATATACAATGGAATATTACTCAGCTATCAGAAAGAACGAGTTCTCAACATTTGCTACAACACGGATGGCACTGGAGGAGATAATGCTAAGTGAAATAAGTCAAGCAGAGAAAGACAATTATCATATGGTTTCTCTCATCTATGGAACATAAGACCTAGGAAGATCGGTAGGAGAAGAAAAGGATAAAGAAAGGGGGGGTAATCAGAGGGGAAAGTGAAGCGTGAGAGACTATGGACTCTGAGAAACAAACTGAGGGCTTCGGAGGGGAGGTGGGTGGGGGAATGGGATAGGCTGGTGATGGGTAGTAAGGAGGGCACGTACTGCATGGTGCACTGGGTGTTACACGCAACTAATGAATCATGGAACTTTACATCAAAAACTAGGGATGTACTGTATGGTGACTAACAAAATGTAATAAAAAATATTATTAAAATAAAAAAAAAGCATCGATCTTACAGAGTAAGATCGTGTTACTCGCACCTGAAACCACCACCACAAAACTGGAAGTAGAAACCAAGCCCTGACAATCAAATTTCATTTCAGTGTTTGTGGGATGTGAGGTTGCTGCAAAAATAGCTTTTGTTGCCATCTATTTTCATGAATCTTTCACAAAATGTGTTATTGATCACCTGTGGCTATTTCATATCAGTTTCTTAGTTCCTTTCTTTCTAGCCCTTTCAACTTCTGAATAAAAAAACTAATAAAAAATACTGATCCACTCACACACAAATTCAACAACAGGTAAAGTGCAGAATAGACACAGCAGGTGAGAGAATTAATGAACTTGCAGGGGGAAGTGGGATGGAGTTTTGAGGAGAGAAAGGAGAGCCTTGTGCCTGGAGGTGACAAGCATGAGAGGAAGAGTAATAAAATGAGTATCAAGCAGTGATGAACTCCTCACAACTGGGAAGCACCAGGGCATTTAGGAGACAGAGGAAGGGAGGGTAAAATGTAGATAAGAGACTTTATTGTAGCTTCCAAGGGCGAGAATGGGTGAGACAGGTAACAGGTTTAAGATTGGGTAGTTTGGATGATTTCTGCAGGCTCCAGGGCATAGGGTCGGCCTCTGGGGTGATTAGAGCAAGTGGATAGTGGCCCAGAGTGTGAAAGCCCAATCAGGAAGACGTAGGCTCAGGACTGGTTGGCTTACATGTAAAAAGTGAGCTTGATAGTTGTTACTATCTGTAGTAACCAGCTAAAACTGGTAGGGGCAGTCCATCCAGGGTCGGCAAAGCCCCAGCAAGGTTAACAATGCTTCCGATTCAAAGCATCAGAATACAGAAAATGGCATTACTGACATTTTGGGCCAGATAATTCTTTTTGGGGGGATGGGGCAAGGGGCTGCCCTGAGTATTGTAGAATGTTGAGCGGCATCCCTGGCCTCTACTCATTAGACGCTGGTAGTACTATCACCCCCAGTTGTGACAAGCATAAATACCTCCAGGCACTGCCAAATATCCCCTAGCATGCAAAATCATTCCCAACTGAGAAACATTTTAGGGTAAAAAACCAGCATCACTATGAAATGACTAGTCATGGATCTGAGGTAGCTAGTCAATGAGGCCAGCTCAGGATTGATGTCAGAATGTGCGTCGAGTACTTAGCTATCACAATGAGATTAAAGGTCAAATTTGGCAAGAATAGGCCATGCTCTGGGTCACAAACCAGGTCTCAACCGACACCAAAAGACTGAAATTATTCCCTGCATATTCTCAGACCACAATGCTTTGAAATTGGAACTCAACCACAAGGAAAAATTTGGAAGAAACTCAAACACTTGGAGACTAAGAACCATCCTGCTCAAGAATGATTTGATAAACCAGGAAATCAAAAATCAATTTAAACAATTTATGGAGACCAATGAGAATGAAAACAGAACAGTCCAAAACCTATGGGACACTGCAAAGGCAGTCCTAAGGGGGAAATACATAGCCATCCAAGCCACATTCAAAAGAATAGAAAAATCTAAAATGCAGTTTTTATATTCTCACCTCAAGAAGCTGGAACAGCAACAGAAGAACAGGCCTAATCCACGCACGAGAAAGCAGTTGATCAAGATTAGAGCAGAGATCAATGAATTAGAAACCAGGAGCACAGTAGAGCAGATCAACAGAACTAGAAGCTGGTTCTTTGAAAGAATTAATAAAATAGACAAACCATTGGCAAGACTTATCCAAAAGAATAGAGAAAGGACCCAAATTAATAAAATTATAAATGAAAAAGGAGAGGTCACAACCAACAACAATGAAATATGAAGGATCATTAGAAACTTTTATCAACATCTTTATGCCAATAAATTAAGCAATCTGGAAGAGATGAAGGCCTTCCTGGAAACCTACAAACTACCAAGACTGAAACAGGAAGAAATTGATTTTTTAAACAGACCAATTAATTATCAAGATATTGAAACAGTGATTAAAAACCTTCCAAAAAACAAAACGCCAGAGCCTGATGGATTTCCCAGGGAATTCTACCAAACATTCAAAGAAGAAATAATACCTATTCTACTAAAGCTATTTCAAAAAATAGAAACAGAAGGAAAGCTACCAAACTCATTCTGAGGCCAATATTACCTTGATCCCCAAACCAGGCAAAGACCCCCTCAAAAAGGAGAATTACAGACTGATTTCCCTAATGAATATGGACACCAAAATTCTCAACAAGATCCTTGCTAATAGAATCCAACAGTACATTAAAAGGATTATCCATCATGACCAAGTGGCATTCATTCCTGGGATGCAAGGGTAGTTCAACATTCGCAAATCTATCAGTGTGATAGATCATATCAACAATGACAACAAAAAAAACACCAAAGATCATATGATCCTCTCAATAGATGCAGAAAAAGCATTTGACAAAATACAGCATCCTTTTCCTGATTAAAACCCTTCAGAGTGTAGGGATAGAGGGTACATTCCTCAATCTCATAAAAACCATCTATGAAAAGCCTACGGTAAATATCATTCTCAATGGGGAAAAGCTAGAAGCTAGAAGGATGCCCAGTCTCACCACTATTATTCAACATAGTACTAGAAGTCCTTGCAACAGCAATCAGACAACAAAAAGGGATAAAAGGTATCCAAATTGGCAAAGAAGAAGTCAAACTGTCTCTCTTCGCAGATGACATAATACTCTATATGGAAAACCCAAAAGAATCCACCCCCAAACTACTAGAAGTTATAGAGCAATTCAGTAATGTGGCGGAATACAAAATCAATGCTCAGAAATCAGTTGCATTTCTATACATGAACAATGAGACTGAAGAAAGAGAAATTAGGGAATCCATTCCATTTACAATAGTACCCAAAATCATACATTATCTTGGAATTAACTTAACCGGAGACGTAAAGGATCTATATATTCTAGAAACTACAAATCACACTTGAAAGACATTGAAGAAGACACAAAAGATGGTAAAAGATTCCATGCTCATGGATCAGAAGAATTAACATAGTTAAAATGTCTATGCTACCCAGAGCAATCTACACTTTCAATGCTATCCCGATCAAAATACCAATGACATTTTTCAAAGAACTGGAACAAATAGTCCTTAAATTTGTGTGGAACCAGAAAAGGCCCAAAATCACCAAGGAATTGTTGAAAAGGAAACACAAAGCTGGGGGCATCATCAGATTTCAAGCTGTATTACAATGCTGTGATCACAAAGACAGCATGGTACTAGCACAAAAACAGACACATAGACAATGGAACAGAATAGAGAACCCAGAAATGGACCCTCGGCTCTTTGGGCAACAAATCTTTGATAAAGCAGGAAAAAACATACAGTGGAAAAAAAGAGTATCTTCAATAAATGGTGCTGGGAAAATTGGACAGCTACATGCAAAAAAATGAAACTTGACCACTCTCTCACACCATACACAAAGATAAACTCCAAATGGATGAAAGACCTCGATGTGAGACAGGAATCCATCAAAATCCTAGAGGACAGCATAGGCAGCAACCTCTACGACATCGGCCACAGCAACCTTTTTCATGACACATCTCCAAAGGCAAGAGAAACAAAAGTTAAAATGAACTTGTGGGACTTCACCAAGATAAAAAGCTTCTGCACAGCCAAGGAAACAGTCAAAAAAACTAAGAGGCAGCCCACGGAATGGGAGAATATATTTGCAAATGACACTGCATATAAAAGACTGGTATCCAAGATCTACAAAGAACTTCTCAAACTCAATAAAAAGAAACAAATAAACAAATCATAAAATGGGCAGAAGATATGAACAGACACTTTTCCAATGAAGACATACAAATGGCTAACAGACACATGAAAAAATGTTCAAAATCATCAGCCATCAGGGAAATTCAAATCAAAACCACACTGAGATACCACCTAATGCCAGTTAGAATGGCAAAAAATGACAAGGCAAGAAACAACAGTTGTTGGAGAGGATGTGGAGAAAGGGGATCCCTCCTACATTGTTGGTGGGAATGCAAGTTGGTACAGCCACTCTGGAAAACAGTGTGGAGGTCCCTTAAAAAGAAAATTGAGTTATCTATGATCCAGCCATTGCACTACTGGGTATTTACCCCAAAGATACAGACGTAGTGAAGAGAAGGGCCATATACCCCAATGTTCATAGCAGCAGTCCACGTATGCTGTGAAGGAGCATGCCCTTCAGCAGATGATGGATTAAGAGTTGTGGTCCATATATACAATGGAATATTACTCAGCTATCAGAAAGAACGAGTTCTCAACATTTGCTGCAACATGGACAGCACTGGAGGAGATAATGCTAAGTGAAATAAGTCAAGCAGAGAAAGACAATTATCATATGGTTTCTCTCATCTATGGAACATAAGAACTAGGAAGATTGGTAGGGGAAGAAAGGGATAAAGAAAGGGGGGGTAATCAGGAGTAATGAAGCATGAGGACTACATGGACTCGCAGAAACAAACCGATGTCGAGGAAGGTGGGGGAATGGGATAGACTGGTGATGGGTAGTAAGGAGGGCACGTATTGCATGGTGCACTGGGTGTTATATGCAAGTAATGGATCATCGAACTCTTCATCAAAACCCAGGGTTGTACTGTATGGTGAATAACATAATATAATAAAAATATTATTATGAAAATAAATAAATAAATAGATAGATGATAGATAGATGATAGATAGATAGATAGATAGATAGATAGATAGATAGATAGATAGATGATAGATAGATAGATGATAGATAAAAATAAAGGTCAAATTTGGATAAAGCTCAAGGCTGGGAGGGTAGAAGGATACAAGATGCTGTCAAAATGAAACCTAAACAGGATGCTTTGTAGAGCAAGAGTTGAAGTCATTTGAGATGAAAATAATACAGTTGATGAGAATAGGGGAAAAAATAAGACCATGAATCCATCCTGCTTTTCAGGAAACAGAGATGAAGCCATTAGGAGGATCATCAGCATGCCTGTGGAATGCTTTCAGATGCCATAGTTGCTAGAGACAACTAAAGGGACAATCAGAAGTCAGGCTACATATTAGGACTGAGTTTGGGATAAAAAGGCGAATCAGCAGAGAAGCAGGGACAGCCAGAGGAAGATGAGGGTCACAGGAATCGGCACAGAAGCAAGGACAGCCAGAGGAGGAGGACAGGTCACCAGCCAAGTCGAACTGCCAGCACAGGAGAGTTGAGCCAGGTGTGCAAAGCTGCTCTTGGCCTGGAATTCACTTGAGTGAATTCTGTGAAAATTCACTTTTCATACCATCTTTTACCCACCTCTCCTTACCCCACAGTTCCTTTATGTAGCTCGAAATGCCAAAGACTGCATGGTTTCCTACTACCATTTCCAAAGGATGAATCAAATTCTTCCTGATCCTGGTACCTGGGAAGAGTATTTCGAAACCTTCATCAGTGGAAAAGGTAAAGAATAATCCTTCATATCTTTGCATGCCCACTCCATGTAAGTTCAGTCTAGGAATCAAGCATAACATTTTGATTCCTTAGAAGGTTGTGTTCCTCCTTAGGCATATCCTACCTCAGACTGGGACTGGGAGGAGCAGGCTGACTGAGCTCAGAGTGAATACCCACAGTCCCAGCAAACATCTCTCACCCAATTTGAAAGCTTTTGTGCTGGGTCACTTGTGCTAGAGTCACCCGCATTCCAAAGGGTATCCCTATCCCAATACCAGGGCATATATGATTATACACAATAAATATGAAGCCACTTTAGGTAGCATGTTGGAATAAATTACCCCAAAGCTGGACCATACCACCTCACCCTCCAACTCAGCACATCAGGACTCAGGGCATATTTGAGGCTTTGGGTGATCCTTTTGTAGACTGTTCTGTTTCCTGTGTCTGTTGCAGTGGCTTGGGGTTCCTGGTATGACCATGTGAAGGGATGGTGGGACATAAAAGACAGATACCAGGTTCTCTTCCTCTTCTATGAGGACATAAAACGGGTGAGTAAAAGCCCTTTGGAAGAATCACTCCAAGCTATTTCAGGGCTGCACTTCTGGGAGGAATATCCTGAAGTATTTAAGGGTGTCCTGATACCTTCTTCCATTCCAATGCAATGTCACTGTCACCACAGGACCCAAAGCGTGAAATTCAGAAAGTGATGCAGTTCATGGGAAAGAACTTGGATGAAACAGTGCTAGATAAAATTGTCCAGGAGACATCATTTGAGAAAATGAAAGAAAATCCCATGACAAATCGTTCTACAGTTCCTAAATCTATCCTGGACCAGTCCATTTCCCCCTTCATGAGAAAAGGTTTGTGTGGCTTCAAATACTATATAAATATAAACGTAAATCAAACACTCCGTTTGTTTTGTAATATACTGTATGCTTCTTAGCAAGAAGATGTTAGGTTTTATTAGTTTCAAGACAGAACATTTAGCCTATTAAAAATAATCTGCTGCTAATAAGATAGGAATTTGATCTTGCTACAGAAGAGAGCTCTCTGGGATACCTTGTTGCAAGAAACAGAGGATCCTTCTGGCTATCCCCCCAATATGAGGGCCTTTTTGGGAGGGGTCATGTGCAGGTGTTAAGGGTAATGTATTCTCACAGATAGTTAAGAGCAGGAGCCACCATTGGGATCCCTGGATCTCAAGGTCAAGACCTCAGCAGCAGGAGGGTACAGTTCTTTGCTCGAAGTCTCCACCATTTATCTGCCTTCCACATATCTGCTACGAGCACCTTGCTCCACTGATCAGCTTCCTGTCTCTCTGCCCATTATACCTTTTTCCTACTTCATAGCTTTGCTCACTCAGCTTCTGCTCATAGCTTGGTCTTGATCACGGCTCAGACCTACTCTATATCATGACTTCTAACTATAGCTACTGTTGAACACTGCCTCGTTCTCTTAGTACTTCTTAGTTCCAGTTCCCAAAAGAGGAATTCTAAGTGCTGCAGCTAATATTTTTTTGAGTGGAAAAAAAAAGCTTTAAAGTTTTTTAATTTAAAAAGTAATACATCATTGTAAAAAAAATTAGATCTATATGGAATTATGTTTTTAAAAGTTTTCTTCACCAAAACCCTGTTCCCCAGAAGTGACCACCAACAATATGGAAGTCCCCTCCCTCTCTGTTTAAAAACACAGACTTCTGGGGCATCTGGGTGGCTCAGTCAGTTAAGTGTCCAACTCTTGATTTTGGTTCAGGTCCTGATCTCAGGGTTGTGAGATCAAGCCCCACGCCAGGTTCCATGCTGGGCATGGAGCCTGCTTGAGATTCTCTCTCTCTCTCTCCCTCAGCCCTTCCCCCCTTCTCTCTTCCTCTCTAAAAACAAACAAACAAACAAAAACAGGGACTTCCCTGTTTTTTTAACACACATGGTTCCCCTGGTGTGTTACTGCTTTGCAACTTGTCTTCTTTTTTTAATATATTGGTTTATTTTGTTGCATTTTATTTTATTTTTTTTAAGATTTTATTTATTTATTTGAGAGACAGAGACAAAGGGAGAACACAGGGAGAGAAGCAGACTCCCCACCGAGCAGAAAGGTTAATACAGGGCTCAATTCCAGGACCCTGAGATCATGACCTGAGCCAAAGGCAGACACTTAACCTACTGAGCCACCCAGAAGCCCCCCCCTTTTTAAAGATTTTATTTATGTATTTGAGAGAGAGAGAGGGAGAGCAAAGAGGGAGAAGTATTTTGTTGCATTTTAGAACCTACAACAGCATCCCATGCTAGTGAAGCAAACCAAACAATGCCATTCCTTTTCTCAATGGTGATGATTTAGCAAGAAGCCCTTCTTTAGATCCATGCATACCTATCTTTCTATACACCCTCATTCCCTCAGGCTCATACATGTGCAAACAAGGATATATACCATGATGAAGGCTAAATGTGGTCATAATATACACCTTCATTTACCAGAATGTCAGACGTCCCTCTAGGGCAAGGCATGTAGGTCCATGTAGCTCACTGTTTTTAGTGGTCTCATGTTGTACCAGAGTATGAATAGATATATCATAACTCATTCAACTATTCTCCTAGTGAAGGGCACTACAGTAATTTTTTTTCAGTCTTTATCAATAATGCTATAGTAAACATCTTTGTATGTATGTCCGTATGCCCCAATGCTTTTATTTCTGTTGCATGACTTTCCAGAAGAGGCAGAGGGAGGACAGAGTATTTCCCCCTTTTTAACATTATTTTAATAGTTACTGCTTGGTGAAAAAGCTCATACATACACAGTAGTATCTCATTCACATTTTTCCCAGAAGTTTTTGTTGTTGAGATGTGACTTACATACAAAAAAATGCACAGCTTTAAAGTAAGTATACAGTTGATTGTATTGAAAAACGTATACACCCATATAACAAGCACCCCAATCAAGATATGAAACATTCTCATGTCTCAAAGTTTCCTTTTCATGGCCCTTTCCTGTCTCTCTCTCCCCTCGAATACAACCACCCTTCTAAATTCTGTCAATACAGTTTGATTTTGCCTGTTCTTGGACTTCACATAAATGAAATCATACAGTAAATACCTTCTTGCGTCCGGTGTCTGTCACTCAATGTAATGTTTTGAGATTCCTCCAAGGGGCTGTGTCAGTAGTTCATTCCTTTTCATTTCTGTGCAGTAGTCCATTATGTGAATATACCACAGGTGGGGCCAAGGCACCAGTGCCCTTGTATGAATTATCTGCCCAAGCTAGGATCCCACCCCTTCCCCAGAGCACCCCAGGGCCCTTCTCAGAACAGAGAGCTGCAGTGGATGGGTATGCATTGAAGGGGAGGTGGAGTGAGGTAGACATGTTGTCGGGCCACAGAAACTTTCAATCAGAGTGACAACCCCATCTTGTTTTTCCTCTTCTAGGAACTGTGGGGGATTGGAAAAACCACTTCACCGTGGCTCAGAACGAGAGATTTGATGAAATCTATAGGCAAAAGATGGAAGGAACATCAATAAATTTCTTCACAGAACTCTGAGCAAGACGTACATAGGAAGTGGATGACAAGAATGAGGAAGCCATCTTCAGCCCTTCAGCCCAAGCCAAAGAATCTCTGAAAGCATTTTGTAAAAGTATACAGTTATGGTACTACTGTCTCTGTGATTATTAACAGTATGCAGCAGCTTTATTTTCCAGAAGGATCGTGTTCAATGCTTATTTTCTCAACCACTCTTTCCAAAGTAAGAAATAAAGTGACTTAATAAACAAAGTAAAATATAAGACTTGAATACTTTAAGGATTTTTTAGGTTTCCATTATTCTAGAAACTGCATCCTACTTTTTTAGTCTGTAATATAAAATACCTTGGGTATAAATATGCAAATATTAGGTTATATCTATATTGATAATATGAAATCTCTAACATCTGTCCCAGCCATTCAAAGAAAACTCCAGCTGTGCTAGGTTCTGGGGTTCCACCAGATTACCATGGAAGGTGCACCTTGAGGCCAGTCCTGGTGCAGTCAGCCCTGAGAGAACATGCTCCAAATGCTATCCCTGGTCGTGGTGAGGAAGAAAAGGGAAGCTCATGGAGGAGGATGCCAGAGGACAAAAACCTGATTAAGAGTCATGTTGCTTGGGGCGCCTGGGTGGCACAGCGGTTAAGCGTCTGCCTTCGGCTCAGGGCGTGATCCCGGCGTTCTGGGATCGAGCCCCACATCAAGCTCCTCCACTATGAGCCTGCTTCTTCCTCGCCCACTCCCCCTGCTTGTGTTCCCTCTCTCGCTGGCTGTCTCTATCTCTGTCAAATAAATAAATAAAATCTTAAAAAAAAAAGAGTCATATTGCTTAATTACAGACACAGAAATTTCACGGGTGTCCGTTCAGGAGCCGCAGTTGTATCCTGGTAAAAACAGAAACCACAGACAGAGGAGCAGCACCAACAAAGTTGCCCAGGCATGGTTGTCAGACTTGGAGAGAGTCTCAGCTGCAATGCTATGCCCTCCAGAGGCCCGCATTACCAAACTACGCGCCCTTTTCACTGGTTTCCCATATTTACCCTGTTGTAGCCCTGTTGCTCCACATTTATCTGTTGATTTACTTGTCTATAGCCCCCCACTTGATCATCAATTCTTTAATATTTGGTTCCATGTCTCATTCAACATTTTACTCCCAGCATGTACTGCAGTGCATGGTACATAAGTGTCCAGCAAACACTTGGTAAATAAGCAAACGAATGCACAGATGAGTAACTACAGAAAGGTACGTACATTGCAGACCACAAATCCCCAACTTTAAGTCCCAACTAGCGGCATTCCAAAGCTGAGGGCAGTGGGAGCAGTTTACCTCAGAAGAAGGCAATAAAGGCTGAATTAAGCCAACTAAAATTCTGACTGCTTTTTATCATCACCCTCCTCTGGCAGTTCTAATCAATTCAGTGATAAAATACTCTGGGGTGAAGGAGGAAGATCTTCTATTAGCCCTAAATTCTATTTTTTTTATTTATTTATTTTGAGATGGGAGCACAAAGGGAGAGGGACAGAGAGAATCCCAAGCAGGCTCCACACCCAGCAAGGAACCCAACAGGGAGCTCATTCTCATGACCCTGAAATCATGACCTGAGCCAAAATCAAGAGTCAGACACCTAACTGACTAAGCTACCCAGGTACCCCTATTAGCCCTGAATTCTAAATAATTGCTTGGTTACTACCAAGTTTTAGTCATATCTATATAACTTCAAATTAGCACCTTTTTATTGTGTAAAAAAATTGTCTATATCCCCCACAGTTGAATATCCCTGTGTTTAAACAGTAGTAGATTCAGAACAAACAATGATAGCATAGTGATTAAGAACAAAGAAGCAAAATTTGAATTTCTTCAATTCTGTCATTCTTTGTGACTCCTCGGAGTTTTGGTTTGTATTCAGAATTTAAAATAGTGTATTTTAAAGAAGTGTGAACTGCAAGGTATAAATTTTTTGGGGGGTAAGAGCAAAGTTTTGTTGTTATATAAAATAGATTGCTGATTTTGAATAATATGTTTAAAATGGAAATTTACACTCTTCCCTAATTGTTAATAACGGTTTTATTTTCTTATTTAATAATATTTTTTATTATATTATGTTAGTCACCATACAGTACATCCTTGGTTTTTGATGTAAAGTTCCATGTTCTTTACTTGCGTAAAACACCCAGTGCCCCATGCAATATGTGCCCTCCTTAATACCCATCACTGGCCTACCCCAATCCCCCACTCCCCTCCCCTCTGAAGCCCTCAGTTTGTTTCCCAGAGTCCATAGTTTCTCATGGTTCATTCCCCCTTCTGTTTACCACCCCCCCATTCTTCCGTTCCTTCTCCTACTGATCTTACGATTTCTTATGTTCCATAAATGAGTGAAACAATATGATAATTGTCTTTCTCTGCTTGACTTATTTCACTTAGCATAATCTCTTCCAGTCCCTTCCGTGTTGCAGCAAATGTTGGGTAATCGTTCTTTCTGATGGCTGAGTAATATTCCATTGTATATATGGACCACAACTTCTTAATCCAGTCATCTGTTGAAGGGCATCTCAGCTATTTCCACGATTTAGCTATTGTGCACAATGCTGCTATGAACATTGGGGTGCATATGGCCCTTCTCTTCACTACGTCTGTATCTTTGGGGTAAATACCCAGTGGTACAATTGCTCGATCATACGGTAGCTCTATTTTTAACTTCTTAAGGGACCACCACACTATTTTCCAAAGTGGCTGTACCAACTTGCATTCCCACCAACAATGTAGGAGGGATCCCCTTTCTCCACATCCTCTCCAACATTTGTTGTTTCTTGTCTTGTCAATTTTTGCCATTCTAAGAGGCAGCCCACAGAATGGGAGAAGATATTTGCAAATTGACACTACAGATAAAAGACTGGTATCCAAGATCTACAAAGAACTTCTCAAACTCAATACACGAGAAACAAATAAACAAATCAAAAAAAAAGGGGCAGAAGATATAAACAGACACTTTTCCAAACAAGACATACAAATGGCTAACAGACACATGAAAAAATGTTCAAATCACTAGCCATCAGGGAAATTCAAATCAAAACCACACTGAGATACCACCTTACGCCAGTTAGAATGATCTAAGATCCCAGGAGCAATATCAATTCACAGCATTCAGGGTATGTGGGGGCGTTGGGATAATTGGACAATGGGCATGAAGGAAGGCACTTGATTTAATGGGCACTGGGTTTTATATGCAACTGATGAATCACTAAATTCTACCCAAAAATTAATAATATACGCCATGTTAACTAACTTGAATTAAAATAAAGCCAAGAGAGGAGTTAAGATGGCAGAGGAGTAGGGGTCCCCTTTTTCAGCTGGTCCCCTGAGTCGAGCTGGATAGGTATCAGACCATCCTGAACACCCACAGAATCAGCCCGAGATGTAGGAAGATACACCTGGACCTATACAAATGAATATCTCCAGCACTGAGTATTGAGGTACAAAGCGGGGAGGCGTGAATCCGTACACAGATATCGGAAGATAAATGGAAGGGGGAGGGAGCTGCTGCATTCAGGCACTGGGAAGCGGTAGTCACCTGCACTTCAGAGTGGGCGGACTCACGGACAGACACCCTTGAGAGAGCTGACTGAGACCGTGAGCCTGGGAATGCAGCGACCAGTCTGAAAACCGGAGCGCCGGAGCGTGTGCTAACCACACTGAAACAGAGTTCTGGAGCATGCGCAGGGGTGGCTGGCAGCTGGCAGTGTTAGAAACACAAAGGACAGAGATGTGCTGGCCTTGGAAGTGAGGACTGGGACGCCGGGTATGGGGCGCACATCCCGGGACACTGCAGATTTAGCAGCACCAATAGAAACAGAGGTAAAGAGGCCAGAAGAGCTCAGTGGAGAGCGGACTGCATTCTCTCTGTTCTGAGGCAGAGCCTGAGATTCGGCCACTGCTGCTCTGACTCTCAGAAGAGGCACAGCAAACCGCCAGGGAAAGCTGCCAGAGAACAAAAGCCTGGAAATACCGGTTCACATTGTGCCCATCCCCATTCCCCCTCACAGGGGACAGGGAGACTCTACCCAAAAGGGTTGTCTGAGTATCAGTGCGGCAGGCCCCTGCCCCAGAAGGCAGGCTGAAAAATCAAGAAGCCCACATCCCTAAGGTCCCTATAAAACAAGAGCACACTGCCTGGGTCCTGGTCAATAATTTGGGCTATGGACAACCCTGCAACCTCTCCTCATCAGAATGACAAGAAGGAGAAATCCCCCCCAGCAAAGAAAAGACAATGAGTCTGTGGCTCATAACCAAATTACCAGAAATGGAGTTCAGAGTAACAATGGTCAAGATGATGTGTAGACTTGAAAAAAATATTAACGAAAATATTAAAGAGAATATAGAATCTCTAAGGGCGGAAATGAGAGCAAATCTGGCAGAAATTAAAAATGCTATGACTCAAATGCAGTCAAAACTAGATGCTCTGAGGGCCAGGGTAAATAAGGCAGAAGAACGAATTAGTGAGTTGGAGGATGGGATGGTAGAAGAGAAAGCTAAAACAAAAACTTGGCTCAAAAAAATCCAATCTAAAGAATGTAGGTTACAGGAGATTACTGACTCAATGAAATGTTCCAATGTCAGAATCATCGGCATCCCTGAGGGGGTGGAGAAAGAGAGAGGTCTAGAAGAGATATTTGAACAAATTGTAGCTGAAAACTTCCCTAATCTAGCAAAGGAAACAAGCATTCGTGTCCAAGAGGCAGAGAGGACCCCCCCGAAATTCAACCACGACAAACTTATGCCATGTCACGTCATAGTGCATTTCGCAAATATTAGATCCAAGGATACAGTATTGAAAGCGGCCAGGGCAAAGAAATTTCTCACGTACCAAGGCAAAAGAATCAGGATTACGTCAGACCTGCTTACACAGACCTGAAATGAGAGAAAGGGTTTAGGGGGCATTTTTAAAGCTCTTTCACAGAAAAACATGCAGCCAAGGATCCTTTATCCAGCAAGGCTGTCATTCACAATTGATGGAGAGATGAAGACCTTCCAGAATCGCCAGTCATTGACCAATTTCATAACCATGAAACCAGCCTTACAAGATATATTAAGGGGGGTTCTATAAAAGTAAAACAGCCCCAAGAGTGATACAGAACAGAAAGTTACAATCTATAGAAACAAACACTTTACAGGTAACATAACATCATTAAAATCATATCTCTCAATAATCACTCTCAATGTGAATGGCCTAAATGCTCCCATAAAACACCACAGGGTTGCAGATTGGATAAAAAGACATGACCCATCCATTTTCTGTCTACAAGAGACTCACTTCGAACCCAAAGATGCATTCAGACTGAGAGTAAGGGGATGGAGTACCATCTTTCACGCAAATGGACCTCAAAAGAAAGCTGGGGTATCTTCATAATTAATCAGTCTGTTTAAATAATCAATTTCTTCCTGTTTCAGTCTTGGTAGAAAGCTGGGGTAGCAATTCTCATATCAGACAGACTGGATTTTAAACTAAAGACTGTAGAGATACAGAAGGACACTATATTATTCTTAAAGAATATATTCAACAACTGGATATGACAGTTATAAATATCTATGCCCCCAACAGGGTAGCAGCAAGATACACAAGCCAACTCTTAACCAGAATAAAGAGATATACAGATAAAAACACGTTAGTAGTAGGGGACCTCAACACTCCACTATCAGCAATAGATAGATCACCTAAACAGAAAAAAAACAAAGAACCAAGAGGTTTGAATGCCATACTAGACCAGATGGACCTCATACATACATATAGAACACTACACCCCAGAACCAAAGAATACTCATTCTATTCTAATGCCCATGGAACATTCTCAAGAATAGACCATGTTCTGGGTCACAAAACAGGTCTCAACCAATACCAAAAGACTGAAATTATTCCCTGCATATTCTCAGACCACAATGCTTTGAAATTGGAACTCAACCACAAGGAAAAATTTGGAAGAAACTCAAACACTTGGAGACTAAGAACCATCCTGCTCAAGAATGATTCGATAAACCAGGAAATCAAAAATCAATTTAAACAATTTATGGAGACCAACGAGAATGAAAACACAACAGTCCAAAACCTATGAGACACTGCAAAGGCAGTCCTAAGGGGAAAATACATAGCCATCCAAGCCTCACTCAAAAGAATAGAAAAATCTAAAATGCAGTTTTTATATTCTCACCTCAAGAAGCTGGAACAGCAACAGAGGGACAGGCCTAATCCACGCACGAGGAAGCAGTTGACCAAGATTAGAGCAGAAATCAATGAATTAGAAACCAGGAGTACAGTAGAGCAGATCAACAGAACTAGAAGCTGGTTCTTTGAGAGAATTAATAAAATTGACAGACCACTGGCAAGACTTATCCAAAAGAATAGAGAAAGGACCCAAATTAATAAAATTATGAATGAAAAAGGAGAGGTCACAACCAACACCAATGAAATACGAAGGATCATTAGAAACTTTTATCAACATCTTTATGCCAATAAATTAAGCAATCTGGAAGAGATGAAGGCCTTCCTGGAAACCTATAAACTACCAAGATTGAAACAGGAAGAAATCGATTTTTTAAACAGACCAATTATTTATGAAGAGATTGAAGTAGTGATTAAAAACCTTCCGAAAAAGTAAACTACAGGGCCTGACGGATTCCCAGGGGAATTATACGAAACATTCAAAGAAGAAAAATACCTATTCTCCTGAAGCTGTTTCAAAAAATAGAAACAGAAGGAAAACGACCAAACTCATTCTATGAGGACAATATTACCTTGATCCCCAAACCAGGCTAAGACCCCATCAAAAAGGAGAATTACAGACCGATTTCCCTGATGAACATGAATGCCAAAATCATCAAGAAGATCCTAGGTAATAGGATCTAACAGTACATTAGAAGGATTATCCATCATGACCAAGTGGGATTCATCCCTGGGACGCAAGGGTGGTTCAACATTCACAAATCTATCAGTGTGATAGATTATATCAACAAGAAGAGTCAAGAGCCATATGATCCTCTCAATCGATGTCAAAAGCACGTTGACAAGAATACAGCATCCCTTTCCTGATTAAAAACCCTCAGAGTATAGGGATAAGGGTACATTCCTCAATCTCATAAAAACCATCTATGAAAAGCCCCAGCAAATATCATATCTCAATGGGGAAAGCTAGAAGCCTTTCCTCTTAAGATCAGGAACACGACAGAACGCCACTCTCAAGCCACTATTATTCAACATAGTACTAGAAGTCCTTGCAACAGCAATCAGACAACAAAAAGGGATAAAATGTATCCAAATTGGCAAAGAAGAAGTCAAAATGTCTCTCTTCGCAGATGACATGACCTCTATATGGAAAACCCAAAAGAATCCACCCCCAAACTACTAGAAGTCATAGAACAATTCAGTAGTGTGGTGGGATTCAAAATCAATGCTCAGAAATCAGTTGCATTTCTATACACAAACAATGAGACTGAAGAAAGAGATATTAGGGAATCCATCCCATTTACAATAGCACCAAAAATCATACGTTATCTCAGAATTAACTTAACCAGAGATGTAAAGGATCTATATCCTAGAAACTACAAATCACTCTTGAAAGACATTGAAGAAGACACAAAAAGATGGAAAAATATTCCATGCTCATGGATCGGTAGAATTAACATAGTTAAAATGTCCATGCTACCTACCCAGAGCAATCTACACTTTCAATGCTATCCCAATCAAAATACCAATGACATTTTTCAAAGAACTGGAACAAACAGCCCTTAAATTTGTGTGGAACCAGAAAAGGCCACAAATCGCCAAGAATTGTTGAAAAGGAAACACAAAGCTGGGGGCATCACATTGCCGGATTTCAAGCTATACTACAAAGCTGTGATCACAAAGACAGCATGGTACTAGCATAAAAACAGACACATAGACCAATGGAACAGAATAGAGAACCCAGAAATGGACCCTCAGCTCTTTGGGCAACTAATCTTTGACAAAGGAGGAAAAAACATCCGGTGGAAAAAAGACAGTCTCTTCAATAAATGGTGCTGGGAAAATTGGACAGCTACATGCAAAAAAATGAAACTTGACCACTCTCTCACACCATACACAAAGATATCCAAATGGATGAAAGACCTCAATGTGAGACAGGAATCCATCAAAATCCTAGAGGACAGCATAGGCAGCAACCTCTAAGACATTGGCCATAGCAACCTTTTTCATGACACATCTCCAAAGGCAAGAGAAACAAAAGATAAAATGAACTTGTGGGACTTCACCAAGATAAAAAGCTTCTGCACAGCCAAGGAAACAGTCAAAAAAACTAAGATAAAAGACTGGTATCCAGGGGCGCCTGGGTGGCGCAGTCATTAAGTGTCTGCCTTCGGCTCAGGGCGTGATCCTAGCATTCTAGTATCGAGTCCCACATCAGGCTCCTTCACTGGGAGCCTTCTTCTTCCTCTCCCACTCCCCCTTCTTGTGTTCTCTCTCTCGCTGCCTGTCTCTCTCTGTCAAATAAGTAAATAAAATCCTTAAAAAAAATTATAAGTCAACTTCTTTAAAAAAAAAGACTGGTATCCAAGGTCTACAAGAACTTCTCAAACTCAATATACAAGAAACAAATAAACAAATCATAAAATGGGCAGAAGATATGAACAGACACTTTTCCAATGAAGACATACAAATGGCTAACAGACACATGAAAAAATGTTCAAAATCACAGCCAGCAGGGAAATTGAAATCAAAACCACATTGAGATACTACCTTACACCAGTTAGAATGGCAAAAATTGACAAGGCAGAAAACAATTGTTGGAGAGGATGTGGAGAAAGGGGATCCCTCCTACATTGTTGGTGGGAATACAAGTTGGTACAGCCACTCTGGAAAACAGTGTGGAGGTCCCTTAAAAAGTTAAAAATTGAGCTACCCTATGATCCAGCCATTGCACTACTGGGTATTTACCCCAAAGATACAGATGTAGTGAAGAGAAGGGCCATATGCAGCATTGTCCACAATAGCTAAATCATGGAAGGAGCCGAGATGCCCTTCAACAGATGACTGGATTAAGAAGATGTGGTCCATATATACAATGGAATATTACTCAGCTATCAGAAAGAATGAGTTCTCAACATTTGCTGCAACATGGACAGCACTGGAGGAGAAAATGCTAAGCGAAATAAGTCAAGCAGAGAAAGACAATTACCATATGGTTTCTCTCATTTATGGAACATAAGAAGTAGGAAGATCGGTAGGAGAAGAAAGGGAAGAAGGAAGGGGGGTAAGCAGAAGGGGGAATGAAGCATGAGAGACTGTGGACTGTGGGAAACAACCTGAGGGCTTTAGAGGGGAGGGGAGTGGTGGAATGGGATAGGCTGGTGATGGGTAGTAAGGACGGCATGTATTGCATGGTGCACTGGGTGTTATATGCAAGTAAAGAATCATGGAACTTTACAACAAAAACTAGGGATGTACTGTATGGTGACTAACATAATAAAAAATATTATTATTAAAAAAAAGAAAAATAAATAAATAAAATGAAATAAAACCAAAAAAAAATTCACATCATTCAAAAATCTGAGTCCCAGTAGTTTCCATGGCCCTTAGAAATTCTTCCATGGCTTATGGAGAGACTAGTCTTTCTGTATTCAATGGAAGGGTTGATTAAATAGAAACAACCAACTGCTGTGCCTCAGACATTTTAAATACCAATAATCTCCTGTCTGAATTATAATCACTTCTTTCCAGCTCAGTCACCATCACTTCCAATTACTCTGATTTTTTATTTATTTATTTGTCAGAGAGAGACAATTGTTGGACAGGATGTGCAACATCCTGAGAGAGAGAGCGTGCACAGGCAGGGGGGAGCGGAAGAAGGAAAACCAGGCTCCCCACTGAGCAGGGAGCCCAATGCGGGACTCAGTCCCAGGACCCCAGGATCATGACCTGAGCCTAAGGCACAGGCTTAACCAATGGAGCCACCCTGGTGTCCTCCAATTACTCTGCTTTTTAATTGTTGTCTTCAACTTGTAAATGCCCAGGTCTGAGTCTATTCACACCTTTAGTTTTCTCCCTTTTAAGCTGCAGATCTGCCAGACAAAAACTGTGCAATAATGCTATAGAAATCACTGCAAATTTCGGTGTCTTTCATCAACCAGAACAGTCACTGCCTCCCCATGTCCTTCTGTCTCTATGCCAAACTCTCTTCTGACTTCTCAAAGCCTGAGCCCCCCCGAGTCCCCTAGTGACTATCTGGATCTCCCCTCTGGTCTCTGGGACAGATAGGACCCCCTTCCCACCCAAGGCTGACCATGCCATCTGTGCTTCAGCTCACACCATCCCATCACTTCCTTGGTGTCCTTTCAATGATCCCTTTTCTCATTTCTCTGATGGCTTGGGAGGGAGGGGTGTCTCCAAGGAGCTTTCAAAAATTCTCCCATTCTTACAAAACACAGTGTACTCAATTAATTATTAGAATAATTGTTTATTTTTTGACTTCTTCATTAGAATTTAAGTGCACTCAGGGCAGGGATCATGTCTGTTTTATTCAGTATTATATACCCAGTATCTAACAGGTGCTGGATAAATATTTGACGAATGAATAAATGAATGTAGGAAACTACGAGAGGGGGAACAAATCAAGAAGGGAGTGATCAGTGGTGGCCAACTTATAGAGAGGACAAGAGAAAAGAAAGAAAAAAGTTTCCTTTGGGTTTAGCAAGGAGATGGGCATCACTCATTCTGGAAGTCTCCAGAAATTCACAGTGAGTGGGGGCTAGGAGTCTAGTCACTCTTGTAGTGCAGCTTGCAATGTGCCTGCCCTCAGGCCAATGCAGGAGGAGCTGATGAGAACATCATACCTAGTGAAGGGCTGGCACTGAAGCAGGGGAGTTTTTCATAAGCTCCACGCCAAGAAAGGGAATCTGCAAACCTTAGCCACAAAGATGGCCAGAACTTGCTAAGACTTCTTAAATTGTTGCAATTTTTAAATTGTTTTAATGATGTCCCATGACTACTTCCCCACAGTGAATAGCAATAAAACTTTCTAATAAAAAGTGTCCATGTGCTCAGCTTCCGGGTCAAGTGAAAGGGGTGTGCTAATGACTGTCATCCTGGAGAAATGGTCTAGTGTAGCAAGCTCTGGAACCCACGGCAGATGTTTGAGCCCGTGCTCTTTCAATTATTAGATGCGCAGCCTTGTGTTAGTCACCTCACCTCTCTGGCTTTAGTTTCCTCATCTGGAAAATGGAGTCACTAATCATACTGACTGTGATATTATGATTTATAATAAGAAATGTATATTTGGTCTTTATCTCATTCGTGACAGAGAGCTCCTAAAACCCTGGACTTTCCTAAGTGATGAGAGAAGCACGAGTGTTTTTGTTACGTTAATGAAGTGACTTTCGAAAAGTCCCTAAATCATCTAGGAAGGGGAGCTGGTTACCAGAGAACCAACAATGTGATTGGAAGGTTGGAACTTTGAGAACCACCCCTGACCTCTGGATGTAGTGAGAGTGGCATACCCAGAAATCATGGAAGCTCCTTCCCACATACTTTGCTCTATATATCTCTTCTTTCTGGTTATTCCTGAGTTCCTTTTACATAAACTGGTAATCTAGTAGGAAAATGTTTTTCTGAGTTCTGTGAGCCACTTCTAGCAAATTAATTGAACCCAAGGAGGAGGTCATGGGAACTTCTGATCTATAGCCAGTAGGTCAGAAGCCTGGGTAACAACCTGGACTTGGAATTGATAGCTCAGATAGGGGGTAGGGAGGATAGCCTTGTGGGATTGAGTCTTTAATCTGTGGGATCTGACACTGTCTCCATGTAGATAGTGTCAGAATCGAGTTGAATTGTAAGACATCCTGCTGGTGCTGGAGAATTACCTGGTGGTGTAGGAAAAAAACACTCATGAATTGGTGTCAGACCCATACCTATCTCATAAAATTTGAGGAATAAATGAGCTGAGCATATAAAGCCCCTGGGACAGTCTCCAGCTAGCCAGCTGGTAAGCATTCAGTAAACCTTGTTTTTTTGTTTGTTTGTTTTGTTTTGTTGTAATTAGTATTAGTAGTTGGGATAGTCATATTAGTACTACTAACACAGAGAATTAATTTGGACAATGTCAGTTTTCAAAAAGAAATGAAACAGATTGAGTCCTTGGGTCCTCTGACAGAGAGAATGGAAGTAAAGAGACCCAGGCTTGGGTCTCTAGAGTCCTCGAAATTTGTCAGAAGATTCAGTATTAGCCTGAAACAAACAGAATATTATTCTATTCCCTGAACAAAGAGAAAAACATTAAATTTGCACAAACCAGGAAGAAGAGCATTTGAAATATTTCCTGAACCAAAGTGCTCCTCGAATTCTGCTAGAGACTCTATGCATATATTTGCTCCCTGTGGGAACATTCTTTTATTTGCAAACAAGTGATGACACAAATAATAGGAGTTTCTTTCTCTCACCCTTGGTTCACCCACCATCACAGATAATCTATATGGTAAAGAATGGCAAGTACAGCACGGTGTCCTGCTATTACTTCCATGGGGTGGCCACATCCCACTGGCCCTGGAACATGGAATCAGTACTTTCAAGCATCTGTGAATGAGAAGAGTGGATCTCATAGAGTCCTATGAAGTCTTAGCGATGTCTACTCTCCAGTGAGAGGAAAGGAGACAAAAACAATCCAGCTCTGAAGTCAACTTCACTAAGTGATTCCCCTTGACACTTCAGCCTCAGCCTCGGGAGCCTTCACATACCAGCTTTTAGGCAAGGGAGCCCAGTCCCATGTTTTCTTTTTTTCTTTCAGTATGCAGATGTTGTTGGTATGAACATGTAAAAGCAGATCCTGGAAAGAGAAGACCAAGTATGCATCTAATCCTCTACTGCTTCTACAAGAAAATGAAAGAGGGGAGGCAATGCACCTCCCCATTCACTGCATACACATTGGCAAAGCAAGCAAAAGCAAGCCTTGTGCCATACCACAGGAACCAGACATGGATTCCTAGACCGTTATGGCTAGGTCAGGTGGTAGAACCATGGTGGCCTTTGGAAGTCCAAAACAGTTTTCTCTAAGAGGTTCTTGGAGGTAAGAATTATGCAACTGGCTTCTGCAGTCATCTTGGTTCGCAAATTGTCTGTATTCTCACTTTCTCAAGGTAATTTGCTTCTAGCTTTATCAGATCGATATGAAGTTATTACCTTGAAGTACCCACCAATCACATAAAATAGTTTTTTCTCCTACTGGTGCTCTATTTGGCTCAAAAGCCATTGATTCACTTGTTCAACTCCCTGAGGAAAGGTTCTGGCAATCTTTGGTGCAAACAAATATTGCCTAATACTTGGGTAATCCATACTTGGATTATAAAAAATACCTAAGTGGATGATTTCACTGCTTTATTTCCTCCAATTTCAAAAATTCAGAAATGAAAATCATCTTCCTATATGTTTCATATTATTCATAGCATTCATGCTCCTTAGAAACTAAAATAAATATGTAAAGACATACTCATAAGCTAAGAAAATATTCCAGATGGAGTATTAATGAACCATCTTTCTGATGAAGGGCTATCTAGTACAAAATTGAGGATAAAGAAAATTTTGTGGGTAAAAGAAAAAGATGGGAATGAGAAACATCAGAGAAGGAGATTTTCAGTGAAACTACAAGGAAAAAAATTTAGGTCTATGCCTGGGGCAGGAATTAGGGACAGGGTAAGAGAGCAGGGACCTAGGCCCGCCAGAGTAGGGTGAAAACTCTACATATGTTCAGTCCTTTGCTGGAACACATCATATGTTTCTGACAGGGAAGCTGCAAGAAGACAGTTGACTGGCAAGAAATGCAGAAGAAGCACCGAGAGAAAGAAATCAAGATAATGTAATACCCCTGAATTTCCAGATGAAGACCACCTCATGTTCTTTATTTTTTTAATGTTTTTTTATTATATTATGTTAGTCACCATACCATATCATGTTCTTTAGATGAGCAAGACAATAAGATCATAAATACTGAGATGGGGTGAATTGAGAGAACTCTCCCAGATTTTGTTTCCTTGCTTTTCTTGATTCTCTCACCAAACTCCCCTAATGATTACTTGTTGCCCCCACACAGATCCAGGAACATGAAAAGATAATAGCACTGATGGTGAAGAAGCTAGACAGAGAGAACTATCAAAGGATTGCTCAGCACACTTCACTTGCAGGCATGAAGACAAACCTGACCACAGCTACACAACCTTGCCTTGTAAAGTCGTCAACCACTCCATCTCCCTACTTATGACCGAAGGTACTTTCCAGCCACCATGAAGTTCTTTGAGAACAATACAATTGCACAGCTAATACTCTGGGAAGAAATATGCTCATTAAACTTTTAACTGTCACTAGGCTGCCAATAATTCTGAAGTTTTCTCAAACCATTATTTGAAAGAAAATAGACTGTGATATGTATTTGTAATAAAAATTAGTGCTTTTTAGTTATGTCTGAAATTTCACTTCAAAGAGAAAGCATTCAGAATAGACTTCCCACCCAGTCTCTCCAGTATGACTTCATTGTCTTCAGATTGAAAGAATTTCTTCAAAGTGCACAGAATGACAGGTCCAGTGAAGACTGAGAGAGGAAAATTGCTGGCACTTCCCCAGCCTTCCACACAGAACTCTGCAGAGAGGGAGACAAAATCTAGAATACTCAGGGACATGTTAGTACCTTATATCATGTTTCTTTATTTTCCTTATAATTGCTTTTCCTTTAGAAATGACTTTCTGAACTTTCTCAAATTGTTCAGGCAAGAACTAGAAATTATGTACGTTTCTTCCTTTTTGCATGCACCTAGAAAATAAAACCATTATGTTAACTAAAGGGCTGGTCTTGCAGGTCTTCAAGCACAGACTGCATAGTTGTAATAGCACCAGTGGAACTTAAGAGACTGGTGGTTATGTCTCTAAGTCAAGGTACAAAGTTCCTGAGGCCTGCTGGCCAAGTCTTCCTTCACATGGCCCTGACCTTCCCAGTAGGAGTATCTTCTCTAGTGGGCAACTGTGTCTCAAGAATTCCACAGTGCCTTTGCTAAAACTCTTAGACCTAGACCACAGGCTAAGACTTTTCTCACCTGGGCTTTCTTCTATCCCCTGCCCCCTCCACAGGGTTTGGTCCTGCACCATGCTCTGACAGCCCCTCCACATTTGTCCTACACAGGCCCCCGTAAATCTCTTATGTGCCAAGTGTCTGCTTCTCACTGAAAAAGAGAACATTATTCCCCCTTTGTCAGAGTGACCCATACCATTAAATTCAGATGTGCAAATAAATATATTGGCTGAGTCATTTGAAACTGGTCACAAAGAAAAATAGCAAGAAAAAAACACTCAAGTATCCCAAAGGCAGCAACTTCAGAATGACTGAAATTACTAACACTGAGAAGCTGTGAGATGGGGCACCTGGAGAGGAAACTCCAACCTTTGGGGGGGAAGGACAACTGGGCCCAGCTCCTGTCCCTGCAGAGACCACAATGAGGATGGTTGCATTAGTGAGTGAGGTTGTATAACCTGCACATGGAGTGCAGCTGCTGCTGCAGGGGGGAACTGCCGCACTAGAGGAAGAAACAGCCCAGCTCGGGGTTCTGCTCACAGAGGGAGCAAATCCAGGTTTCTCCTCTTGTATCTCAGTCTCCCTATTGCAGACTTGGAGAGGCCAGCCAGCCAAGCAGAAACCTGGACTGCATTGTTCCAGCCCCTGCATCTCAAAAAAATACCACAGACTGGTGGACTCGGACATGAAAGGCAAAAATATAAAAGCTGGGCCAGTCCATATCTGAACTTTTTTAATCTCAAAAGTGGCAAGTTCGGATAATTCAAACTAACATATACCTCATGTGTTAAAAAAAAAAAAAAGGTAAAAAACCGTGGGAAAATATCTAGACTTATCTAAAAGAAATGAAGCAATCTTTATTTCTATGACATAGTTAGCACACTCTTCCTTTCTTTCCACCTCTAGTCTGGATTCCAGGTGTCAGGTCTTCTCTGCCGAAGCTCCCACAGCACCTGTAACAGCAGCAGCAGTAGTAGTTGAGAAACAACTATTGAGAAATGACTGTTTGCTGAATGGCATGTTTAACGGCTTGTTTGAAATTTGTGATTAATGTCAATGCCCAGAGTGCCAAAGGAAACATACTACAAAATTGATGAAAAGTATGGGCTCTAAAATCTCTTTAAGGTGAAAGAGAGAAGAATCCCCTTGCTTCAGTTGTCAATCTTGAGGCTGAGAAATTCTAGCAGAGGTGATGCCTGGAGAAGCCTGACTCTCCAACAGAGGGACACTGAGTGACCTGGAAACCATGCTGGATTCACTCCAATCCTACTAGGCAGCTACCCACCTGAGCCAGCAACTAAGTGAGATAAATAAAAGGCTACCATTCATTCCACTCTACCAGAAAGAATCTCAGAATTAGAAGCTTTTGGAAGTCATTCAGGCAGGTAGGCAGGTGGTTCTGTTGAGGTCATTAATCTGTGTTCTTATCTAGGCACAGAGAAACTGTTTGGCAGTTTCTACTTGAGTAAAACATACCTATGACTCAGCAGTTCAGATCCTAGGCATATACCCAAGAGAAATGAGGCATATGTACACACACACACACGCACACACACAAATGTACAAAAATCTCCTAGAAGCTTTATTCATAATCACCAAAAACTATAATCAACCCATCATCTATCAAATGAAGAGTAGATAAACAAATAGTAGTATAATACAGTTTACAGCAATAGAAATAAACGAACTGCTGGGGCACCTGGCTGGCTCAGTCGGTAGAGCATGCAACTCTTGATCTCAAGGGTTGTGAGTTCAAGCCCCACATTGGGTGGAAAGATTACTTAAAAGTAAAAAATCTTGACTCCACTCTGGGCATGGGACCTACTTAAAAAATAAAATAAAATAAAATAAAATAAAATAAAATAAAATAACATAAAAATCTTTTTAAAAAAAGAAATAAATGAACTACACTGACACTTGCAATCATATCACTGAATTTCAAAAACACTGTTGAAAGAACGATGCCAGACAGGAAAGAGTATACAACGTATGATGTCATTAATATAAAGTTCAAGAATAAGCAACACCTCACTTGCCATGATGAGCATGTTGAATTGCATAGAATTGTTGAATCACTACGTTGTACAAGTCAAACTAATATAACACTGTAGGTTAATTAACTGGAATTAAAATAAAAGATTTTTTTAAAAAGCATAAGCAATAAGCAATACCTGTCAAATCACTGTACTGTACATTTAAAACTAATATATTATTGTATGTCAACCATACTTCAATTTTTTAAAAAAATTGTTGACCATTAAAAATAATATTTTACAATAACCAAGATATGGAAGCAACCCAAGTGTCCAGGTGTCCATCAAAGATCAATGGATAAAGAACATGTGGTGTATATACATACATATATATATATATATACACACACACATACATACACATATAATAAAAATATTACTCAACCCTAAAAAAGAATGAAATCTTGCCATTTGCAACAACATGATTGGAGCTAGAGTGCATTATGTGAAGTGAAATAAGTCAGTCAGAGAAAGAAAAATATGATTTCACTCATATTTAGAATTTAAGAAACAAAACAATGAATAAATAAACAAAAAAAAAAGACACAAACCAAAAAAACAGACTTTTAAGTCTTTTATATTTAAGTATAAAGAATAGACTGGTGATTATCAGAGGGGTTGGGGGTGGGGGAGGATGGGTGAAATAGGTGAAGGGTATTAAGTGCACTTATCCTGATGAGCACTAAGAAATGTATAGAATTGTTGAATCATATTGTACACCTAAAATTAATATGAATTAATTTCCTTCAGCGACAGCTCTCAATTCCCCATCTTTGAGGGAACCAGGAAATCACCTTCTGGATTTGGACATGCCCCTTGGCTGACTTATCTTCCCAAGGTTTTTCCTCCCAGCAGCATCAAGGAAGTGTCAAGGAGGCTATTCTGGCACAACATTAAGGATTTTGTTCCATTTTCACTCAGGATATAGTCATGCAAATTACTTCTCTTTATTTGCCTGAACATACATACCTATAACAAATGACTACAGCTCTGTGGATATAGGCACTGGGAATATAAAGCCTATGTGAACCTTAACTTTCATTTACTTTTCACTTTCTCCTGCTGGTGCCTAAGACCAAGGGAATGGCCAAGCATAAGATGGAGGAGGCAAGGAAGTTAGAGTGGCCTTGCTCCCCCCAGAAGTTTCCAGAATTGACAGGTTTGTGCTAGAGAAGAAGCTATGCAACATCTGGGATGAAGTCTGGAACATCCAAGTGACTTGGTCATCACTTCCTAACCCAAGCAGGCATGTAAACAGACATGAGAAGGGGGAAATAGAGACAGAGCATGTTTGAGCTCTTTTTAGGTCAATGCAGTAAAGTTCAGAGTGGGGAAAGCAGTGTTCTTGTCTATAAATCAGACAGAATGGCAAAGGACCTAAAAAATTTTTTTTATCAACTCTAAGGGGGTTTTTAAGAGATGGAATAGCTGATTTATTTAAAATATTTAACCAGGGATGCCTGGGTGGCTCAGTTGTTTGGGCATCTGCCTTTGGCTTGGGTCATGATCCTGGAATCAAGTCCCGCATCAGGCTCCTTGCTCAGCGGGGAACCTGCTTCTCCCTCTGCCTGTTGCTCCCCTGCTTGTTCTCTCTCTCTCTCCTCTGTCTGACAAACAAATAAAATCTTTAAAATATAGGAACCAACTAGGAGCTGAGCAAATGTGATACCAGAGAATAATCTATAAGGGAAGCCTTAGGACACACCCAGAGATCACCATCAAGGTACTAGGGAAAGGAGAAACTGGCATGAGGGCACCATTACAAGAATGGCACCTTTCCCTTCAGGGGTTACCTGAGCAAGATGGTGTCACATGTCCTGGCTCTGGCCCTTTAGATATATTAGCACCAGTCAAAAAATTAGGTCACAATGTTTATTTAGTGCCTACTGTAAACTAGATTCTGCTTATTTTCCTCTTCTAATTCTCAAAGCCAATAAGACTATTTGATGCCCAGCGAGTTTATTTAATTTATCCAAAACCACTCAACTCCTACATCCCAGAGATAGGATTGGAGTCCATATATTTCAATAGCCCCACACATTCAAACCATGCTTCCTCCCACAAGACCAGGTCAGCCAAGAGTCCCAGAAGCCAAACAAGGAGAGACTTTCTGGGAGGCTAAACACTGTAGAGGCAGGCCAAGAAGACTTGGGGCTGAGAGGAACCCGCCAGAATCCATAAGGAGATGGTGAATGAGGTCTTAGAAACAAATAGTACCCGCAAATAGAGCAAAGGTTATTTTCCATTTAAAACCAATTCAACTTTTTGTAGGCGTCTCTGTCTAATATTCCTATGAGACTTTCTTTGCCTTTTAATAAGAAATTCATTCAATCTAGGTTTCTCCAGTTTGTGGATTATTTGGAATTCTTACTTTTCCTTCCTTTCCTTCCTTTTCATATTACTGGCATTGGATCATGGTTCTAAAAAAAAGTAACAGTGGTGGGAAGGGAACAAGATTATTCATTAGCAGCCAGGGTTTAATGGTAAAAGTTAGCATTTGGGAATTTCCGTGATTTTCCTCAAGCAGAATATTTTTTTTAATTAACCCCTATTGTTACATATAATAATTATTTTTACTATCATTTTCTAGAAATACCAATGTGTATTCATATGTTTAAAATTGTTTAAAATATGTTTAAAATGGAATATAAAAATTAATTCCACATTTCTTCCCTTAAACTTTCCAGTGAGGAATAAATAATCTTAACAGTTTCAATTTAATGTAACAAGTAATACAAGTGAAGTATGAGAGACAATTTAATTTCTTTCTGTAGCATAAGATGTTTCTAAATTATAAGTTGCAGAAAATCAATAATCGGTTCTCAGTTCTTCTACTTTTTTTCAGGAACTACTTGGACACAGGAAATTCTAGATCTAATACAGAACATTGAGAAGAGCAGGCAGATTCCCATTCACGTTCAACAATTCTTCTTGGAGTAGGTAAGAAGAACAAACTCTGGTGAGCTTCCATTTTAAAAACTGTAAGCTTCACATAAAGAATAAAGATAGACAATTTGGGACTGGAGAGTCCACCACACTGAAAGTCACCCACACTGAAAACAAAACAGAAACCACCTCCCTCAGTACCTAATTATAAATACTGGATAAAAGTTGTCTTTTCTTGTGCAAATCTACATAGGTTCCTTCATTTAGAAATTTATTTCACCCTACTACCTAACAATAGAGAGGTACTATCCCTCTATTAAATGAAGTATCAGTAAGTTACAAGTGCCAAAGAATATCTACCTAGTCCTCCCCCAACAGAGTCCCTGCTTTCCCATGTGGGACCCCAATGCTAATGTCAAGGAAGGCTAATGACAAGACCCCTGGTGTCCAGTTAGAATTTATAGTGTACTTTCCATGGAAAAATAATAAATAGTACAGTCATAGCTAAGATTTTATAGCACTTACCATATGCCAGGCATTATTCTATTTTATTTTTTTAAGTAGGCTCCACGCCCAGCATGCCAGGCATTATTCTAAATACTTTCCATGTATTAATGCATTTAGTCTTCCCAACAACTTTGTGAGGTAGCTGCTATTTTATACCCATGTTACAGAGGAAGATACTGAGAACAGAGAGGTCATGATTTGCTCAAAGTTCAAAACTAAAAGGTAACTGATCCAAGATTTAACTCAGAATCCTTTTTCTAGAGTCCATGTTCTACACCACTAAGCTATAGTGTGTGTGTGTGTGTGTGTGTGTGTGTGTGTATGTGTGTGTGTGTGTGTGTGTGTGTGTGTGTGTGTGTGTATCTCCTGTTTGGACTACTCCTGGTATATATATCTGAGGTATAGGATGGAGTTAAAAAGACTGTGGTGAACTAGCATGGGAAACTGGCCATATTTAACAACTGTTTCTACAGGAATCCATTCTAATCCAATCTGAAAAAAACCTACTTATAAACTCTTTGGAAAATTATTTAACTAATGTTCATTGTCTTTTCTCCTTCTCTATCTCTGAAGTAGCCAAACATGTGCCACGTTTCAAAACAGCTTGGTCAGTATCATACCAGGATGCTTGGGGAAACATGGCAAAAATGAGGGTCAAAAATAACTGGGGCAGATCTCAAAGATTGTTCTAGGCTATACTAAGTAATTTGTGTTTCATCTTAATGACCATCTGTGGACACTTTTTTGTGAGTCCTCAAGACCTCTACAGCAATTTCTTAGTTGTTAATTTATTGGAATGGCAATTTAAAAATTCAGTAGGCATGCTCTAGGTCATCTAAATGATCAGGGTATACCCTCATTCCTGCCACATGGCCCCAGTGTCCTCATTTGCATCTGTATCAACAACCCCTTGCTGCTGCTGGTACTAGTATAATTATTGAAGGTTAACAGGGAGAGAAATAGGGAGGGGGACTTAATAGTGAATAAGGCATCAAGTGAAGGCTAAAATATCAAAGATTTTAACATACCAAATGAAACATAAAGTACCCAGCACTAAAAGAAAACAAAAAAGAATGCTTTTTATCATCTAGGAGTGAACAAGAGCAAAACATGACATAAAACCCAGAAGCCAAAAGTGAAGAAAACTGACAAAATCAATTGCATGAGAAATAAAAACTTTTTAAAAATTAAAGAATAAATCAGAACAATTTTTCAGAAGTTGACTAAGCTAATGCAACGCCTCCACTAAAGACACTGAAAACTCATCTTCCCATGCAACTACTGCCTCCATCCTTCTGGGAGAAAAACTGCAAGGTAAATTTGAGGCAGAAAATATTCAGGGATGGATTTTCCCCATAAGAATCTCGTGCCAGAACCATTGTCCTGTCATCCCCATGTTGTGCCTGCCAGGAGCACCAAGGAACAGATTGATTATGGGACTTGCATTCATCTTCCATTTTCTTCATCTCTCATTGATAAGGATGGGCTCAGTATGCTCCTATGTTGAGAAGACAGAGAGGACTAACATCTATTAAGCTCAATTTTGAGCATCTTTCAGCCCCTTGATAATGTTATGAGGGGGAGGTACAGAGGAGCACACTGTAGCTCTGAGATATTACACAACTTGTCCAATAATAAACACCCAAAGGTAGAAGAGATGTGCTGCTAATCCGGATTTTCTTGACCTGACAGCCCATAATCTTTCTGCTGCCCGACACTGCCTACTCCATGCCTCCTACAACCACAACATTTTTCCTAAGCTCATACACAGCTGGCCTGCTCCTAGCCTTGAAGTAATGAGTATTTATTCAAATGATTGGAAGATGGCATTGAAGAAATCTCAGAAACCATGTGTTCTAATATGCTCTCATTTTATTTCATTGTTCCCAAACTGTCTCTTTCAGTATCTAATGGCACCTACAAGTTCTAGTCATTCTGAGACTTGAAAACCAGATTACTTTGTCAAAATTTTATAAACATCAAAATTACTTTCCATATTGAAGCCTACAATGGTGCAAGTGCATTTTCACATACATCTTCAGTTGGTCACTAACGAATTTGTTTCAAGTTTCTCAGAGCCCCAAGAGACCATTTATTGACTTCTGGTCTAAAGAATTGTCAGGGTCCAGCTTATGGGTCAACTGGTGGTCACATCTTCTCAATGACTTCCCCCAACAGAAAGGCACAGTCCTCTTGATGTTCGTCAGTTTAAGATCTCCTGATTTGAGAGAGGAGTGGCAGAGCAAAGCACACTGAAAAAGGATGGCCAGAAAGATTAGAGAAGAGACACAAAGAAGGTGCTACTGCAGAAGGAAACAGGGTAAGCATGACCTGCAATCAGCGGCAAGGGGAAATAGAGGGCTAGGCAAGAGCCAGATCACACAGGGCCTTGTACACCAGCTCTGGGATTTTGAACTTAATCCTAACAGCAATGTATAGACAATGAAAAGCTTTATACAGAGGAACAAGCTGATCAGATTTGCATTTTCACAACATTATGCTGGCTGCCTAGATGATGAGTGGAAGAAAACAAAGATGTATTCATGGCTTTTAGGACTTGTTACTATGAACACAGAAACTGCAAACTCAAGGCAGATCATTTGAAATCACTCAGAGGAACAAAACGAGAATTAGAAAAAAGTAAAGAAAGCCCATGGGGCTTATACAATACCATCAAGAAAACCAATATACAATCACAGGAACACCAGATGGAGAAGAGAGAGAGAGAGAGAAAGGGGCAGAAAGCTTATTTAAAAATATAATTGACTGATGGAATTTAAGAAACAAAACAAATGGGGGCACCTGGGTGACTCAGTCAGTTAAGCAGCTGACTCTTGATTTCTGCTCAGCTCATGATCTCAGGGTCCTGGGATCAAGCCTCACATCAGGCTCTCTGTTCAGTGGGGAATCTGCTTAGGATTCTCTCTCTCCCTCTTCCTCTGCTCCTTCCCTTGCTTACACTCACACTCTCTCTCCCTCTCTCTCAGAAATAAATAAATAAGTCTTAAAAAAAAAAAAGAAACAAAACAAATGAACATGGGAGAAAAAAGAGAGGTAAACCAAGAAACAGACTCTAAACTCTAAAGAATAAACTGATAGTTACTGAAGGAAAGTGGAGGGGGGGAATGGTTTAAACAGGTGATGGGGATTAAGGAGTGTACTTGTTGTGAGAAGCACCAGATGGTCTATGTAAGTAATAAATCACTAAATTTTACACATGAAACTAATATTGCACTGTGCCCCCACAGCTGCTGTACAAGCTGAAATCTAAATAAAAACTTGGAAAAAATTAAAGCAGATTGAGAGCTAGAAGCTCTCACACGTGCACACAAAAGGATAATATATTTTGCAATAATTTATACAAATAAAGGATACGCATAAAATACTGAAAAAAAAAGATATAATGGCTCAAAATTCCCAAATCTGAAGAGAGTTATGCACATCCAGGGACCTGAATTTCAAAGGTCCCCAAACAGATTCACCCAAAGAGGTCCTCCCTAAGACACATTGTAATCACAACTGTCAAAAGTCAAAGACAGAGATATTTGAAAACAACAACAGAAGAGAGACTCTTCACGTACAAAGGAACCCCCAAAGGCTATCAACAGATTTCTCAGCACAAACCTTGCAGGCAAGTAAAGAATGAGGGGATGTATTCAAATTGTTGGAGAACAAAACCTGTCAACCAATAATATTTTATTGGGCAAAGCTGTCTTTCAGAAATGAAGGAGAGAACAGACTTTTGCAAGTGAACAGGAGCTGAGGGAGTCAACCACCAAGAGACCTATTATACAAGAAATGCTAAAGGAAGTTCTTTAAGCTGAAACCAGAAGACACTAATTAGTAACATGAAAACATATGAAAGTAAAAAACAGTGGTAAAGCTTAGTATATAGTCAAATTCAAAATACTCTAAAACTATAATCGTGGCATATAAATAACTTTTAAATCTAATATAAAGGTTAAAAGAAGTATTTAAAAATAACTATAGCTACAATAAGTTGTTAATAGATGCAATGTAAAAAATGTAAATTATAACATCAAAAACAAAAAATGAGGGAGGTAAGAGGGCACAGTCTTATATGCAAAGTTAAATTGTTATCATCTTAAAATAGATTATAATATCTGTAAGATGTCCTAGGTAAGCCTCATGGTAACAACAAAGTAAAAACCTATAGTAGATATTCAAAAGAGAAAGAGAAAGGAATCAAAGCATAACACTACAGACATTCTTTGTTCTTGAATTTCTGATGTGTTTTTTGGATTAACCCCAATGTGACTTTAATAATCCAGTATCGATATTTGTGGGGTTTTTTTTTTAATTTTCTCTGTAGATTTTTAGTATTTAGGTGAATTTCAATATACCAACATGTAATATATAACATGCTACACATTTAATCATTCCTGTTTCTTCTATATATCTCTTTCCATTTTCTATTATAAATTTCTTTGAATTAAAACATTTCTTTCAAAAGTTCTATACAATTCAATCTTAATTAGCAAAATTGCCAACTCCATTCATTTGATAACAGACAGGTATTGAGTGCCTTAATCATGCTGGGAAGTGGAGAGCATCTAAAGATGATAAAAACAAGGTTCCTTCCCCCAAGAAAGGTGCAGCCTAGTAGGGGAATACAGCATGAACATAGGTAAATTGTGTTATCAAGCAAACCATGATATGCACTAAAATAGACTGAATCTGGCAGCAGGATTATAGAAAAGAAAAACAAAACCACATGGCACAGAGCCCCCAGAAAACCTGAGGAAAGTAGGGATATGAGGCCTGAGGACTTGGGTATTTTGCAATAGTCCATTCCCTGGTCACAAAGCACGCCACCATGTTTAGCATAGTTAGCAATCTTGTCTCCCCATCATCCTGAAGTCCAAGGTTGTCCTACTTAATAATTTACTTCTCAAACATCAGGGACATATATTTCAGAGATTTCCTGAGACACAGACATCCTTCAAGACCCAGTGAAATAAGTCTCCAATGGCAAAGCCCAAAGGCGGGAGGAAATGGAATGATATTCAAGAGAGAAAGGAGTGGGGGCGCCTGGGTGGCACAGCGGTTAAGCGTCTGCCTTCGGCTCAGGGCGTGATCCCGGCATTATGGGATCGAGCCCAACATCAGGCTCCTCTGCTATGAGCCTGCTTCTTCCTCTCCCATTCTCCCTGCTTGTGTTCCCTCTCTCGCTGGCTGTCTCTATCTCTGTCAAATAAATAAATAAAATCTTTAAAAAAAAAAGAGAGAGAGAGAAAGGAGTGGACAAGGAGTTTGGGAAGGTAGTGAAGTGGAAGGACCCTGAGCTTACCCTGTCCCATGTTTTCAACTACATATCATCCATTTCCAAGTCAACAAATCAGAGAGAAATCCTAAGACTGGCAGAACAAACTCCACAACTAAACATGAGAAGAAGCTGCAGCTGAAAGGTTAAGAACCTCAGAAGGGCAGAGGGAAGCTGTGCACAGGAAGGAAGGAACTGTGCACACAGCAAGAGCAAAGACACAGGCCCTGCATCAGGGAGCTCACACAGGGAAGACTAATCCCCATAGCATTTGGATTGAAACACGAGAGGGGCTGAATTCTGTGAGTTTGTAAAACCAGCAGTACTTGGAGCCTAGAACTTTAAAAGTCAGCTGACTCAACACTGGACAAGCCAGGAGGGTGAGTGATAGCTGGGTCACTGCCCTTAAAGAGACAGTAGCCTGCACAGAGAGGCAACATATAAATGGCAGTTTGCACAATGCTGGGGGGAAATGGGTGACAGATTTGTTCATACTGATTTCAGAGTATGTTGGGGGGGGGGCTTCTCCAAAAATGAGAGAACTGACAGGCACCATTTTCCTCTCCCACCAGCCCCCCCCCAGCATAAACACAAAGCCACCTGCAGAAGGTGGGGCTACACAGACACTTGTTGCCTGACCCACTGGCAGTGCACCATGCCCATGAGTTCTCTTGAGCACTCACCCACTCCAAGCCTACTGGCCTCCTTGATCCTGGGTTCAGGGCAAATATTGTTAAAGCCACACATGCGCCCTGACCAGCCGCAGGGTACACAGCTACCACAGTGTGCCTACACACATCTGTCACACTACACCCTGCTGTGTCCCCAGCTGTTGCGCACCACATCTAGCCCTGTGCCCCCAGCCACATTACTGCACCAGGATGAGCCATGCCCCCACAGCTGCTGTAGTGCACCTGGTCCAGCCTTGCCCAGCTATCTTCACATGCCCCACCAAGCCATGCACCCCCAGCAACACTGGCATGCAGCTCCCAACCACCACAGCACTTTGGGGGATCTGGCACAGGGCTAGTGGCCCAGCACAAATTTTGCTAACACTACTGCCTTGCTCCCATATTCCCTGGTATGGGGGAAGGAGTTAAGATGGCAGATTAGTAGGGGGACCCTGGGATTGCCTCACCCCTCAAACACAACTAGATTAACATCCAATCATTTGGAACACCTAGGAAATTGATCTGAGGATTAGGAGAACAATCTGCATGGTCAGAGGGAGAGAATGTGGCAAGTACAAGGTGCACAGATGTGAACTGGAGGAGTGAAAAGCTGCAGTGCCATCATGGGAAGGGAGCCCTTTCTGCAGAGAGAAAAAAGAGAGAGAGAAAGAGAAAGGGGGAGAATAGAGTGTTGGGTTCATGCAAGAAAAACACCTCCCCAAAAACACTGACTGGAGAATTGAGAGGAACCAAATATCACAAAGTTTTGCAAGCAGCATGTGGAGCTCGAATTTTGAGGTTTTAGAAGTGTATGATTTTCGCTGGAGTCAAGATGTGGCATGTGCTCCTGGGGAAAAGGAGCACACAGGCCCAGGAGTGGACAGCTGGTATAAGGAGCCTCTGGGTCACACTGGAAGAGAATATTCCCCTTCCTGGAGTACATTTGGAAGAGGATATATTGCCTCCCCAAGGACAAAAGACCCTGCAGGTGCCAGCTAGCATCCATTCATTGGCAGGGGACAGAGGCACACGCAGAGGGCAGATAACCTGGTCACTGCTTTTCACTGTGCTTCATCATAAACTCCAGGCACTATTTTTCCAGGATGAAACAGCACCAGACTCAGTGCAGTGAGGCTCTACCCCTGAGGAGGGAAGTGGGTCCACATTAGGTTGTGTCCTTCAAGATTTGGAGTTTTGAATACCAGCCATATGCCAAAGAAAAAACACAGGAGAGCTGTGGTGCCAGGGGCCCAACAGCCCTGAACACAGGCAGGGAGCTGATGGAGGCCTGGGACACAAGAGGAGAGATTGTTTGCTTTTCTTTGAAGGTTTCCTGAACAGTGGCAGGCATGAGATCCCTTCTCCGGGGTGAGAAAGTGGGGTGGCACCATTTTCCCCCTCACCACCAACACAGTTGGACTTCAGTGAGAAACATAGCACTCCTGGTGGAGTCTGGAGCCCTTACACCAAACCTCATGCCCCTGTACCTTGCAAGTGCATCATTAGTAGGGCAGGTCTGACTGTGAGCCAGAAGATCAGCACAAGCACTCTGCATGCATCAAGTCTACTGATCACAGACTGCTCCAAAGCATCAGCTTCAGGGGCGCCTGGGTGGCACAGCGGTTAAGCGTCTGCCTTCGGCTCAGGGCGTGATCCCGGCGTTATGGGATCGAGCCCCACATCAGGCTCCTCTGCTATGAGCCTGCTTCTTCCTCTCCCACTCCCCCTGCTTGTGTTCCCTCTCTCACTGGCTGTCTCTATCTCTGTCAAATAAATAAATAAAATCTTAAAAAAAAAAAAAAAGCATCAGCTTCAGTCCTTGTAGAAATAGGACTAAGCTTTCTTCTTTTTTCTCTTTGGAATCAGTCTTATAGTTGTTTGTTTGTTTGTTTCCTTTTCTCTTTTTTTTAGATCAGGCTTCTTTTTTTTTCTTTTTCTTTTTTCTTTTTTCATTTTCTTTGGAATCAGGCTAATAGTTTTTTTTTCTTGTCAGTTTGTTTGCTTATTTTGTTTCATTTCTTTTTCTCTTTTTTTCAGATCAGGCTTTTTCTCTTTACCAGGCTTATTTTAACAAACAAATCAAAGTACACCTAGTCAAAGGTCCAAACACTCCTCACTGCAAGCAAGGAGTAACTCTGCATAGAAATGACCTGTGGGAAAGAACAGCCAAAACACAACAGCAGAGTGTACACAGTATATACCAGAAACACTTCCTGAAGCACCAGGACTTGGATGGTGTCAAACCTCTTCTTTATATAGCATTACTCTCAGGAACAGGAAACATACAAAATGACAATATGGAGGAATTCTCCCCAAAAGAAAGATCAAGAAAAAATCATGGCCAGGGATTTTCTCACAACAGTCATAAACAGTATATCTGAACAAGAATTTAGAACAACAGTCATATGACTACTATCCAGGCTTGAAAGGAGCATAGAAGACACCAGAAGAACCCTTGCTGCAGGGATAAAAGACCTAAAAACTAGTCAGGCCAAAATTAAAAATGCCATAACTGAAATGCAAAATCAGCTGGATATAATCACAATGAGGATGAAAGCAGAGGAACTAATAGGTTATATAGAAGATAAAATTATGGAAAATAATGAAGTTGAAAAGAAAAGGGAAAGGAAACTATCAGATCATGAAGGTAGACTTAGGGAACTCAGCGATTCCATAAAGCACAATAATACCCGTGTCATAGGAGTCACAGAAGAAGAAGAGCAGGAAAAGGGGGCAGAAGGTTTATTTGAACAAATTATATCTGAGAACTTCCCTAATCTGGGGAAGAAAATAGGCATTCAAGTACAAGAGGCACAGAGAACTCCCCTCAAAATCAACATAAACAGGCCAACACCACAATATATCATAGTGAAACTTGCAACATACAAAGATAAAGAGAATTCTGAAAGTAGCTAGGGACAAAAGGTTCTTAACTATAAGGGTAGACACATAAAGTTAGCAGCAGATATGTCCACTGAAATTTGGCAGGCCAGAAGACCATGGCAGGAAATATTCAACATCCTAAATGGGAAAAATATGCAGCCAAGAATATTTTATCCTGCAAGGCCGTCATTCAGAATAGAAGGAAAGATAACAAGTTTTCAAGACAATCAAAAACTAAAGGAACAATGATTTTACAGGTAATATAATAGCACTAAATTCATATCAATCAATATTTACTCTGACTGTAAATGGACACAATGCTCTAATCAAAAGACAAAGGATATCAGAATGGATTAAAGACAAGATCTATTGATATGTTGTTCACAAGAGACTCATTTTAGAACCAAAGACACCCCCAGATTGAAAGTGAGGGTGTAGAGAACCATTTATCATGCTAATGGAAATCAAAAGAAAGCTGGAGCAGCCATCCTTATATCAGACAAACTAGATTTTAAACCAAAGACTGTAATAAGAGATGAAAAAGGCACTAAATCATAAGAAAGGGGTCTATCCAACAAGAAGATCAAACAATTTTAATATTCATGTCCCCAACTTGGGAGCAGCAAAATACACAAATCAATTAATTAATAACAAACTTAAAGAAACTCATTGATAATAATACAATAATAGTAGGGAACTTTAACACCCCACTCACAGCAATGGACAGATCATCTAAGCAAAAGATCAACAAGGAAACAAGGGCTTGAATGACACACTGGACCAGATGGACTTAACAGATACATTCCGAGCATTTCATCCTAAATCAACAAAATATACCTTCTTTTCAAGTGCCTCTTGGAACATTCTCCAGAACAGATGACATACTGGGTCACAAATCACAACTCAACCGGTACAAAAAGATTGAGATCATAACATGCATATTTTCAAACCACAATGCTATGAAACTTGAAGTCAACCACAAGAAAAAATTTGGAAAGACCATAAATACATGGAGGTTAAAGAACATCCTACTAACAAATGAATGGAAAATAAAGAAGAAATAAAAAATACAAGGAAGCAAATGAAAATGAAAACACGACAATCCAAAACCTTTGGGATGCAGCCAAGGCAGTCTAGGAGAGAAGTATATAGCAATACAGGCCTTTCTTATGAAGCAAGAAAAGTCTCAAATACACAACCTAACCCTACACTTAAAGGAGCTGGAAAAAGAACAGTAAATAAAGCCTAAAACGAGCAGACAAAGGGAAATTATAAAGATTAGCACAGAAATAAATGATACAGAAATTTAAAAAAAAACACGTTTTTTTTTCTTTGAAATTCTTTGAAAGAATTCTTCGAAAGAATTAATAAAAAATTGACAAACCTCTAGCCAGACTTATCAAAAAGAAAAGAGAAATAAATAAAATCATGAATGAAAGAAGAGAGATCACAACAAATTCCCCAGTGGGCATTCCTACCCTCCCTGAACTGGCCTGACTGGGTCCTACTAACAACACAGAGAGCAAGCACAGTCCACAACAGGCAGAGGGTCAGTGCCGATGACTTCACTGAAAGGAAAAGTGACTCAGACACACCAACAGGGCATAAGCAACACACACAGGCAACTCTCCTGAAGTGCCAGGTCCTAGTGAACAGGGGACACTGCACTGTAGGGCATTCTAGGACATCCTCTTCATAAAGTCTCTTAGGGACATGCTCTGAGAAGAGCGAATCTCCACTCTGTGTGTCCCAGGTGTTCTTCAGATCACTGTTTCCATGCTGTCTGACCATGGGTGCTTTGCCTGCCTTCTCTCCAGAAGGAGCACAGTGCCCTCAAGGCTCTATCCGAGCCAATCCCCCTGACCTTTAAAACTCCAGGCTTTAACCCCTGCTGGGTGCAAGAACTCATGACATTCAGCCCCTCTCATTTTCCAAGCCAATGGCTTTGGGGAAATGTCCTCCTTGTGTGTTCCCCTGTGAGCTCCTCTGTCTCTCTCACCCTTCTCTGTGACCAGAGCTCCCTCCCCCCCACAGCACCCAGGATGTTCCTCCCTTAAATCCTGTCTCTGCACATCCTACCTTTTTGATGTGGCCTCTTCTCTCCCTTTAGTAGTGGAGTTTGTTCTGTTAGTCTTCATGTCTATTTCTGAGGTGTTTAGGATGATTTGATAGTTAACTAGTTGTGTTCATGGGACAAGGCAAACCAACAGTCCTTCTACTCCACGGCCATCTTCCTCTCATCTCTGAATCTTTTTATTTTTTCAATAAACTTCCCGAAATCAAATTCTAACTTTGAATTTTTCTAGAGGGTCCCTTGAACATTTCAAAAGTTTTGTTCTCATAAAGAGAAATATTAAACTAGTTAGGTTTATTTGGTATGTTAAATTACATGGAAAATATTGTCAAATAAGTGATACTAAGCCTTCTTTGATTATATATGTTATTAAAATAAGAAATTCCTAGAAATCTGATAGTCCCACTACGTTATTATCTCGAAGTACTGTGTATCACAGAAATAACAAAATTTCCTTGTCAATTGCATTGCAATTAACTCTAAACAGATCCTTAGCTATGCCTTAAGTCTTTTGTCATTTACAGTTATTGTTTTACTCTGATGATTTTGCAAATGTGTTTCATCTTCAGAGAGATTCATAGAAAGGACTTTTGACAAATACAGATTTCTGCTCATCTTAAGAACATAAAACTGAACTAGGTAAGAATTTCTGAAACTAATGGAAAGACTGGATTCAAGCAGAAGAATAATGAATAACATGGGACTAAATGCACTGTAGAGGACGGTTTTAATTTTTATGATTTTTTTGTTTGAAACATTGCTGACTTTTTAATGTTTTGTTTTTCTAGATTTAAATAAACTTTTTCTCTCAAGTTAACTAATTTAGAGCAATTTGATAAAATATAGTTTTGTGAATAAATTGAAACGTTAATTTTTCCCCCTTACCTGTTCCCTTCAGAATTTGGACTCTCAAAAGAGACTACCTTTGAATCTCCTTGGAAGAGACTAGACCTTCTTCACTACCCAGATGTCAGTCAAATTCAGCAACTTAAATTTTGGATGCGCATCTCACATTTGAAAAAGGTTCCACCCGACATTTGGTCCCATACAAGCATTGGAGATTTACCAATCAGACTGACTAGTAAGAGAAGTAATTGACATCAAGGTAGATTGCTTCCATCAGAGATACTGGATCAAGACTTCATGCTTTAAACACAAAATTTTTTCTTCTCGCCTTTCTTTCCTTTGTTCTGACAATGGCCTGGAAAGATAACACCATTATCTGTATCTCCCAGGCCACTGCTAAAGGGGGTAACCTTTGCCCATCAGGAAGCTGGATTTGCCATGAAAAACTCCTCTCCATCCATTAATAGTGCCACCTTAGTGGAAATGGTTTGTGCCATGGCAGAGTTTGTCTTTGTGTTGGTTATCATTCTTTTGAACCTATAAATGCCTAGACAGCTGGCACATAGCAAGGCAATGCCTCTTAGGTTACCTAACTGTGCCTCTAAATCTTCATAAGCAAACTAAGACATCTCATAGGTCAACTCCGAGATTTACATCATCAAATTAAAAGAGATCTACCAGGAGGCATTTATGACTCAAGATTTACTTCCTTTGTAAAGGGCCATACTTCCTTGTTAGGATTAAATGCAAATGAGAATATGATCAGAAACCTCTTAACTCTTGAAGATACTGCAAAATCCATTGATAAAACAATGACTACCCAAAGAAGAACCTTAGATTCTCTGACTGAAGGTTTTCTTGATAATAAAATAGCTCATGATTATCTTTTAGTTGAACTAGGTGGTGACTGTACTAACACTACATGACTACACAATATACCTAAATTAAAACTTCTGGGGAAGTTGAAGCTCAATTACATAAAATCAAATAAGCCATTTAATTTAAAAAGATGGCTCCTTTCATGGGGTCTTGGGAACCATGTCTCCAGTGTACTCCAAATGTGGGAAATTATCCTGCTTATACATAATCATAATAATCTCGCTGGTGTGCTATGTTCTGTCAAAAGCTTTAAATGCATGTTCACAGGGGCTAAAAACCAAGCAGAGGATCTCCTAGAGAATGAAACATCAAAAAAAAAAAAAAGAATTAAAAGAACTGACTCAATAATTGTGAACCTAAATTTGTAACTTGTGAATATCACTGATATCAAGCAAAAATGCCATGACCTGTGAATACCACCAAAGGATCAACAAAAGCTGCAAGAACCACAGAACAAGTAGCTGAAGGTGGTGCTAATACCTTAAATGTTGATTACATCTCTCAGTTAAACTGAGTCTTATCAAAAGGGGGAATTGTTAAAAAGAAAAAACACAAACACATAATCGAGTAACTTTTGTTAAGGCCTGATGTTAGTAAAGAAAGATTTAATATCTAACATAACTACAGTTTCAACCCCCGCAAGAATGTAACCTTAACTAGTCAAACTGGAATTTCCTGGAGGCAATCCCCTGGGAGACCCTTTCCTCTTAGGAGAGATGACCTTACTTAAAAAATTGTAACATTTGAATATGGCTTGCAGATGTGCTGTGTCGTTTGTTTGTTTTTTAACTTTAAATTAGTTGTCAACATGTGAAAATCAGAACACAGCCCATAAACTCCCAATTTCTGGCAGGGCCAAGACTCCAATGTGGCAACAGTCCAGAGTTCCATGGCTGGACACTGTCCCTGAAACACTGAAGCTGTTACATTTAACAGAATATATGACTCCCGCCTCAGAGTTTGCGGTTGGAATACATAAATCCTATCTAAATCCTATCTTACTATGTTGTTAGATATATCGTTCCAAGTAATAATACAAGGATATGGTGCTAGTTCAATTTAGAAGCCCAGAAAGTGGTAGGATTGTTTGAATATTGCAAACAGCACATACCACATATGGGGATAATATTAAACCCCACTTATGAAATAACTAGAAAGAATAAGGTATTTAAATGGACAGAGGCTCAAGAGGCGGGTTTACTTTTTGAAAAATGCTTTGTCAGAACATTGGCACTGGCTAATGAAGACTAAATTTAAACTAAAATGTTGATACTCACAAGGCTTTGCAACATGGTCACCATGAACAAAAACACCACACAACCCCAAATTTACCCATTGAGTTTTGGACTGAGAAATTTCTATGGTCTGAGAATAGATATTGATATTAAAAGGCTCATCTGGGGGCACCTGGGTGGCTCAGTCAGTTAAGTGTCCAACTCGTGATTTTGGCTCATGTCATGACCTCAGGATTGTGAGATCCAGCCCTGCATCAGACTTCAGGCTCAGCGCAGAGTCTGCTTGTCCCTCTACCTCTCCTCCTCCCTCTGTTCTCTCTCTCTATCACACACACACACACACACACACACACACACACACAAAACACTAATTAATTAAATGTTTTAAAAAAGAAAAAAAGGAAAGGCTCATCTGGGCACTCTAGGAGGTCCTACAAAATACAGACCCACTAACAGAAAATACATCGATTGTAATTAAACTCCAATAGTCTATTCTGGAATGAATAAGACAAACTTCTGACAGAGGGAACCTACCCCTGAACTTACAGTCCTAACATGAAAATGGTATATTTCTGAGTGGAACATATGAATGGATGGTCAGCCCTCTGCATTAACAGGAAATTTCAGCAATACCAATAGTGGGCTTGGCAGCATTTCCAAGGGTTAAGCCTATCTGAGCTTGAGTAGTTGGGCAATGGGGACCACTCTGGTCTACAGCACTCAAAAATGCATCATTTACAGATGGATCAGCCTCCATGACACCATCCAGCGTATGCTGCCAGGCTGCAGCCTTGAGAACTAATGATGGTCTGACCCTAACAGCTCAGGCCTGGGACAATCAGCACAATATTCTTAACTAAAAGCCATAAAATTGGCAACTGGACAATCTGTTAAGGGAAATCAGAATGAGGTATATCTTTTCTTAGACTCATGGACAGAAACATGGTGGGAAAATGACTGGAAAACAGGAAATAAGGACATATAGTGTAAGGATATGTGGCAGAAAATAGAACTGGATGACATCTCCATATTCATCATACAGGTTTCTGCACATCAGAAGGACAACTCTGAAGTAACTAAATTTAGTAACCAGGAAGACAAACTCACTAGAAAAACTAATGAGGCAAGGATACCTAAAATTTATCTTAAAAAAACAATTCATGCCCAAGGAGGAAACCAATTCAAAATATAACCATATATAAACAAGAAGGATAATGAAACATAAAACCTGAAAAAACAAATATGCCAATTGATAGGATCATTGCATAGGCACATCACCAAACAGGTCATGCTGGCACACACAGCACTAAAACAGAGAGAAAAGAAACATGTACATACCTACCAAATGCCTCCAATTTCAAATTAAGATATGTGAGAATTGCTGAAAGTTTAAAGCTTGAAGGCTCTTAATGAATACTTCAGATAGTGTCAAAGCTGACAGATGCCTCTAAATTACAACAAAGTGATCCTATAGGACATTTGCCTATATCAGAGAATAAAAAATATGTATGTATCATTGTAGATACGTGGTCAGGAATAGGATTATCTTGGGGCGTCTGGGTGGCGCAGTCGTTAAGTGTCTGCCTTCGGCTCAGGGTATGATCCCGGCATTCTGGGATCGAGCCCTACATCAGGCTCCTCTGCTGGGAGCCTGCTTCTTCCTCTCCCACTCCCCCTGCTTGTGTTCCCTCTCTCGCTGGCTGTCTCTCTCTGTCAAATAAATAAATAAATAAAATCTTTAAAAAAAAAGGAATAGGATTATCTTATTCTTGCAGGAAAAAGTATATATAGTATATATCAGACCATTAGCTATAAAAAGTATATACATATATTAGATATTATATATATATATATACACACTATAAATCGGATTGCTTGCAATGGTATCCTAACCATTATTGAATCAGATCAGGGAACCAACAGCTAATACAAGAATGGGCCAAAGAACAGGGCATAATGTGGAGTTCTACTTACCCATAACTCAAATGCCTCTGGATAAACTGAAAGGTATAATGCCTTGCTCAAGCAAAAGCTTAGGTTGTTTACTAACAGTCTAGATATGAAAGCTAGGACTAAAGCAATCTGGGAGACAGAAAGATCTCAAAACCATGGCTATTCCAAAGATGGGAAAACTCCTATTGAATTAATTTTGCAGGCCCTCACAGAAATAAGAATTAGCACTCACAATACCTCAGAATCTAAATTAAAAGTACTAATTTAAAAAACATAATTATATATATGGTACAGGGGAAATTATCAATTGCCACTAATATAACCTACTGGGTGACCAAAGGAAAAGGTATATTACATCAAATTAATGAAAGTACTATATTGACCTTATAAAATTTTCAGGCATGAAGAACACCATCTTTTACTGTATCAACCCTAGATGCCTAACATTTAGCCTAGCATGATGCAGGATGACTATGCTTGGGGCAATAGTGGCAACAATGGCCGTAACAATGATAGTTTCCTTGAGTGGCAAGTATAGGAGACTATCTTTTGCAAGCATGAATCCACTATGTATCTTGAACCCTATAAATATTGCAAATGGGTCATTGTGTCATGGTGCCTCCTGCCCATACTATTTTGCTTATTGCTCAGTATTGGGTACATACTCATTGCAGCTATGGCTCCAACAGCTCCAACAATAGCAGTTGTGCTACCGTTCCAAATTAGAACACCACTTTGTGGTCCAGATATAACTTCATTGTCTGTGACACCCTCTATTTCCTCCATAGATCACCATCTTTCTCATCTAAATGCACCTGAGTACTCACCAGCATCACCAACATCACCAGCACCACTAAGCCCAACCTCTCCACCCTACTGTTTGCCATCAGCACCACCTACTTTCTGGGAAACCTTCAATCAATGGAGAAACTGAAAACTTATATTCAGTTTGATGAAGCAGCAGAAAGTTCCACTTTAATTATCCTCCGTAAGAATCAATGTGGATCTTAAATGCCCCCTATGAGATACAAACTCATAGGACAAAGCTTGGTCTGACCTAGTAACTTACTCTTGCTATTATAACTCAGCATACACACCAAGTCAACCAAGTTTTGTACCTTATTTTTTACCTCTATCATGGCTTACTGAATTAAGTGAACCATTAGACACATGGCAAGGACTCTGTGAAGACAAAGATAACCCACATCTGATTCCTGATCTAGTAAGTGTCTTAGCACACTATCTCATAGAGCAGCTGCAGAGCATACAGAAAGGGCACTTGGACAGCCAAGACACTTGACAAACCTCACGGTCACTCATATACTAGGGCAACTTGCTGCTCCTGCTCTTTCGGAATCTGAAGACTAGTTATCCACCCATTTGATATCCCCAGATGTTATGTGTTGCTTAAATTGCTAATTATCTCATGTTTAACAGGGAAAAGCCTACATGCCCCCAGTTCTAAAACATACTTCATCTGTAACTGAAACATCTCAAGTTAACCCTGACAGCAATACCTCTGGTCCTTACCCAGGAGATCAAAATATTATACAATATAAAGGCAAATATTTGGTATTAGAAAAAAAGGCTAAGGATGACTGCAAGAAATTACAAAATTGCCTGCATATACACATACTAATAAGGATATATTAGGAAAGATGTTTAAACCATTATGCAGATAAGTGTATAATCATCAATTTAATATCCCATGCTCTGAAAGAATTAAATATACAATAAGAAGAAATTTTCATCCACCACATTGGTATAATATGACCAGATATACTAAATATACACAAGTAAAAGATTATATGTGCTCTCTGCACACTGACCCAAAAGGTGCATTTGTAGAACAGCAGGGATGCTCTACCCTTGTGGCATACTCATTTTATCAGTTGGCAGGACCAAGAATGGTAATGCTAATGACTCATAGAGAACCACAGACACTCATGGGACATACAACAGGTATTTAGAGATATCATATGGAGTATTATATCACTTAGCTACATGGCAGAGGACTTCTGCCATTGGATAAGGTGAGGAACCATGACAATAATGATGATGATTTTTTATTATGACAATGATGAAAACGATGGGGACAATACCCACATTAAACACCCAAGCATACCAACCAATATATTTAATAAAACACATTGATTCTGCAAAAAAAATACCTGAAATAAACTACAAATGATCTCCACTTCCATGCAAACAACATGTTCTTGAGTGAAACACAACATACGGATATTACAAGTGTGAACCACAGGCAGACTGCTCCTCTAGTGATGATACAGGAATCTCTAAACTAATATATGCATTAGGAAGGACAAAGAATAATGTAGATCTAAGCACCACTAAATGGGGGGCAAAAAGGTAAATGTTTTTAAAAGCTAATTTTATATTAAAAGCAATGAAACGCCAATATAACTATTCTCTTAAGCTTAGATGGGGCAAATAGCGACTTCTAAATTTAGTGCAGCAATAGATTCAGTAACAAAACGAATTCCCAACAAATGTCTGAAGCTTATAAATGTTTCCCATTTGTATATCCCTGATGCTCATGCCATTTTCCAACCGTAAAACAAAGTGCAAATCACCTAGCCTCTTGTGCTTCACTTTATCTTTGTACGATGGGGGTAAAAATAGTATCTTTCTTACTATGTTTTATGTAAATTAGATTATTTCATAAAATATTTAAAATATTGTGCCCAACACAAAATATGTGCATAAGAGTATTAGATAAAATTATTACCGTTGGTAGCAGCACGCTATATAATGTCATTGAGAGTTCTCATACATTTTATTATTTCCTAATAATGCTTTAATGGTCAGCAGTTGCTTTTTATGTTTTTATTTATTTCTGGATCCCATGTCTTCACAAATCTCTGTCAATGTTGCATGGATTTGATTGTTCATTTAATTAGCATATGTTTTAGCATTAATTGGTATAGGTATGTTCTTTATAGCCTCAGGGGGATTAGATCTAGTGTCTCTTTTACGCTTAGTTTTTTAAAAAGTGGGTCAGTCTAATTTTTTCCTCAGTGTAAGTCTTAATAGTTTGCAGCCCACATCTGAAAAAAAATTTTGTGACTTTAAAAATGTAAAATATAAATTCCATTATGTTAACACAATCATTTCCAAAATAAAATAGGCATAGCAATAAAAAAAAATGGGGGGGCAAGAGCATGGTCATATCACTTTAAAAACATTTAATACAATAATAATATATCAAAAAATTGCCAGTTGGAGGAAAATTGTGCTCTATTTATGGAACAGAACACATGAAAAATCAATAGATGACTGGTGAAAACCAAGAGTGGGAAGTAAAATATTAAATTTAAAAATTTGGGAAAACATAGAAAAAACACTTTTAAATTATAAAGATGACTTTACCATATGGAATACTAAATATGTAGCTTCAGCCATGGGTAATGATGATACTTTAGGGATAGACATTGTCACAGCACATCCATGTGAAGACAATAAGACAATTATATCTTTAAATATAAATAAGTCAAAAATTGATCATTTATTATACTCCCAACTTACACTTTTTAATTCATACTTAGCTGTTAAAAAATTAAGAGTAGATCCATGAGCACCATGTCTAGATTTTAAAGGAATAAGGATACTTATAAGGTATATAGAAAACACATAGGATATTTGGCATATAACACATATCATTATCTTTGGTAGTATACACTAGGCTTCTAGCATCAAATTTCTACCCCAAGAATATAGGAACCTGTGCTAATAAAACCTCTCATGGTCATATTGTAACCTACAATAGTAATCTATACCTCAAAATTTAATACAGAACTTTCAAGCCAGATCTAGATTCCCAAATTGTGCCATTTGATCCATCCTCATTTATGCCCAACTTATAACTTCTGCCAAAAACAAATTCATTAAAAGGAAGGAAAACTTTACAGATCTTTGTTGGACCAGTAAGAGGTTTAATTGGAAAAGCAATGGCAAGTGTTTTTTCTCAATTCCAAATTGACCAAATCAAGTTAAATTTGTGAACTTTTGAAACCAAACAATTTCAACTTAACACACATGCAATGGCAGCTTTGTCATCATTGGGCACACAGATGGATAAAATCAGAAATATATCACAAAACATAAATGAATTTCATACAGAAGTAAATAGAGCCATGGAAATTCTCCATAAAGCAGTTGGAGAAAACCCTAAAAATAATAAAATACTAAAAAACAATATGAAAGATGTTTCTCTAAGTGTAGAATGTCAGTTCTCACAATTAAGATTGGTTGATATGTGGAATATTTTGAGAACAAGTATAATCTTGAGGGCAATACGGGTCACCTAAGATAACAGAAAGCCCAACCAGAAAGAAAGTAGATAGGACACATTCTAATGGCTATTGAGCAACTGTGAAATTAGCTTATTGGTATTTAAAGGGGGAAATATGACATTGTGTTACCACACTTCTGTGGTTCTCTAATATCAAAAGAGAGTGAAGTCTTCAGTCCACAGAAAGACCCCTTATGATAGAAGGAAAATATTTTCCTAAGACGTGTTGGTGGAATGGAATTAAAATACTATTATTACTGCTGGACCTTTGGATATCTAAAGTATCTACAACTATGGCCTCAGTGCCTTCTCAACCAGTTATGTATAATATGGAAAAGTGGACCGTGATAATATGCTCTAAGCCAAATCTTACCCTAACCTTTTATAGTCAACGGGAAAATAAGGAACACAACATGATGGGATGCACAAAACAGAACAGAAAATGAATGTGACAATAGAAGAAAAAAGATATTCAAGGTCAATAAAAGATAGAGGGACTATTAAAATAACTGAGAAATATTTCACACTGAACCTCCTAAAATTAATTTAATAAATGTAAATCTTACATAAGAAGATTTAAGTAAAAGAACATCTGGAGGATGCCTGGGTGGCTCAGTTGTTAAGCATCTGCCTTTGGCTCAGGTCATGATCCCAGGGTACCGGGGTCGAGTCCTGCATCAGGCTCCCTGCTCTGCAGGAGTCTGCTTCTCCCTCTGCCCCTCCTCCCACTCATTCTCTAAGTCTCTCTCTCTCAAATAAATAAATAAAATCTTTTAAAAAAATCTGGAATATGTGACTAATAAAGTCAAAATTACTTTGCAGGAATCAAAAAGAGAACAAAACCACACGGTCCCTAAGATAATGACAACCTGAATTCTAACATTATGGCAATCAAACATGTGCTTGATAGTGCTATGCAAGCTTACACTTGAAGCTTTATAAAAATGTCTTTTACATGGAAATGCAATGGTCGAGGAAGTTTAAGTAGTTTAAAAAGTTTAACTTCTGGTGGTTTGGCAATTGGATATGGTACCATATGAAAAAGTCCTCTGTTGTGCTTTTGGTAATATTAGGAATACAGTTGCTTAAACTGGTCATTAAACCATGGGGTAAAAGAATGTCTGGAAAGGAAAGATACTCCTAAAATATGATTGTTATTAAGATTGTAACTAATGTACACAGGATGGATTGACATTTTTGTGAACTTAGATTTTGAGAAGGTTTTAGGCCCTTAGGATTAATTAGTGTGTGAGTGATTTGAAATCACAGGGTGGATTGTTGTGTATTGGTTTTATATAATTTCAAATCAGTTGTTTATAACTTACGTGAAGCAATTTTAATCCACTTTAATTATGACAAAGACAAAAAAAGTTGTTTCGATATAAGAATGGAATGAGTTGTGCCAGAATCTCATCCTCTCAGTAGCTCAGGTGCTAAGCATCCCTGCTGTGGGCGTTTCAATAAAAAACATGAAGAAGCAACTATGGCAAGGGGACATTTAGACTACAAGTATCCAGAGTTTATGAGGACTATCAGAGAGTGTTAGGTCTGCAAAGGTGCCTTTGCTGATCTAAAATAGCTCTCCAAAGACCTTGGGGCAATTGGCTCCCACCACAGTAAGTGCAACTCTTACCCACAGTGGTGAAAGCTGACAGTGACCCCTGGAAGATCATCTTGCCTGTCAACACCAGTGCCATGTTTCCTAGCAACATGATCTAGTAAAAGGGACTTTTACTTTTACACTGGTAGCTGGGTTTCAGCCCAAGGTTGGCTAAGCCATCTCTCCTGAGTACTAACTTGTATAAATTTGGACTTTAGTCCTTTAATCTCCCCTTGCCTGGAACAATAGTGTGATTACTCCATCATTGATTTGAAGTACGCTATTTCTTATTGCTTATTAAGAGATATTATCCCTGGGGCACCTGGATGGCTCAGTCAGTTAAGCTTCTGCCTTGGGCTCAAGTCATGATCCCAGGGTCCTGGGATGGAGCCACACATGGGGCTCCCTGCTCAGTGGGAAGCCTGCTTGTCCCTCTCCCTCTGCCTGCCACTTCCCCTGCTTGTGCTCTTTCTCTCTGTGCGTCAAATAAATGAAAAGAAAGAGAAAGAAAGAAAGAAAGAAAGAAAGAAGAAAGAAAAAGACATTATCCCTATAGGCTATTGGCTTGTGAAATTCCCACAGTGAACTTGTGTTAAATAAAATAGAAGAACACAGCCTGTAAGCATTAATTTGCCTCCCAAAACAAAAGTTACTGTCAGGTTCCATATGCCCCTGCTTTCCTTATGAAACTAAGAGTCTATCTGGCAGTCATGATTCCCAGGTGCCTCCTGTTCCAGCGAACAATGTCAAGCCCAGATGGCCTACAAGATCCCATGAGATCTGGCCTGAGATCCATGAGATCTAGCATCAGGAGAATTAGCTACTTTATTTCGGAGCAAGATAGACCCTGATGGCCCTGTGTGTCCCCCACAATTTCCCAACCATGGCCCAACTATCCTTATATACCCCTGACTGAGGCACCAATCCCATGAAATCTTGTGCAGGGTTGGAGCAGTTGGCACATACACACTGTTCCCCAGGCACTTCCTGCCCTCAGGTTTCCAGGCATGCGTAGACAGGCACTTCCTCAGTCCTGTGGGCCATCTTCCTGGAACTGGGGGTGCCCCACACTGAACTCCTGATGCAAAAAGGAAAAGGTCATTTCAGTCACACCACCTTGTGGACCTGTGCCAAGGGGATACTCAGCATCTCTGTCAAAAGTCAGATCCCCAAGGTATCTCTCATCAGTGAACTTCCAGGCTGTGCCAAAGATGGCAAGGTTCAGGGATTTTTGTGAGATCTGGCTTGAGCCAAACTTTGGGCCCAGTGAGTTGCGATAGGCAATGGAGGAGGAATTTCCTTTAGATTAATAAAAACCAACCATTTCAGAATTGTTTTAAAATTTTTGTTCCCTTTAATGAAGTTAGCTTTGAAAAGTTTCAAACTTTGTCAGCCAATGTTAGGAAAAGGTGAATTTGGTATGCTGATAGCATTAAGGAGAAAACCCAGAGGTTAGGGGAGTGGTAAAAACTTATTAGGACCTAGTGATGAAGGATAGGTGCTCTGCTGAACTGTCCATGTAAAAGGGACTCACAAATAAACAAGTTCTTCTGCCATTTTCCCTTGGAGGCCTTTCAAAAGGCTTTGATTTTCCAACATATATGTTGAGGGAGATTTCCAGTTAACTATAATAAGCCTTAAATTATACAACCTTAATTTTGTATGCAGCACAGTTTTGTAAACTGTTGGCTAACGTTAGGATCTGTCATCATGGTAAAGTGGAGAATTAGCAGATCTAAACCAAATAAAATCCATTTGAGCCATAATTTTGCAGCACTGGCATTAAAGATGGATTAACTAGGTATCAGGAAAAAATGCATATATTTTATCCATTTGTTCTGCTAAACAGAAATGAATACCTAACGTTATCATACTTTTTATTTCACTAAATATTTAAACTCTGACATTAACAACTGTCATTTTCTCAAACTTTCTCCATTTTTCCTGCAATTTTTAAATTAAGATACGATTCACACAACACAAAATTCACCATTTTAACCATTTTAAGATGCAAAAGTCAGTGGTTTTTGTATTGTGCAACCATCACCACTATTGTTTTCCAGAACAAATATATCACCCCCAAAAGAAACCCCACAAACTTTAGCAGTCATCCCAAATCCCACCTCCCAGCAAAAATTAATATACCTTCATAGAATATACCCTAATATGCCAGAATTTTCATACTCTGGACATTCTATGTAAATGAAGTAACACAACATAAGGAATTGTTTGCCTGGATTCTTTGGCTTGATATATTTCGAGGTTTGTCCATGTTGTAGCTTCAGTACTTCATTCTTTTTATGGCTGAGTAATACCTCATTGTATGGATATATCACATATCATTTATCTATAAATTAGTTGATGAGTTAGTGTTGTTTCCACATTGGAGTATTATGAACAGTGCTGCCATAAACATTTGTGCACAAGTTTTTGTGTGATTATGTGTTTTCAATTCTCTTGAGAAAATACCTAAGAGTAGAATTACTGGGTCATATGGTAACACTATGTTTAACTTTTTGAGAAACTATCAAACTACTTTATCAGGAGCTGCACCATTTTACATTCCCACCAGAATGCATTGAGTAGTCCAAATTTTCATGTCCATGCCAACACTTATTTTCTATTTTTTTAAAATTAGCCATCCTAATGGATATGAAATGGTATCCCACTGTAGTTTTAATATACATTTCACTAATGACTAATGATGAGGAGGATTTCTTTCGTATTTATTGGCTATTTGTGTATCTGTTGGCTTGCAACCTTCTCAGGAGCTTCTGAGGTATAATCTGATATTGGCCTCCAAATGCAGAAGGCAGAGAGAGAAGAGCAAAGAAAGAGGCAGGCCACTCTATTTTGGTAGGTGGCAGTTTTAATAAGCAAAGAGAATTTTCACATGAGACTTGTCTTGGACAGCAGCAAGATGAATGGATCCCCACACCCAACTACCAAATCTTAAAGGTTTATATAGAAGCCCTAACTGGGTTTAGTCACTGTATAGGTATTCTCAACACCACATCACTATCTCAAGGCTATGGCCTTGGAGCAGCCTCTAGAAGTGGGAAAGGCAAGCAGAACCAATATTCCAAGGACAGGGTAAGGGATAGAGCACCTCAGATCACCTGGATCTAGCTCACAGGTCAATCGGTGATCATGTCCTTCCCATGACCTCCCCCAACAATATCTTCTTTGGAGAAACATGGATTCAAATCTTTTGCCTGAAAGGAAACAACCAAGGAAACTAAATGGCAACCTAGGGAATGGGAGAAGATATTTTCAAAAGACGTATCAGATAAAGGGCTAGTATACAAAATCCATAAAGAACTTTTCAAACTCAACATCAAAAAACAAAAAAATCCAGTCAAGAAATGGGCAGAAGACATGAACAGACATTCTCCAGGCACATACAAATGGCTACACAGAAACATGAAAAAATGCTCAACATCATTCATCATCAAGGAAATACAAATCAAAACCACAATGAGATACCACCTCACACTGGTCAGAATGGCTAAAATTAACAACACAAGAAACAACAGATGTTGGCAAGGATGTGGAGAAAGGAGAAGCCTCTTACACTATTGGTGGGAATGCAAACTGGTGTGGCCACTCTGGAAAACAGCATGGAGATTCTTCAAAAAGTTAAAAATAGACCTACCCTAGGACCTAGCAATTGCACTACTAGGTATTTATCCAAAGGATACAGAAATAGTGATTCAAAGGGACACACACAGCCCAAAGTTTATAGCAGCAAAATCCATAATAGCCAAACTATGGAAAGAGCCCAGATGTTCATCAACAGATGAATGGATAAAGAAGAGGTGGTACACACACACACACACACACACACACAGAGGAATATTACTCAGCCATCAAAAAGAATGAAATCTTGCCATTTGCAACAATGTGGATGGAACTAAAGTATATTATGCTAAGCAAAATGTCAGTTGAGAAAGACAAGTGCCATATGATTTCACTCATATGTGGAATTTAAGAAACAAAACAGATGACCATAGGAGAAGGGAAAATAAAGTGAGATAAAAACAGAGGGGAGCCAAACTATAAGAGACTCTTAACTGTAGGGAACAAACTGAGGGTTGCTGGAAGGGAGGTGGGTTAGGGATGCGGTAATTGGGTGATGGACAGTAAATAGGGCATGTGACGTAATGAGCACTGGGTGTTATATGCAACTGATGAATCACTGAATTCTACGCCTGAAACTAATAGTACACTATATGTCCACTAACTTGAACTTAAATAAAACCTAAAATAAAATAAAATAAAATAAAATAAAACCAAAAAAATCCTTTGCCTGTTTTTTAATTAGGTTGTCTTTTTATTGTTGATTTGTAAGAATCATTTCTATATTCTAAACACAAATTCATTTTCAGATATATGAGTTTCAAACATTTTTTCCTATTTGTGGGTTATCTGTTCACTTTCTTGATAGTATCCTTTGATGTACAAAATATTTCAGTTTATGGGATGCCTGGGTGGTCGGTTGGTGAAGCATCTGCTTTCGGTACAGGTCATGATCCCAGGGTCCTGGGATAGAGACCCACATCGGGCTCCCTGCTCAGTGGGGAGCCTGCTGCTCCCTCTGCCTGCTGCTCCCCCTACATGTGCACTCTCTCTCTCTGTCAAATAAATAAATAAAATCTTAAAAAATATTTTAGTCTTGATAAAGTAAAATTTACCTATCTTTTAATTTTTGTTCTGTGTTTTTAGTGTCATATCTAAGAAATCATTGCCTATGGGCACCTGGATGGCTCAGTTAAGCATCTGCCTTTGGCTCAGGTCATGATCTCGGGGTCTTGGGATTGTGTCTCATGTCAGACTTCCTTCTCAGTGGGGAGTGTGCTTCTCCCCCCACTCATGCTCTATCTCTCTCTCTCTCTAATAAATAATCTTTAAAAAAATTGTTGTCTAATCTAAGGCCACAAAGATTTACATTTACTTCCTTCTAAGAATTTTACAATTTTAGCGCCTACATTTAAGTCATTGACCCTTGGGTGAATTTTTTATATGCTGTGAAATAAGGGTCTAATTTAGCTCTTTTGCATGTGTATATCCAGTTGTCCTAGCACCATTTGGAAAAGGTTTTACCCATTGAATAGTGTTGGTACTCTTGCCAAAGATAAATTAACCATACTTACATGGATTTACATCTGCACTCTCAATTCCATTCCATTGGCCTATATTTTATCCTTATGTCACTATCACACTGTCTTGACTATTGCAGCTTCAAAATATTTTGAAGTCAGAAAGTGTAAGTCCTCCAATCTTATTCTTTTTCAAGATTATTTTGACTATTCTGGCACCCCTGCATTACCATATTAATTTTAGGACCAGCTCATCAATTTCTGCAACAAAAGGCAGTTGGAATTTTGATAGGAATTACATTGAATCCACAGATCAATTTGCGGAGCAATGGCATTTTAACAACATTAAGTCTTCCAATACATGAACATGAACTGTCTTTACATATTTAGGTCTTAATTTATTTCAACAATGTTTTATAGTTTAATCCCTAAATATTTTATTCTTTGGGATGCTATTGTAAATGGACGTGTTTTCTTAATTTCATTTTTGGATTATTCATTACTAGTATGTAGAAATGCAATTGTTTTCTGCATATTGATCTTGTCATCTGTAACTTCACTGAATTCATTTATTAGCTCTAATTTTTTGTGGATTCTTTAGGATTTTCTGTATATAAGATCATGTCATCTGCAAATAGAAATAGTTTTACTTCTTCCATTCCAACCTAGATACATTTTATGCCATTTTCTTGTCTAATTTCTGTCTTGAGCCTCAAGTTCAATGCTGAATGAAAATAGTGAGAGCAGACATGTGCCTTTTTCCTGATTTTAAAAGCAAGCACTTCAATCTTTCACCAAAAAACATGTTAACTGAAGGATTTACATAAAGGCACTTTTTCAGGTTTAACAAGTTCCTTTCTACTCCTAGACTGTTGAGTAAGTTTTCATCAGGAAACGTGTTGGATTTTGTGACATGTTTAGTTTCTATGGCAGATCTAACAAATTACTACATGCTTGGTGGCTTAAAACAACACACATTTATTCTCTTACAGTTCTGGAGGCCAAAAGTCTGAAATCAGTTTCAGTGGATTTCAACATGGCTGCACTCTCTCGAGAGGCCATAGGGATAAATCTGTACCATGTGTCTTCCAACCTCTAGTAAGTGCTGACATTCCTTAGCTTGTAGCCACATCACTCCAATCTCTACCCCATGGGCACAATGCCTTCTTCTCATATATAAACAAATCTCCCTCTTCCTTTCTCTTATAGAGATAAATGTGACAATACTACAGCCTACTCAAACACCAGGATAATCGTCCCATCTCAATATCCTTAATTTTTTTTTATAATTTTTTATTATGTTATGTTAGTCATCATACAGTACATCCCACGTTTCTGATGTAAAGTTCCATGATTCTTTACTTGCGTATGACACCCAGTGCATCATGCAATCCCTGCCTTCCTTAATACCCATCACTGGCCTATCCCGGTCCCCCACCCCACCCCCAAAGCCTTCAGTTTGTTTCCCAGAGTCCATAGTCTCTCATGGGTCATTCCCCTTTCTGTTTACCCCCCCCGCCTTTCTTCTTCCCTTTCTTCTCCTACTGATCTTCCTACTTCTTATGTTCCATAAATGAGTGAAATCATATGATAATTGTCTCTCTCTGCTTGACTTATTTCACTTAGCATTATCTCCTCCATACCCCCTGTTGCTGCAAATGTTGTGAAATCGCTCTTTTTGATGGCTGAGTAATATTCCATTGTATATATGGCCCACATCTTCTTAATACAGACATCTGTTGAAGGGCATCTCAGCTCCATCCACAATTTGGCTATTGTGGACAATGTTGCTATGAATATTGGGGTGCATATGGCCCTTCTCTTCACTACATCTGTATCTTTGGGGTAAATACCCAGTAGTGCAATTGCTGGATCATAGGGTAGCTCAATTTTTAACTTTTTAAGGGACCTTCACACTGTTTTCCAAAGTGGCTGTATCAGCTTGCATTTCCACCATCAATGTAAGAGGGATCACCTTTCTCCACATCCTCTCCAACATTTGTTATTTCCTGCCTTGTCAGTTTTTGCCATTCTAACTGGCATAAGGTGGTATCTCAATCTGTTTTTGATTTGAATTTCCCTGATGGCTAATAATGTTGAACATTTTTTCATGTGGCATTTTTTCATGTGTCTGTTAGCCATTTGTATGTCTTCATTGGAAAAGTGTCTGTTCATAACTTCTGCCCATTTTTCGATTTCATTATTTGTTTTCTGTGCATTGACTTTGAGAAGTTCTTTGTACATCTTGGATACTAATCTTTTATCTGTAGTGTCATTGGCAAATATCTTCACCCATTCCGTGAGCTGCCTTAGTTTTTTTGACTGTTTCCTTGGCTGTGCAGAAGATTTTATCTTGATGAAGTCCCACAAATTCATTTTTTCTTTTGTTTCTCTTGTCTTTGGAGATGTGTCATGAAAAAGGTTGCTGTGGCCGATGTCAAAGAGGTTGCAGCCTACGTTCTCCTCTCGGATTTTGATGGATTCCTGTCTCACACCAAGGTCCTTCATCCATTTGGAGTTTATCTTTGTGTATGGTGTGAGAGAGTGGTCAAGTTTCATTCTTTTGCATGTAGCTGTCCAATTTTCCCAGCACCATTTATTGAAGAGACGATCTTTTTTCCACCAGATTCTTTTCCTTCTTTGTCAAAGAGTAGTTGCCCAAAGAGCCGAGGGTCCGTTTCTGGGTTCTCTATTCTGTCCCATTGGTCTATTTGTCTGTTTTTGTGCCAGTACCATGCTGTCTTTGTGATCACAGCTTTGTAGTACAGCTTGAAATCCAACAACGTGATGCCCTCAGCTTTGTGTTTCCTTTTAAACAATTCTTGGCGATTTGTGGCCTTTTCTGGTTGCACACAAATTTAAGGGCTGTTTGTTCCAGTTCTTTGAAAAATGTCATTGGTATTTTGATCAGGATGGCATTGAAAGTGTAGATTGCTCTGGGTAGCATAGACATTTTAATTATGTTAATTCTTCCGATCCATGAGCATGGAATATTTTTCCATCTTTTCGTGTCTTCTTCAATGTCTTTCAAGAGTGATTTGTAGTTTCTAGAATATAGGTCCTTTACGTCTCTGGTTAAGTTAATTCCAAGATAACGTATGAGTTTTGGTGCTATTGTAAATGGGATGTATTCCCTAATTTCTCTTTCTTCAGTCTCATTATTCGTGTATAGAAATGCAACTGATTTCTGAGCATTGATTTTGTATTCCGCCACATTACTGAATTGCTCTATACTTCTAGTATTTTGGGGGTGGAGTCTTCTAGGTTTTCCATATAGAGTATCATGTCATCTGCAAAGAGAGACAGTTTGACTTCTTCTTTGCTGATTTGGATACCTTTTATCCCTTTTTGCTATTTGATTGCTGTTGCAAGGACGTCTAGTACTATGTTGAATAATAATGGCAACAGTGGGCATCCTTGTCCTGTTCCTGATCTTAAGGGACAGGCTTCCAGCTTTTCCCCATTGAGAATGATATTTACTGTAGGCTTTTCATAGATGGTTTTTATGAAATTGAGGAATGTACCCTCTATCCCTATAGTCTGAAGTGTTTTAATCAGGAAAGGATGCTGTATTTTGTCAAATGCTTTTTCTGTATCAATTGAGAGGATCATATGGTTCTTGACTCTTTTCTTGTTGATATGATCTATCACACTGATCGATTTGCGAATGTTGAACAACCCTTGCAACCCAGGGATGAATCCCACTTGTCTTGATGGATAATCCTTTTAATGTACTGTTGGATCCTATTAGCAAGGATCTTGTTGAGAATTTTGGCATCCATATTCATCAGGGAAATCGGTCTGTAATTCTCCTTTTTGATGGGGTCTTTGCCTGGTTTGGGGATCAAGGTAATACTGGCCTCATAGAATGAGTTTGGTAGTTTTCTTTCTGTTCCTTTTTTTTTGAAACAGCTTCAGGAGAATAGGTATTATTTCTTCTTTGAATGTTTGGTAGAATTCCCCAGGGAATCCATCAGGCCCTGGACTCTTGTTTTTGGGGAGGTTTTTGATCACTGCTTCAATCTCTTCATAATTAATTGGTCTGTTTAAATAATCAATTCCTTCCCGTTTCAGACTTGGTAGTTTATAGGTTTCCAGGAAGGCCTCCATTTCTTCCAGGTTATTTACTTTATTGGCATAAAGCTGTTGACTATTCTTTTGAAGAACTCTGGCCAGTGGCTTATCGATATTATTTATTCTTTCAAAGAACCAGCTTCTAGTTCTGTTGACCTGCTCTACTGTGCTCCTGGTTTCCAATTCATTGATCTCTGCTCTAATCTTGATCAACTGCTTTCTCGTGCATCGGTTAGGCCTGTTCTTCTGTTCCAGCTGCAGCTTCTTGAGGTGAGAATATAAAAACTGCATTTTAGATTTTTCTATTCTCTTGAGTGAGGCTTGGATGCCTATGTATTTTCCCCTTAGGACCGCCTTTGCAGTGTCCCATAGGTTTACGACTGTTGTGTCTTCATTCTCATTGGTCTCCATAAATTGTTTAAATTGATTTTTAATTCCTGGTTCACCCAATCATTCTTAAGCAGGATAGTTCTTAGTTTCCAAGTGTTTGAGTTTCTTCCAAATTTTTCCTTGTGATTGAGTTCCAATTTCAAAGCATTGTGGTCTGAGAATATGCAGGGAATAATTTCACTCTTTTGGTATTGGTTGAGAACTGTTTTGTGACCCAGTATATGGTCTATTCGGAGAACGTTCCATGTGCATTTGAAAAGAATGAGTATTCTGTTTTTCTGGGGTGTAATGTTCTGTATATATCTATGAGGTCCATCTGGTCTAGTATGTCATTCAAAGCTCTTGTTTCATGGTTGATTTTCTGCTTATGTGATCTGTCTATTGCTGAGAGTGGAGTGTTGAGGTCCCCTACTATTAACGTATTATTATCTATATGTCTCCTTATTCTGGTTAAGAGTTGGCTTCTGTATCTAGCTGCTCCCCTGTTGGGGGCAGAGATATTTATAATTGTCATGTCCACTTGTTGGATATATCCTTTAAGAATAATATAGTGTCCATCTGTATCTCTAACTACAGTCCTTAGTTTAAAATCTAATCTGTCTGAAATAAGAATTGCTACCCCAGCTTTCTTTTGAGGTCCATTGGCATGAAAAATGATTTTCCATCCCATCACTTTCAGTCTGGATGTATCTTTAGGTTCAAGATGAGTCTCTTGTAGACAGCAAATGGATGGGTCATGTCTTTTTACCCAATCTGCAACCCTGTGGCACTTTATGGGAGCATTTAGGCCATTCACATTGAAAGTGATTATTGAGAGATATGATTTTAATGATGTCATGTTGCCTGTAAATCTTTGTTTCTATAGATTGTAAATTTCTGTTCTGTACCACTCTTGGGGCCTTTTTACGTTTATAGAAGCCCCCTTAATATCTCCTGTGGGGCTGGTTTGGTGGTTACAAATTCAGTCAGTTTCTGCAGATCCTGGAAGGTCCTTATCTCTCCATCAATTCTGAATGATAGCCTTGCTGGATAAAGGATCCTTGGCTGAATGATCTTCTCAGATAGAGCTTTGAAAATATGCTGCCACCCCTTCCTAGCCTGCCAAGTCTCTGTAGAAAGGTCTGACATTATTCTGATTTTTTTCTTCTGTACATGAGAAATCTTTTTGCCCTGGCCACTTTCAATACTGTATCCTTGGATCTAATATTTGCGAACAGCACTATGATGTGACGTGGTGTAGATTTGCCGTGGTTGACCTTGGGAAGGGTCCTCTCTGCCTCTTGGACGCGAATGCTTGCTTCCTTTGTCAGATTAGGGAAGTTTTCAGCTACAATTTGTTCATATATCTCTTCTAGACCTCTCTCTTTCTCCACCCCCTCGGGGATGCCAATGATTCTGACATTTGCAACGTTTCATTGAGTCAGTAATCTCCCGTAATCTACATTCTTGAGATCGGATTTTTTTGAGCCAAGTTTCTGTTTTAACTTTCTCCTCTACCATCCCATCCTCCAATTTACTAATTCGTTCTTCTGCCTCATTTACCCTGGCTGTCAGAGCATCTAGTTTTGACTGCTTTGATTCATAGCATTTTTAATTTCTGCCAGATTTGCTCTCATTTCCGCCCTTAGTGATTCTATAATCTTGTTAATATTTTCGTTAATATTTTTTCAAGCCTACACATCATCTTGACCATTGTTACTCTGAACTCCATTTCTGACAATTTGTTTATATCCATAACCATCCATTCTGTGGCAGAGGCCACAGACTCATTATCTTTTCTTTGCTTGGGGGGGGGTATTTCTCCTCCTCATCATTCTGATGAAGAGAGGTTGCAGGGTTGCCCAGAGCCCAAATTATTGACTAGGCCCCAGGCAGTGTGCACTTGTTTTATAGGGACCTTAGGGATGTGGGCTTCTTGATTTTTCAGCCTGCCTTCTGGGGGAGGGGCCTTCTGCGCTGATACTCAGGCAACCCTGTTTGGGGGGATGTGGATGGGCACAATGTGAGCTGATTTTTCCAGGCTTTTGTTCTCTGGTGGCTTTCCCTGCCTGTTTTCTGTGGCTCTTCTGAGAGTCAGAACAGCAGTGGCCGTATCCTAACCTCTGTCTCAGAACAGACAGTTCGCAGTCCGCTCTCCAATGAGCTCTCTTGGCCACTTTAACTCTGTTTCTGCCATAACCCTGCAGCATCCCGGGTTGTGCACCCCACAGCCACTCTCCCAGCCCTTACTTCCAGGGCCAGCACATCTCTGGCCTTTGTGCTTTGAACACCACCAGCTGCCCCCGGTTCCAGCATGCGCTCCCGAGCTCCCTGTTTCAGTGTGGTTCGTGTGCACTTCAGAGAGCCGGTTTTCAGTCTGGTTGAGCACGCGCTCCCAAGCTCCCATTATCAGTCTGGTTCCAGTGAGCACTCCAGAGCTCTGGTTTTCAGTTTGGACACGCGCCCACTCCCAAGCTCCCGTTATCAGTCTGGCTCCAGTGTGCGCTCTGGAGCTCCGGTTTTCAGTCAGGTCGTGCAAGCGCTCCCAAGCTCCCAGTTTCAGTCTAGTTCGAGTGTGCACTCTGGAGCTCTGGTTTTCAGTTTGGACACGCACGCACTCCCAAGCTCCCAGTTTTAATCCGGTTCCAGTGAGCACTCCAGAGCTCCAGTTTTCAGTCTGGTCACACGTGTTCCCGGGCTCATGGTCTCAGTCTGCTTTCTCGTGGGTGCCAGTCTGCAAGTCTGGCCTGCTCCCCAGTGCAGGTGGCTACTGCTTCCCGGCGCCCGAGCACGGCAACACCCTCCCCCTTCCGTTTATCTTCCAATATCTGTGCGTGGATTCACAGCTCCCTGCTTGGTACCTCAATATTCAGTGCTGGAGATGTTCACTTGTAGAGATCCAGATGTATCTTCCTGCATCTCAGACTGATTCCATGGGTTTTCAGGATGGTCTGGTACATATCCAGCTCGACTCAGGGAACCAGCTGAAAAAGGGGTCCCCTACTCCTCCACCATCTTTTTTCCTCAATATCCTTAATTAAATAACATCTTCAAACTCCTTTTTTTCATACAAGGTGATATTTACAGGTTCCGAGGATTAGGACAGGGATTATTTTTGGGGGACCATCATTTGGTCTAACATACTTTCTATTCCTAGGTTGTTGTATATTTTTTTTATCATGAAAGAGTGTTGGATTTTGTCAAATGTATTTTCTTCATTTATTGAGATGCCTTTTATTATATAAAGATTGTATATTACACTGGTTGACTTTCATATTTGAACCAGTCTTGCATAGGATAAGTCCCACTTGGTCATGGTGCATAATCATTTTGATATGTTAGTGGATTCCGTTTACTATTTTGTTGAGGATCTTTGCATCTATATTAATAAGGATATTTGTTTATTATGTCTTTCTCTGACTTTAGTCTTAGGAATGCTACCAGCCTCAGAGAATGAGTTGGGAAGTCTTCCCTCCTCTGATAATCTTTGGAAGAGTTTGAGAAGGACTGGTGTCCATTTTTCTTTAAACATTTGGTAGAATCCAGTAGTGAAGCCATATTCCCCTGGGTTTTTCTTTGCTGGAAGTTTTTTTATTATTAGCTTACTCTTTTCACTTTTTACAGGTCTGTTCATATTTTCTATTTCTTTGTGAGTCCACTTCAATAGTATGTGTTTTTAAAGGAATTTGTCTTTTTCAATGAGGTTACCTAACTTACTGGTATACAATCGTTAGTGATATTCCCTTATCATCCTTTTATTTCTGTGAGGTCAGTAGTAATGAAAAAGGTGGGTCCTCTTTCATCTCTGGTTTTAATAACTTGAGCCTTCCTTTTGTCTTAGTCAAGCGAGCTAAAGATTTGCCAATTTTGTTGATATTTTCAAAGAACCAACTTTTGATTTCATTGATTTTATTTTCTATGTTCCGCTTCTTTTATCTCTACTCTAATCTTTATTATTTCATTCCTTCTTCTTGATTTATGTTTAGTTTGTTCTTATTTTTCTAGCTACTTAAGGTGGAAAGTTAGATTATTGATTTGAGATCTTTCTTCTTTTTTAATATAGGAATTTATAGCTATAAATATCTCTCTGATCATTATTTTTACTACACCTCATAAGTTTTGGTATGTTTTTATGTATTTCATGTATTTTCATGTATTTCCAAAAAATTTTTCTAATTTCCTTTGTGATTTTTTTTCAGTGAGGCATTGGTTATTTAGGCATGTGTTGCTTAATTTCCACATATTTGTAAATTTTATCGATTTCTAATATCATTTCATTGTGTTTGGAGGACACATTTTGTATTATTTCAATTCTCTTAAATTTACTGAGGGGGTGTGTGTGTGTGGTCAACTATATGGTTTATCTTTGAGAATGTTTGATGTGCACTCTTAGCTACAGTGTCTATGGATATGTTAGGTCTACTTGGTTTGTAGTGTTCTTTAAGTCTTCCATTTCCTTGGTGATCTAATTTTTCTATCCATTATTGAAATTGGGATATTGAGGTTGCCAACTATTATTATTGAACTATTTCTCCCTTCAATTTCACCAATCTTGCTTCAATTCTGACAGGTTTAGGGGCTCTGTTGTTAGGTACTAATATGTTTATACTTATATTCTTGATTTCCTGTCATTATGGAATGTCCTTGTCTCCCATGACACATTTTTTCTAAAAGTCTAATTTGTCTGAGTATAGCCACTCCAGCTCTTTTTGGCTACTGTTAGCATGAATTATCTTTTTCATTCCTCATGTTCTCCTGCACTCCCTTTTATTTTGTTAAGCAGATATTTTTATTGCCTTACCATTTCTTTAACTCTACGTTTTGTAATTATTTTCTTAGTGGTTGCCCTGAGGATTATAATTAACACCTTAATTTATAGAAATCTATCTTTAAGTTCATTGGTTTTTATATTCTGCTTGTTCAAATCTGCTGTTGGGACCTTCTAGTAAATTTTTTATTTCAGTTATTGTACTTTTGAACTCCAGAATTTCTATTTGATTTCTTTTTATAATTTCCATACCTTTACTGATATTCCTTATTTGGTGAGGCACCATTCTGTTACCTTTATCTATTTAGACATGATTTCCTTTAGCTCTTCAAACATATTTAAAATGGCTGATTTCAAGTCTTTGTCTAGTAAGTCCAACACCTTGAGTTTATAGTGCAGTTGGCATTGATTTTTTTTCAAGTATATAAGTCATACTGTATTATATCTCTGCATACCTTTCATTTTTTTGTTATTGTTGTTGTTGAAAATGGGACATTTTTTCTGGAGGAAATGAAAATCCAGGGTTTTGTGTGAAATTGTCCAAATTTTAATTGGTGATTTTGAATACAGTCCAAAAATGTATCTCATGACCTGATTTTGCAATAGGCTGCCAATCTGTGAACTTTACTCAAACAAAAAATAGGTAGATGATGGACAGAGAGATAGATGATTGATAGATAGATAGATAGATAGACATATAGATAGATAGATAAAAACTTTGTCTTCTCCAGGGGATTTATAAATATATTTTACTTGGCTAGGATGAAAATAACTAAAAACCAGTAGACTTTTAAGATTTCTCAGTAAACTTCTTAAATATTTTACATGCAAATCCCAAGGTTTTCTATATATAATTTTATTCTTACCTGAAGGCCTCACAAGTAAAGTATCTTACAATACATATAAGAAGAATGTACTGTATGGTGACTAACATAACATAATAATAAAGGAAGGAAGGAAGGAAGGAAGGAAGGAAGGAAGGAAGGAAGGGGAACAAAGGGATGCCAGAATGGGTGGGAATCATTCAATTAAATTCTAAAATGTTCACATTCTGCCAACAGATTAAGGAGCAACAGCCCAAAACCATTTTTGCAGCTTTCAAATGAAAGCATTGCCTTCCCCAAGGACCCTGAAAATGCATTCTCCATGTGACTATTATCTCCATCATTGTGGGATAAGTTTGGAGAAAAAAATATACCTAATACTCAGATTCTCCCCGGAAAGAATTTCAGAATCCTTATAAGGTGTCAGGCCCATTGTCTCTCCAGCACCATATTCAGGCTGTGAATTAACCAAAGATGGCTATGGAACTAGGAATGATCTCCACACGACTGAGCATCCCTAGCTTTTCTCGGTAACCTGCCATCCAGCCAGCAACTAAATGTTTCTTTAAACAATCATCACCCTGTTCAATCCTTCAGTTAATTTGTTCCAGAAATTTACCACCGAACTCAAATCACACAAGAAGAGAATTTTAAAGCAAAAGGGAACCTGGAAATCACTCTCTTCATTTCTATTTCATTGCTCTAAACTACCAATTTCAAACTTTAAAAGATGCAGATTTATCATAGAATTCTAAGGTTCTAGGAATAAATTTTTGTTCACTCCATGTTTATGCTTCATTATTTTGTAAATAATAAAATATAACCTAATGTTTCAAATATCTTACAGGCCATTTTCCTTCCCAAAGTGGAGTCCTACTTTTTGTGCTCACTTTCTATTTTATTTAGGAAACTATAAACTGTTTGAAAATCTGAGGGGGTCATTTAGTACGTTTTAATAGACGTGTGATCTGACATACTCCAGGGAACCTACAAATAAGGTGAGTGAAGCCAACTTCCACCATCAATCCTCCCTCTCTGAGAATTATCTGGTACATTCAATACAATTGTTCTCCATTTATAAGAGCAATGTTTCATCATACTCCAAATAGCACAAGAGTTAGTCAAATCTGTCAGCTAGAGCCCACAGGAAAGACAAGATCAGCTGCTACAGTAGTTGCTGTATTATCCTTGACATGTCTTTCTGTATGGATGTAGAATTCAGGCAAGGAAGGAAATAAAATGTGGGCAAATATCACAGTGCTCATAGCTGATGTAATTTAAGGCATTGCCCCTTCCCAGGGTGTTGATTTGGTATACCAGTTCCAATAACCTAGCACAGTCCCTTTAGCCTTTAGTACCACCTGAAAGATCACAATGACATTCTACCTTTTTTACCTAAAACCCTCATGCAGTATCCACTGCCAAAAAAGTAGGTCGGAATTTTACTTTTTCTGAAGCAATGTAAAATAGATTGTTTCAAAACCTCCTCAATATATAGAAAAACTGAATTTCCCCTATCTAGGAACAAACTCACGGCAGGCCTACCATTATTTTTTTGTCATTTCCTTCTTAGTATAACAACTAGCATATATACTTTATCATTTCTGGACTTATAAAGTGTTTTCCTAAACTATATGTGACTTTTATTTTTAGTTAATTCCATATCTACCAAGAAATTTAAGGTGAGAACTCCAAAAACTCTTTGTTTTGTAGTAATTCAGTGTCATTGGATAAGACCACATACTTAATATATCATTTAATATTCAGTGTTTATTATATGATGTTCATTGTTTCCACTGCTATCTTCCCCCACTACTTTATGAGCTTCAGAAGGGCAGCAGCACTGGCCATACTTCTTCTTGCTTCCTTACTACCTTAAACATACTTCACATATAATAAACACTTCGTAATTTTAAGTGTAAATTAAAGTGTAAATACAGGGACAAACCATATCTTTTCATTCTGTTGTTCTCAAAAATACATGTAAAGCACACTAAATACAATACCATTTTGTATATATCTTTTTCTATTTTGCTGTCTCTTGTCCTTGAAGCCAAACTTTTGTATTCAAATCCCAGCTCTGTCACTGACAGGAGATATAACCTTGGGCACGTTACTCAACCTCTCTGCTCTTCTTTTGTGTCATCTGTAGAATGGAGAGAATAGTGGTATCTACTTCAAGCAGGTGTTGTGGAGAATAAATGAGTTATTCCATGAAAAGAGTTTAGAACTGTGCCCTCCATAAATAAATACAATTAACACAGAGGTAGGAGTCAGAATGCCAGGCTCTTATGATCTCTCATGTGTTTATTCAGGTCAAAGTTACAGAACATCCCTGGCCCATATTTCTTGATGTTCATCATCATCATCATCATCATCATCATATTAATAATACTAATATATATATGGTGTCTGACATTCTTTTAAAAGACAATCTTTCAAATTGTCTAATAATAATAATTCTTCCCCTTTCTCACTAAGATGTTAGGAGAAAATCAACTTTTAAGATACTTTAAATCTCCAAAATAGTTCTCTATTATAATTAACTATAAACGGTTTTAACTTTTAAATAATTTGCTCATTATAAAATAATGCATACTTATTACAGAAAATTCCAGAAGTCCATTAAATTATATATCATACCACCTCCCAGAGATAGCTTCAACATTTTAGAATACATTTTTCAGGTTTTTCTATACATGTATTATCATGGTAAAGTATCATTTGTTGGCATGTTTTAAGTACTACTGGAGGCTGAGGGAAAAAAATCACTACTTAGTGGTTCAGAATGAATAACTGAATGCAAACTGTGGGAAAAAATGGCTGGTACTTCTCTGTCTTTCCACATAGAGCTCACAGAAGTAAAGCTAGACATCAAGACCGGTCATAAACACAACCTCGTTATTTACATTGACCAGCTACAATACAGTTGAAGAACATTTTGTTTTCAGTGCAATTAATAATCCATATAGATTTTGTTATACTTTTTAAGAAATAATAATCTAAAACAAAACAAATACACAGTAGCTATTTTCTGCTCATTTGGTAGGATTGGCTTCCCAACCTCACCTGGCCCCTTCCCCAGCATTAGGGATAGGACAGCAGCAGACGCTTCATGGAGAGAAAATTTGCCCCAGAGACTTTGTCTCTATCAGGTTAAATGTTCATTCTTCTAGCCCTGGATATAAGCCAGACTTGATGATATAAAATAATAACAACTAAACACTCACTTCAACTTGAGGATGAGCTCAAGAATATAGCAGAATGCCAACTAAAGATCTTATAGTCCTGGGAATAAAAGCTGGGATATGGATGCTGCCTTGTAAAAGCCAGATATCCCAGTAAGCTCAGAATAGCCAAACCTACTGTGAAAATCAAGGAATCTACAGAAAGCAGCACCTATCTTGAGTGCTCCCTCACTAAAGAAAGAAGAGGGATGTACTCTACACCAAATATAAAATGAATTATTGTATAAGGAGTTTATGTGTCAGACACTATGGTGTTTAAATATGTATAAGTCCAGATGAATTTTGAATCTCCAGCAACACATGAGATAGGTAATATTATTCCCATTTTACAGATAAGGAAACTGAGGCTCAGAAGATTAAATACTTTTTCTGAGGCCTCACAGACAGAAAGTGTCTAAACTGGAATTCAAACGCACATGTTAAAGCCCTTGTTAAAAAAAATGTAGACCTAACACCATTAATTAAGAACATGTTTGTAGACTTGCCAAATGTTGGTTATTGTTAAGCCTAATAGCAGTTATAGTCTTGTTTTTCCATGAATTCCTTAGGTCATTAGCTTACGAACTATCCCCAAAGGTACCTGGTCCCTGCTAGATTGCCAACTACTTCCTTCAAAACCAATTCTGCAGAAAACTGAAGTGAAAGGACATGTGCATTACAGGGACAAACTCTACAGTCCTGAGAAGCCCAGCGGACACTCTTTGCTGGCTTCAGTTGGGGTGAGGGTTTGGGATGGGCAGCAGCCTGGAGCAGAAGGGTGGCTGGAAGAAGCAATGACAGGGAGAACTGGTAGAGGAAAGCTGCTAATCTTTTTGCATTGGTCTTATGCTTTTCCTAGGGACCATCATTGCCTACCCCTAAAGAGTGACAATCAGTGACAACAATCCAGACCACCCATGCCAGTATCCTTCAAGTGACAGAGCAGTCCATGAGCCATGCTGCAGTGAGCTGTTGATGAAAATATCTATAGACAGAGTAGCATCCCTTGAGAGTCATTCCTCCACCCCTTCAAACCCCCAGAGCTGCTCGATGATCAGAAGAAGACTGCTTCCTCCAGCAGCTGTTTTGCTGCAAGGGATTCAAAGACAAACCCTGATTTTCAACTTTTCTTTCTCACTTGTCTGTATGCTCGTATTTTTCTACATTTTTCTTAACCAATGTAATTTATTTTTGAAATAAGGAAAATAAATAGTTCCCCTTTTTTGTCATAAAGAAATAAAATTAAAGCATTCTGAGAAATTGCTTAAAAACTGAAGCTGTGGGGTGCCTGGGTGGCTCAGTCAGTTAAGTTCCTGACTCTTGGTTTCAGCTCAGATCATGATCTCGGGGTCCTGGGATGAAGCCCCGAGTGGGCTCCACACTCAGCAGGGAGTCTGGTTCAGGATTCTCTCTTCCTCCCCCTCTACCCCTCCCCCAGCTTGCACACACACTCTCTCTCTCAAATAAATAAATAAATCTTTAAAAAATTAATACAAGTAAAAACAGTGACCTACCACTCCATATCTATTAAACAAGCAAAAATTAGAAAGTTAAATAACATACAGCTGGTGACATGTACACATGTACAGCTATCCAGAAGAAAAATCTAGCAATACCTATGCAAAATAAGTAAACAAACATTGTTTGACCCAGAAATTCGTTAGTATATATCCCAAATAAATGCTTAAGCAATTCCATAAAGGAACGTGTATAAAGATATTCATGTTTATATTCCTTGTGCCTTTCTTTTTTTTTTTTTTTTTTTTTTTTTCTGGCTAGGAGTTGAAGGTTATCTGGGTGGCCAGTGCCAGGACAGTAAATAGGGTAAAATGTGGTGACACACATTCAGGGAAACCAGAAAACAATTAATTACAAGCAATAGATTTACACATAGCAGTATGAAGATATCTCTAAAATATTGTGCTTAGAGGAAAAAATTAAGTAACTGAATAAGATACATATAAGCCAATATAGTTTATATAAATTTAAAAAATACACTCAAACCAAAAATATTCATTTTTCAAGAACATTTAACAGACCACAAGATACGTGTTAAATGTCATGGATTCTATGGGAGGAGGGCAAAGGGGAGGAGGGATAAGGATAAAAATAGGAGAGAGAAGCCTTGTGTGGACCAATGATGACAGAGTTCCATGAACCATTAATTCAATTCTTTCTACCCTCTATGTTGATACTTCCACCTCTACCACTTTCCATCATTCCTGGGACTATTAGAAAAAGTCTTATTAGAGAAAATGCATGGTTGGTAGGCATAGACATTGGATGAGTAGTAGGCATGGACACTGAGATGCTCATCAGGCAATCTGAATCTAACACCCATCAGTCTCATCATAACCAGCGGAAAGCGGTGAGGTAGAGGATCAGTTTTCCTTGCCTGTATTCTCCCCCCTTAATGGACATCTGCCATTTAGAATTCCCCTTAGTTTGCCATGTTCTGCTGTTCCCCAAGACCCATGCTAGCATACCTTCATATGGATATGTGGGAACACAGAGATGATGCAATGCACTACACAAATATGAGATATTATTTACCAAGTCTCTGATACATTATCTCTTATTTAGCCATTATTTATTGCCCTCCCAATTCCCTACATATTCTCTTAAGTAATAAGACAGACTGAGGACATAATGAGATATACCTGGGAATCAAACAGTCCGCAAAAACACCCTATTAATTTTTAACTCACCTCGTTGCTGTGAGACCAGCAACAGGACAGGTAAACATCCCAACATAATCAATTCAGTAAAGGCCCAAGAGGTGATTCATCCACTTCAGAGATAAGAAGTACTGAAAGAAGAGAGGGAACAAGAAGAAAAGGGGAGAGAGCAGAGAAGAGGAAGGAATAAGAATGAATAAAGTCCTTGCTTTGGTATTTGAGTAAGTATTGAAACATTTCAAATTTATTATGTTTAGTGGCTGTTGATGGAATTGTGTCATAATAAATGAAGTACTTGTAAATGATGCAAAAATAAAAAATACTAGAACAAATTTTCATTGATTCTGCTATTTAGTTCTGATAAAAACTAGGGACACCATATTTTCAGCATGAGATTAATATTTTCATGAGTAATATTAGCAACTTTTTTGGCATTCCTCTCTTTGCAGAAGGCTTGCCTAGACCAGGGCACAAGTGTAAAGACGATTCATATGTTTTGCATTCACATTCAATATTTTATATTCATTCAATAAAGCTCCCTGTGGTTTGAGATCTGAACCAATTACCACCAGCCAGAGAGTTGTTGCTAATAGTCGACAGTTTCAAACTTTGGGAACCCAAGGGAAGAGTGAATTCCACAGAGGTCTTTAGTTTTGGCACACTCCTGCAACACATGGCCTGGTTATATCAATGGCAAAATATTCACAATACCTTGCCAGGGATTAAAATGCTACTATTGGTGACTCCAACCTGTAATAATCATATAGCATGTGCGACTTCAACCAACTATCCCAATCTTTAAAGACTTTTTGTGGCCACATTTTGCAGACTTTCATTTTATTGTTAGACAGTGCCTCCAACCAACAGACAGGTTATGCAGGCCCTTCCTCAAATAAGTCGTTCTCTCTAAGCAAACACTCCAGAGAGTTGGAAGTTAACATGTAAATACTGATTTTCATTTTAAGCCTTTCTAAAATGTGCAGTTGACTTTACTGTTATAACTGTAAGTTGCCATGCTAGAGCCTTGGAGGCTGACAGCATGGACCAGAGGGCTGAATGACCTTTCTTGTCTTCCTAGAGGCAGTGACAGCCAGACCCAACACTAACCTGTGTGTTAGTAGGTATGCTTTTAGAAAAAATCACTTCCTCCCATAGTCATCATCTTCAGACTGTAGAGCTCTGTGAAATGGAAAGTGCCTGGACTCTGCAGTCAGACACAAATGGAATGGAGTCCTCACTTTACCCTTTACTACCCTCTGAAGTTGAGGCCCTCATTTTACTTCAAGTTTTCCACCTAAATTAGAGACACAACTTCCTACCTGAAACTATTAGCACAAAGATTAAATATGACATTTGCTGCCATCCTGAAAACTTTTTAATAGCTTCCCCTTTATCTACACAGTATCTAACTTAAGTTCCTTTGCAACATCTAAGGTCTTGCAAGACTGGCCCTTGCCCTTCTCCTCTTACACCATTCCTTGCACTCCCCCTTCCCTCCAGCAATTCTGCCCACTTCCCCCAGAAAACACCTTACCTCTCTGTGCAAGCTCCTCTACCTAGATCACCTTGCTCTCTGTCACTTGGCCAACCTCAGTTCATCCTTTAGGCCTCAGTTTAAATGTCTTCTTTATTCCAGAAGACCTCTCTGGAAGTCCAGTCTGACTTCAGTGCTCCTTCTCCAGTGCTCTAGAACACTGTACCCATACCCCCATTAAAGTAAGTATCATACTATATTCTAATTGCCTTATCATATATCTACCTCTGCATCAGACTGCAAATTCCCTGAAAGCAGAGACTGTGTCTTTCCATTAAGGCAGTCACAAGATCCTACACATGGAAGGTACTTAGTAAATGGGAATTCCTCCTCCCCTCTTCATCTGTAGGGATACCTTCATCAATGGCCAAAGTCTGCTCTCAGTCTCCATCCTTTCTTCCCATTGTTAATGCTGACTACTGCCTCCTCTGATCTTCTCATTTCTGAAAGCAGCTAAATTCTGGTCCAGGAGAAACATGAGGGTTTAGACAGACACAGCAGGGAAGTGAGGAGAGAGAGACCAGTAAAATTACCAATTCTATGTATCTCCCACTGGCTATCTTTTGTTAACCTTTTGTTTCCTTTTAGCAATGAACATTAAAGCTTGAAAAGAGAAAGAGCCTGTGTGCTTATTTTCAAATGAGCAAAGAGGAAGGCAGGGAGAGCACACCCCACTCGCTCTCCACTTGCTGGGAACAGAGGCAGGCGGTGACTGTTTCACAGAAAAAAAGGAAACTGCCTCAGGACCTGGGAACACTGACAAGCAAAAGCAGCCCCTGGTTCTGAGAAGGATGTCTCCCTGTTGTTCTCACAAACTGTTTCAGAGATAAGGGTGCCCCTTCCCCTTTAGGGACCTTACCAGTCAATCAGGATTTCTAACACGTTAGCTATAGCTGCTTCCCTGCCATTCTTGCCCTTCTTCACTGATGCTGGGAGTTCAAAGACCCCTTTTTTGGCACCAAGATACTTTTCTTTCTTTTCTCATTTGAGTAAACTGGATATTAGAAAACACGCTGTATTGCGATATGCTGTAGCACAATGAAGTAAGCTTCTCATGAAACACAGTATGAAGAGGCCCATATGTGCCCACTCTCTCTCCCTGGCCCTAAATCCCTCAACACTAATAAGGATAGGTCAGGGCCAAGCACACATAAAAGTCTCACCTAAGACACTGGACTTATACCAATTTGTGTTTATTCACTGCTTTTCATACTGAAATTTTTATGTGTCATTTCCTTACCCATAGTCACCTACAAAGCAGTGCCATCTCCACAAAACAAGCTAAGTAAATCTCCAGGCCTAGAAAAGGGACCTACAAAGATGCTAATAACTAGGAAGTGCAAACAGTACACATTTGCCCACAAACCAGTGGAAAAGAGTCTGGAGGTGACTCAGCTTATGTGGGATTCTGAAAGGCTTTCTAGTTCAGTCATCTTTGTAATCCCACTCATTAAGCTTCCAGAGTTTTTCTGTTTTGAAGTTAGATTTAGCTACATCTTCTTGCCTACCTAGAGTTTCCAAATAAAATACAGAACACCCAGTTACATTTATAGTTCAAACAACAAATAATTTTTTAAGCTTACATATGTCCCAAATATTGCATGGGATATACTTATATTGAAAACTCATTCATTATTTATCTGAAATTCAAATGTAACTGGGGGTTCTGTGTTTTGACACAGTTTATTTTTCCAAGAATATAAAGAATTCTTGCATTTATGTATTAAGGAATTATCTGAGATTAAAGATTCCTACATCCTTACTTCACTTAGAGTTCATAACCAATCCCAATCTCTGGAGCTGATTAAAGTAGCAAGTATTAATACAATTCATTTCAGTTTCATTTATTTCCCTGCTTACTTCTGGAACAGAGTATTACAAAGATCCATAAAGCAATCAAAATAGAGGGGTACCTGGGTGGTTCAGTTGGTTGTGTCCAACTCTTAATCTCAGCTCAGGCCTTGATCTCAGGATCGTGAGTTCAAGCCCCACACTGGGCTCCATGTTGGGTGTGGAGCCTACTTTAAAAAGAAAAAAAGAGCAATCTAAATAGAATAAGGTAGAATGGAAACAAGTTATGAGTAAACCACAGATGTTTCTCAATCCCAGCACAGTCTGGATGTCAAGTTTTATTGATTATGGCTTTATTGTTCCTTCTTCCTGTTTTGGTTTGAAGGCTTGTATAACAAATGAGGCATTTTTAATGAACCTAAGCTAAATATTGATTCAAGGAATGAATGCAATTCCAATTAAATTTTATTCAATACAAACTCAGCTCACTTTCCATTAGTTGTCTTTTATTTTTTTACTTTTTAATGTTTTTTTATTATATTATGTTAGTCACCATACAGTACAACCCTGGTTTCTGATGTAAAGTTCGATGATTCATTAGTTGCATATAACACCCACTGCACCATGCTATACGTGCCCTCCTTACTACCCATCACCAGTCTATCCCATTCCCCCACCCCCCTCCCCTCTGAAGCCCTCAGTTTGTTTCTCAGAGTCTATAGTCTCTCATGCTTCATTCCCCCTTCTGATTACCGCCCCTTTCTTCTCTTTCTTCCCCTACTGATCTTCCTAGTTCTTATGTTCCATAGATGAGAGAAACCATATGATAATTGTCTTTCTCTGCTTGCCTTGTTGAATACATCTTTCAAGAATAATATAGTGCCCTTCTGTGTCTCTAACTATAGTCTTTAGTTTAAAATCCAATCTGTCTGATATGAGAATTGCTACCCCAGCTTTCTTTTGAGGTCCATTGGCATGAAAGATGATATTCCATCCCTTTACTTTCAGTCTGGATGTATCTTTAGGTTCAAAATGAGTCTCTTGTAGACAGAAAATGGATGGGTCATGTCTTTTTATCCAATCTGCAACCCTGTGGTGTTTTATGGGAGCATTTAGGCCATTTACATTGAGACTGATTATTGAGAAATATGATTTTAATGATGCCATGTTGCCAGTAAAGTCTTTGTTTGTATAGATTATGACTTTCTGTTCTGTATCACTCTTGGGGCCTTTTTACTTTCATAGAACCCCCCTTAATATCTCCTGTAGCGCTGGTTTCATGGTTACGAAATTGGTCAATGACTGGCAATTCTGGAAGGTCTTTATTTCTCCATCAATTCTGAATAACAGCCTTGCTGGATAAAGGATCCTTGGCTGCATGTATTTCTCTGAAAGAGCTTTAAAAATGCCCCCCCCCCACCCTTTCTCTCATTCCAGGTCTGTGTAGACAGGTCTGACGTAATTCTGATACCTTTGCCTTGGCACGTGAGAAATGTCTTTGCCCTGGCTGCTTTCAATACTGTATCCTTAGATCTAATATTTGCGAATTGCACTATGACGTGATGTGGCGTAGGTTTGTCGTGGTTGAGCTTGGGAGGGGTCCTCTCTGCCTCTTGGACACGGATGTTTGTTTCCCTTGCTAGATTAGGGAAATTTTCAGCTACAATTTGTTCAAATATCTCTTCTAGACCTCTGTTTTTCTCCACCCCCTTGGGGATGCTGATGATTCTGACATTGGAACGTTTCATTGAGTCAGTAATCTCCTGTAACCTACATTCCTGAGCATGGATTTTTTTTGAGTCCAGATTCTATTTTAGCTTTTTCTTCTACTAACCCATCCTCCAATTCGCTGATATGTCTTCTGCCTCATTCATCCTGGCCTTCAGAGCCTCTAGTTTTGACTGCATCTGGCTCATAGAATTTTTAATTTCTGCCAGGTTCGCTCTCATTTCCACCCTTAGAGATTCTATATTCTCATTAACATTTTCGTTAATACTTTTTTCAAGTCTACACATCATCTTGACTGTTGTTACTCTGAATTCCATTTCTGATAATTTGGTTATATCCACATCCATTAGTTCTGTGACAGAGGCCACAGACTCATTGTCTTTTCTTTGCTGGGGGGGATTTCTCCTTCTCGTCATTCTGACGAAGAGAGGTTGCGGGGTTGTCCAGAGCCCAAATTATTGACCAGGACCCAGGCCTTGCACCCTTGTTTTATAGGGATCTTAGGGAGTGGGCTTCTTGATTTTTCAGCCTGCCTTCTGGCAGAGGGGCCTGCCACGGCAATACTCAGGCAACCCTGTTTGGGTAGAGTCTCCGTGTCCCTGCAAGGGGGGATAGGGATGGGCACACTGTGAGCCGGTATTTCCAGGCTTTTGTTCTCTGGCAGCTTTCCCTGGCGGTTTGCTGTGCCTCTTCTGAGAGCGCAGCAGCTGCCGAATCTCAGCCTCTGTCTCAGAACAGAGGGATCACGGACCGTTCTCCACTGATGTTCTGGCCACTTTAACTCTGCTTCTGTTGGTGCTGCTAAACCCTACAGTGTCCTGGGATGAGCGCCCCACACCCGGCGTCACAGCCCTCACTTCCAGGGCCGGCACATCTCTGTCCTTTGTGTTTCTAATACCGCCAGCCGCCAGCCACCAGCCGACCCTGTGCGCTCCGGAGCTCCCGGTCTCAGTCTGGTTCCAGTGAGCACACCGGAGCTCCGGTTTTCAGACTGGTCACGTGCGTTCCCCGGCTCTCGGTCTCAGTCTGCTCTCTCACGGGTGCCGGTCCACGAGTCCACCCGCTCCCCCGCGCAGGTGGCTACCGTTTCCCGGTGCCCAAACACGGTGGCTCCCTCCCCCTTCCGTTTATCTTCCGATATCTGTGTGCAGTTTCACGGCTCCCTGCTTCATACCTCAATACTCAGCGCTGGAGATGTTCATTTGCAGAGATCCAGATGTATCTTCCTGCGTCTCAGGCTGATTCCGTGGATGTTCAGGCTGGTCTGGTACCTATCCAACTCGACTCAGGGGACCGGCTGAAAAAGGGGTCCCCTACTCCTCCGCCATCTTAACTCCCTCCCCCCATTAGTTGTCTTTTAAAACAGTTTATTGAACCAAAATATATTTTAGACAGATTCCTTTTGTGAAAACACTAAAAAAGAACCTATTTAAGGAGAGGTACCAGCACTCTGACTTTTCTTAGAAAAACAGATTAGAAGTCCCAGTCATAATTTTTTCAAATGGATCACATTTGTGGTCTGAATGGGTTACTAAAGTTTGCAACTGGGACATCTAACAAGTGCAGAGAGTTGGAATCTCTTTTCCAACCCAGAAAAAAAAAAACAAACAGTAACAGTCAGAAGAAAAAGAAGTAGAAGTAGTAGTCATATACTGTAGTAGTAGTTTGGGGAAGAATTAGAAGAGGAAAGGGTATAACTTCATCTTTGGTGCCCAATGTGTGACAAGTCTGTAGGCCCACAGCTACTAGGAGTTGGCATAGAATTCAATACAGTCAGTCTGTCTTCTGTCTTTAGACTACCAAGCCATAGCCACCAGGCTCACCTAATCCCCACAATAGTGATGCCTCAGAGAACTCACTTCTTCCATTTTCTACTTAGGTTTACTCATTCTTTATCTCAAGAAATAGTGGCATGCTAGGCACTAGGCATAGAGCTGGCATGGAGTGAGAAGACAAGACAGAGCCCAAGCCGTGTTTTACACATCTAAGAGTACAGGATAGGAGGTGGAAAATGTTAACAAGTAAATAAGCAAGACTAAATTCTGATGGCTGTTCTAAAGGAAAGGAAGGTGCCACAAGCAAGGAAATAGGAGGGACCTAGTTCAGACGACACTGAAATTCAGGGAAAGCCTCTCCAGAAAGGGTACATTTAGGGAAGACATTAAAAAAGAGTTGGCGGAAGCTAAAAAACCAAACAAGAACCAACCAGGCAATAGCCAAGACAGTATCAGCAGAACAAAGGCAGCGTCAAATAGGAGGGAGCCCGGGGCCTGCCAGGATGAGAACAAAGGCCTTTCTGGCTGCAGTCCTATAGGAGGTGAAGGCCCTTATGGGATGCTGTAAAGGTTTGGGTGGGAAGGGCTTTAAGCAAAAGTGAAATTCCTGATTGCCCAAACCAGAATGGATTCTGAAAAAGCCTAAGGCAAGAAAGATATTCCAACAATAATTATCTGACACTTATCAATAGGGTGTTCTGCAATTCAATTCAGTTTTGACAGTAACTACCTAGAGTTAGTGCAGACCCCAGGTTAAGGAAAAGTTATTCACAAAACTGCCCCCACTTCAGATGCCAGCCACAGTCTTGGGACCATCTGCACTTCTGACAAACCAGCTATAAATTTGGAGTTTCCCATGACCCCTTAGGTTCAACAATTCACTAGAATGACTAACTTACAGAACTCACCGAAAGCACTATACCTACAATTGGAGTTTATCCTAAAAGATACAGATCAGGAATAGCCAAATGGAAGAGACGCCCAGGGCAAGTTCTTGATGGAGAGGGAACACAGACCTGCCATGCCTTCTTCCCATGGAATCCAGATATACCACCTTCCAAGCACATCAATATGTTCACCAACCAGGAAGCTCCACTGAGCATCCGTGAGCAGTTTTATTGAGGTCTTATCATGTCATTGGCCACAATACGGGACTCAGTCTCTAGCCTCTCTCTTTTTGTTAGAGGTTGGAGATGGGACTGAAAGTTCTGACCCTCTAATCACCTGCTTGATCTTTCTGGTGTGGCCAGCCTGTCCTCTGAAACTATCTAAGGGGCCCACCAGGAGTCACCTCATTAGCATAAGCTCAGGAATAGTCTAAAGGGACTCATTATGAATAACCAAATATACTCCAATCACTCAAGAACTTCCAAGAGTTTTTGAAACTCTGTGCAAGGAACCAGAGACCTACTAAGACCTTCTTGCCAAGAGCCCACAGAAATTTCCCTTTAACCTTTCAGGGAAGTTACTCTATATATTGCTATCTAATTCCACGAGCAAATTCTCTGTAACTTTTTAATTGGCTTAAAATTCACAGAAGAAACAATGAATATCTGTGAAGTTTTTTATGAACACAAAGATGAAAAACATAAACAACTAACTCTTGTTAAATTGACACAGAAGAGCAGGACTGAACATGAACATGATACAGCAGCCAGGATTTGAGAGGGCCTCTGGTATTACATCATCGCCTGGCTGGGAGGCGGGCTGGAGCTCATTAAGAAAACGCCTGTGTACAAAGGCCTAAACTGTAGTTCCAAGCTTCCTGGAACTTGGGCGGGCAGACCTGTAGCTATTTTCCCCCTTGACTGCCAGCCATCCCCAGGCTGTCCAGGAAGAACCTGCAGACTGTTTTGCATTGTCTGTACAATAAATAGAATTCAGCTTTGTGCTGATTGAGCAGGAACATTTTATCTGGAGCAGTACTCTGATTTCTGACACTAATGGCCTTAAACAAAATGGAGGATTTTAAATTTGATGGAACAGAGCGCCTGGCTGTCGACTATGTGAAGGGGATTCTGCAACCCACACCTACCTGTGACATGTGGGATCAGATCTGGAACTTCCAAGCCAAGTCTGATGATCTGCTTATTGCCACCTATCCCAAAGCAGGTAGGTAGAAGGGTGGGGGGGAGGGTGAAGAAGAAAATTAGGAAGGTGAGTGGGGAAAATACTAATAATGAAATAAAGAAACTGATCTGGGTTGGAAAATTGTTTACTGGACAGACTGATATGGCTAGGTCAAATCACTTGTGGAAACTGAAACTACAGAAAAAATATTAAAATGATGCACAAAATTTTAAGAATTTCATTCTTCCTATAATGTACATATTTTTTTTACTTCCCCAGGAGAGAGTGATTCAAACAGCCAAGAACTAACGGACTAGATATGTTGATTTGTTTGTTCCCAGTGCAGGCTCTTATTGCAGAGCCTGTTAAAAAAAAAAAAAACCCTGCTTTGTGTGTGTAAGCTAAAAGATCCTAAGGCTGACTAGTGGAAGAATTAGAGGAGCTTTGGTCTTGCAATGCTGATTTCACCCCAGCAGCCTCCAGAAGCCCTCAAAATCTCCCAGTTCAGAGTCTGAGAACTATTCTTGTCGATTTCTATCTTCCCTTGTGGTATGTTGTGAACCTACTTCCTTGTTTCAATAATAAATTTAACAAAAGTTGTTATAGAAGTAAGACTTCTTGAGCCCAGCCACTGTATCATAAAAAGTTTAGGATGAACAGGGAAAAATAGTTCTCTGCAGATATTTGTGCACATCTACATATATACTAAAAATACACTATTCAATTCGCACCCAGATTGCATATACATTTGATCTTTGCAAGATCAAGCTCCCTGCCAATAACTCCTCTTACCCACACACACACACACACACACACACACAGAGATGTTCACATCAGAACACACACATGTACACACACACCAAAAAATCTAAACCTAAGCATTTTCTGAGATTGTATGTTCAAACCCTTCGAGTCTTTATCTCTAATGATCCTGGTAAAAGATTCTGCCAGCAGGTGGCAGACTCTTATTTATCCATCAGTTTCATATTGGTCCTAATTTTCTAATCTTAATCATGAGACTGTTCAGAATTAATCTTTCCTAATGTGAATGTAAAAGTAATCACTGGTGAGAATCACATCTCACAGTCTTAATTTTGTCCACAACTCTATCATCATTTCAGTACATGTTTACATCATTTAAATATAATGCTTAAAAATTAATCTTTTCTCCACCTGCCAAATGTGAGCAGTAAGATTTGGTTCATTTAAGGTTTTCATGGGTTAGGGTTAATAGGGCTTGAATGATTTAAATAACACACTCAAAAAAAAATGCTTGCCAGTTAATGTAACATTTAATCATCACTAAAACCTTACCCATTAATAAAGGTTATATTTATTAGAGGGAAGAAGAAATAAGCATAGACGAAAAATGTGGTTTACACCTAAATTTTTTAAATAATAATAAACACTCTGGGAATGAGCCAAAAGAAAAATATATTATAAAATCACTGATTTCTAGAGGATGAATTGAGAAGTCATTCCACTCATTCCCAAACCTCTAGCAACATATGAATCTGCTCCAGTGCTAGCTGGCATTAAATGGCTGTAAATTCAGAGTGAACACATAAAATAACTACAAATAGCTCTCTCTTTGATTAGACAGCTAAAGAAATATTGGTCCTTTATCCTGTAATGAAAGAGTTAATACCAGAAATTATTAAAGACCTAACTCATCTAGGATATAAAATGTAGTGTTTTTTTTTTCATTGTTTCCTAACTTATGCCCTTCCTGTAGAACCAAAAGCACTGAATTGACAGTATGAGAAAAGGCATCCGTAATGAGAGCTGGTGTCAGAGAATACAGGAAAATCAGCCCAGATCCAGGATTTAGAGAACCATACTAAAATTGTCAAACATCTTCCCAACATGGATTTGTCAAAATATCTGGTACAACAGTTTCTCATCAAAGTATGAAGATTCAGTTGGTAGGAACTATATCAGTCAGAATCAGGCAGCACACAGAAACTGACTGAGGCTGAAGACAGAGGCCCTTCTTCCAGTGGCTGCTTGGGTTCAAGGCACTAGATAGCAAAACCTGGTATGGCCTATGCAAAATTTCTATCTGTTGGAGCTGCCATCAGTGTCACCACCTCGGGAAGAATGACCTCTACCTCTCTTCCACCTTCCAGTGCATTTCATCAGCAGAATCTAAATAGTATTCAAAATCTTAGGGGTGAAGAAGTCTAGGGAATACACGTTTTAGACTTTCAGTCCCTGAGATAAGGGGAAAATTGAGAAAACGTTGAAAATGGATACTAAGTACTAATGATCAATATCAAGCCCAGGTACTAATCGTTCATTTGTTCATTCAGCCAACACATAGTAAATACCTCCTATGTGGCAGACCCTCACTATGCGCTTGGGAAACAGTTTGAAAACCACAGAGTGATGACTCTCCAGGAGATTGTAATCAGCTGAAAAAGACCTTTCATTCTGTCTTTCTTAGAACAATGCAGCTACATCAATAGATAACAATCCAAATTAATGATTGTGACAAGCAAAAAAATGAACGCATATTTATCAATATAATATCCACTCCAAATTGCAACCTTTGCATAAAAATTCATATTATGATAACACAAGACATAAATAAAAATGGTGTTTTCTGAATTCCACTATAAACCTAGCTTTAAAATTCAGAGAAGTGCTGTAATAAGTATAATAATATCTTAAGAAATATAATATACTAAATGTCTATGCATCTTCCTCTTACATGTGGAATAAGGAACAACATGGACTCAGGAGATAGTGGACTTAATACAAAATGAAGGCGATATTGAGAAAAGTCAACGAGCACCTACTCACATACGAATTCCTTTCATCGAATGGATAATCCCATCCATAGGATCTGGTAAATATCAAACAGCCACATTTGACTAAGGTCCTAAATGTACACCTAGGATTTTTACTATCACATAGCCCTCTCAAAATTCTAGGCATTCAAGCTGAAAAAATAATTAATACAATCACTTTGAAAAACTGGGAAAAAAATTAAATTCTGGGCATTCAAACAATTACTAATGAGTTCTGTGACTTTGCATTTTTCTAACTATGTCTGGCCATTGTTGTACTCCAGACATCTTCTAATGGGGTTACTGCTTATAGAAAAGTTAAGCTTTATTCTCCAATAATTTTATCCCACACGGATAAGCCCAAGTAAGATAATCTTATGGTGGAAGGGTTTGAATTTTTTGGGTTCTTATTTATCTAGTTTCTTGTTTGTTATGGTTAAAAACCGTTCCAGCTTTAAAAAAAAAAAACAGGCTAGAAATAGTCTCTCAGATCAAATTTACAGTTATAGTGCTCTCACAGGTGACTTGAATTGTTCAATTGTTCCTGAAATAGTAATAATGGAAGCAGCAAGATTTTGAAGCAAATAGAAATAGTGGAAAGTGATCAAAAATCAATTTTACAGGTTTGGACCAAGCTAATGAAATGCCCTCACCACGGACCCTGAAAACACATCTTCCCATCCACTTGCTGCCACCATCCTTCCTAGAAAAAAACTGTAAGGTAAAAAGCTAAAGAAATTCACAATTTACTTCTTAGAACAACCCTAGGGTGGTCTTCAATTTCCTCTTAAAACACTTTACTTGTTGGAGCACCTGGGTGGCCCAGTCGGTTAAGTATCTTACTCGGTTTCAGCTCAGATCATGATCTCAGGGTCTTAAGATTGAGCCCCACATCAGGCTCCATGCTCAGTGAGGAGTCTGCTTGAGATTCTCTCCCTCTCCCTCTGCCCCTCACCTCTGCTTCTCTCTTTCTTTCTCAGAAATAAATAAAAAATCTAAAACAAAAAAAAAAAAACACTTCACTTGTTAAAGAACAGAGAGTCTATCTCTTCATAATAATCGATACAAATTGATTTGAATCTTTTTCAATTCCCACAGAAACCAAGATCACAAGAACACAGCATCAGAAAATCTCATCTGTATGGAATGCATCCACTTGAACATAATTTGTGTGGGCAATAACTACGTATAAGTCTAATCCTATTTTTGCTTCTTTCCCTCCTCCTGCCATTCTTAGATAATCTATGTAGCAAGAAATCCAAAGGACAATATGGTATCTTATTACCATTTCCAAAGAATGAATAAAGCTCTTCCTGCTCCAGGAACCTGGGAAGAGTATTTTGAGAATTTTCTGGCTGGGAAAGGTAAGCTAATTCAGCTTTGTTTCCTTCTTTTCTCAAAATCCTCAAACACTCTAAAAAGAAAGAATCATTTCCTTAGAACACCCAGGGCTCTGCCTGCTATCCTGTGAAAAAATCATCAGTGTGATACACTCCCTCTCTTTAAGAACTTTCCTTTCAATGTAACATTTGTTTGTTGAGCTTCTGTGATTCATTACCCTGTTTTTCATCCCTCCTTGCAGTGTGCTGGGGTTCTTGGCATGACCATGTGAAAGGATGGTGGAAAGCCAAAGACCAACACCGCATTCTCTACCTCTTCTATGAGGACCTGAAGAAGGTGAGAGGCAATGCTATCTAATGTGTTCCTATTGGACCATAAGACATTTAAGTCAAAATGTATGGACCACACTGGGGACTCACAGATTGAAACAGGGAATAGAAAATGCTGCATTTCATTGGCTGCTGCTGTCAGTAGCATCAAAACACACATAGCATATCATGAGTTTACCTATCACGTAGTTTCACCTCCAACTTCCTGGTGTTCCCCAGAGCATATCCCATATGGTATACCTTTTCCAGACAGGCAAAACATGAGTGATACCTTTTTTCCCCTTTCATGTCTATCTTAAAATTCTGTTTAGAAAGGAAAACATTTTTTAGTACATTTCAGGCTTTTTCATTAGTACTTGAGAAACATAATAATTTTACGAAATAGTTTAAGAATTTAGGGTGTAATGGAAAATACTAATGATTTAGATTCAAAATTCTTGAATTCAAGTTCTGGCTTTACCACCTACTGGCAATTATTCTTGGTGAGGACACTTAACATCTTAGAGACTTACTTAGTTTCCCTAAGTGCAAAAACTAGATAGTAATATATACTCTTCCAAGATCTACTATGAGGACTAAATAAGATGATGTTCATGGGAGTTACTATATAATGATATAGTATCACTATACTATATAATATATATAATGATATACTATCATTATATTATAAATGATAATATGCTAAATACTATCTGTGGCTTAACTAAATACAGGGATCTAAAATTACAGTCTTTGTTCTTCAATTTATCATTGAAAGCCTTGGTACTCAAAAAGTGCTTCACAGATTAGCTGCTTGGGGCTCTCAGGACCACATCAGGCCTGCTAAGTCAGAATGTGCACTTTGTAAGATACCCAGGGGATTTGTGGACACATTAGTTTAGATGCACAACTCCTAAGTTCAATCACTGCTGGGCCTCATCTAGAGTTATTTCTACAGAAAATCAAAAGAGTGAAACAGAATCATTTTTCTATTTTTTTAGTTGAGATATAATAGACATTTATCATTGTATTAGTTACAGGTGTACAACATGATTTAGTATTTATTGTGATATAAACACCACAACAAGTCCAGTTAACATCTATCACCACACATAGTTACAGAATTTTTTTCTTGTGATGAGAATTTTTAATATCTATTTTCTTAGCACCTGTCAAATATATAACACAGTATTATTAACCACAGTCACCATGCTGTACATTACATCCCCAGGATGTACTTATTTTAGAACTGGAAGTTTTATCTTTTGACCACCTTCACCCATTTTGCCCCCCCATTCTCACTCCCCACTCCCCACTTCTGGCAACATCAGTCTCTTCTCTGTGTCTATGAGTTTGTTGTTGCTTAGATTCCACTCTAGTTTTTTCAAACAGGAAAAGTCAGACATACCCCTATTTTAGTGTAGAGAGTTATCTACTCACAGAATTCTAGATTTAGATAGTTAAGAAATATTATGGCAGGGAGTTGTATGCTATAAGGGGAGAGTTTCCCTTTCATGAGTAGATATGACAAACTGAGGACACCACAGAAGGAAGGGTGCTATTAAACTCAGAATAGGAAAACTTCATGTAGGTGATGCTTGTCTACCAAAAGCATCATAGCAGAGTCAAAGTAAGGATATGTCACCAGGAATGACGCTCTTTTAACAAGGTACATCCTAATGTATTATGAATGCCAGGAAGAAATTTTATTGAACAGGTAGTCTAACCTCAGAGTCCCTAGTACCCTTTTAAATATTTCTGTGATCACATTCTGGAATGTCCCCTGACTCACTCAAAGCTCAATATTCTCACCACTCTTGCTGATTTCTAGTCTATGTGAGGCTAATTAAATTAAGTACTACTTCTTTTTTTAAGATTTTATTTATTTATTTGACAGAGAGAGACAGCCAGCGAGAGAGGGAACACAAGCAGGGGGAGTGGGAGAGGAAGAAGCAGGCTCCCAGCGGAGGAGCCTGATGTGGGGCTCAATGCCAGAGCACCAGGATCATGCCCTGAGCCGAAGGCAACTACGCCACCCAGGCGCCCCAAATTAAGTACTACTTTTGACATCCAAGCTTTTAAAGCAGAAGACACAGTTGTCAGGCTAAACCTTTCCACTTTCCCTCCCCTACCACTCCTTTTAGAGGTAGGGACTTCCCATAGCCACAGCTCCCCACAGTGGTGTGTCCTTCTGATGAAGAAACATTGGAACTGAGCTCCTCTCAGGGATACATAAACACCTGGACATGCTGGGTAGTAGACTTACTAGGCATAGGTGCCTCTTGAGTATCTCATGGGTGCAAAATACTCATCTCTTATTCTCTTCCTACCGCTTACTGCCACTACTGAGATGGTCTGGGACTTTTCTATCAATGTCAGAAATACGAGACAGCCTCCTTAAATTGTCTGCCCATATGCTTTTGCAATGTCTTTGTTCTTATCATAAGTCTATGGACTCTCCCTCTTAGTCAATTGGCTGACCAAGACAACTCCCATAACTGACTCGCATAGGACACTTGGGCATAACTCTTAGTCAAGCATTCTCCATGCACTGCATGTCATTGTATAGTAAATGTTTCACTAATACCACTCAGTTTTTGCTTCCATGTTAGAGCAAGAAAAGCTTAGTAATTCCAGTTAATAAAAAAAAAGAGAACAATATGGGTCATCATGTTAAAATGAGTCATTTCTGGATAGTTGAGTATTTGTGAGGGTTTTTTTTTTTTAAGATTTTATTTATTTATTTATTTATTTCAGAGAGAGAGATTGCATGAGAGCAGGGGGACGGGCACAGGGAGAAGGAGAAAATCTCAAGCAGACTCCACACTAAGCATGGAGCCCAACAGGGGCTCAATCTCATAACCCTGAGATCATGACCTGAGCCAAAATCAAGAGTTGGACACTTAACTGACTGAGCCTCCTAGGTGCCCCTAAGATTTTTTTTTTAATTTTAACTCATGACATGTTACTGGTTACTGTTATTTATTCATTTCAATATTCTTTTTAAACCAATTATCTTATGTCAAATCTTCACTTTTCTTTTGACTCTCATCATAGAATCCAAAGCATGAAATTCAGAAGGTGGCAGAATTTATTGGAAAAAACCTAGATGATGAAGTCCTAGATAAAATTGTCCATCACACCTCATTTGATGTTATGAAGCAGAATCCAATGGCAAACTATTCGTCAGTTCCTACTAAAATCATGAACCACTCTGTTTCTCCATTCATGAGAAAAGGTTTTTATATTTTCTTTTGGTCATGATCTTAAAGAATTATCCAATCTTTTACAGCTTTGAAGGAGTTTTCTATGGCTAAGAAAAATAAGATCTATAACAAATGCTTCTGGGAAAAGAAGTAGGAAACCAGAAATGAAATGAAACAATTGGAGAGTGAGGTGTGGTGTCTACATCCAATTCCTTTATCCTCCCTTTCTCTCCAGAGATCTGCTGAGAAGGTGAAAAACAGAATTAAGACAGATGAGGCAAAGAATCCATTTTATAATGGATTTATAAGGGCTCTATGCTATCAGATTTATTCAAAAATACTTATTGAGTGGCTACTATGTGTCAGACACTGTTCTAGATAATGTTCAGAGCAGTGAACAAAACACAGAACTTTCTTCCCTCATGAATATTATACTCTAGACACAAACAAAATAAACAAGAATACCCAGGATAATAGATGATGGTAAGCACTATGGGGGGAAAAAAACAATCTGTGGAAAGGTAACAAGGATTGCAATTGGAGAATTTGGGGGATCTTCTTTTTTGGTTTTCTTCCTCAAAACCATATCTTGAATTCTCTGACATACAAGACCTTCTCACTGGGTCTATAGATGGAAACTACAAGCATAAGCACCTACCACACTTTGATGTGCAAAGAGGGCAGGATAAAAAGACAAGAAATCCCCATAGGCCTACTGTTTTAAATGTGGTAGTTTTATTTCCCCCATTAATGTGACTCAGTAAGTAATGAGCTCTCCCTATCCAACAAATCAGATAAGAATTCAAAATGAAATTGACAGATTAGCAACAGAAATATTTTGTCCAATATTGCCCCCCTAGGAAGTAGAGCAGAAATATTCACACAGAAACAGAAGAGTAGAGAAATGCAAACTGACTCTCTCCCACATGACTATTTCAGGGACAACTGGAGACTGGAAGAATCATTTTACTGTTGCTCAGAATGAGAGATTTAATGAAGACTATGAAAAGAAAATGGCTGATACCAATATAACTTTCCACTTCCAATTGTCATAAAAAAGAAAAGAACCAAAATATTTTTAGACTATTACCTAATTTATTGGTAATAATCAATAAAACTTTATTATCCAGACCACATGATATTGGATTCAGGTTCTCAGACTAGTTGTTTATTGTGTTTGCTTTTGTTCACTCTAAAAAATGTAGGGATAAAGCTAGCAGAGATTGGGGGCAAGGTGGAGAGTGGGAGCAGGATGGCAAAGTGGAAGGAAGAGGTTCAATAATTACTAGCTGCGATCATGGCATCATTGTTGATTATCATTATATTTAAGTTTTCTATATATCATGTCTGTTGACATATTAAAAATGCTTCATTCCTTATATAAAAAACACTAAACTTTTCAGAGTAAGTATTGGTTCAGGCTAATTTTTAATGCATCACTAAGATATATAGATAGTGACTATTTCTCCGAGAAATTTCTTTGTAGGCAAGTAACCATCAAGTGACGGTTTCCCCATGAAACTTTCCAATTCACCTCAATATTCTTACTCTAATACATCTATCCCTATATCTTACCACATCCTATATACTTAAGTCTCTCTCTCACTCCAGCCAATGCTCTGATTGAGTCTTGGAGCCATATCTTGACTCACCTCCAGGGCATCCACAGCAATATCTGTCAGTTTTACCTATATGGAGTCTCATTTGTATATCCAACCTTCTAGTTCAGAAACCTTTTACCTCCTGTCCATACTAGTATAAGCTTCCTAACTCATTTCTCTGTTTCTTGCACATCTACCAGGTTTACTTTCCTGAACTAAGATTTTGATTATATTTCTCTTTAGCTCTAAAAACTTCAGTAATTCTGAATTTTTACTGCTTGAAAGATAAATCCCATGCTTTTTAGCTATCAATTCAAAGGCAGCTATAATGATATGATATGGCGGGTCTCATCTCCTAAATCACTTTCCTAGCTTAATTTCACCTTCTAAACCACCTCCATCGTTCAGCAAATAAGCCTACTCACTGAGCCCTGATCACTACTAGTTTTATTTTCACCATGCCTCCATCTGAAATTTCCTTTCCTTTCTTTCTACCTATCCAAAACATATAATATGCTTCAATGACCAGTGCAAGTGGTTCATTCCTCCTGCAAATACTGAAAGCTGAAGAGAGCATTTGCATTTCTTTTTTTTATTTTGTTCAGTTAGCCAGCATATAGTACATCATTAGTTTTTTATGTAGTGTTCAACGATTCATTAGCTGTGTATAACACCCAGTTCTCATTATAACACGAGCATTTGCTTTTCTGAAGTCCTCTACACTTGGTATAATTATTTTGTGATTAATATTAAAGCATATTATATCTCTTGTATGTATATATTCTCTTTTATGCTTATTAAATTTTTTGTTTTTTCTTCAAGATAGAAATATTGCTATATATTTCATTGCACACCAAACAAAATATGACAAGCAAAAAAATAAGTAACTGAAAGAATATATCAGTCAAGGAAACTCTTAAAAGCTAACTTTCTATATTTTAAGCAGTCCCCATAACAGCTATCATTTATAGCTGTTGTCCAATATACTAGCTACTAGCCACCTATTTAAAGTAATTAAAACTAAATAAAATTCAGTTACTCATTTGCACACATGGCTAGTAGCTATCACTTGGATATTATAAAACATTTCTATCATCAGAGAAAGTTCTATTGGATAAGACATTTTATTTTTACAACAATCCTTTGAATGTGGCATTATTATCCCAAAGAGAAAACTAACACTAAAGTTCAGAGATATTAGTTAAGTTACTCAAATAAGAAATATTGGCATTTAGTTTCAAACATGGCTCCAATGCTTCCAAAATCTGCATTTTTAACTGTTCAAAATAGAGCCTCTCCCTTCTTGTTCCTGCCACAGTCTCATCACAGGTTCATCATTATCACTGCTAACTAAAGGCTGCCCAACTCAGACCCTGATCCAAAACCAACCAGACTGGCAAAAAACGGTCAGCCATTCCCCGCCATGATCAAGTGAAGCTTAACCATAGTCTACTGGATAGCTAAAGCATTCCCACGGTCTACATGCTCTGAAGTAGACAGAGCCTTAAGCCAACAACAGCCTCCCACCTGTCATCCACCACATGTGTCCAGTCTGAAATCTGTCCTTCATACGTTATATCTCTAAGTTTCCTCCGAAATTGGGTAAAATTTCTGCAGGCCCTTATTCTGCAGTGCCTTTTGTGGCTGTGTTCAGTTCTGCCCCCCATACCACCACTCCTCCAGGACACCAAAATCCATGCCCTGCCCTGCTGCCTCACAGAGACAACTCAGGGGAAAGGGGCTTGTGTCAGCCCATGGCTCTTGGACTTTTGACCTTGCACTCATGTTGCTACCTCTTACTGTCCTCCAATCCACCTATATAATCTTGGCAGGCAAAACCAATCTGTATATTTTGGTTACTTAGCCCTAGCCCCAAACAGACCAACTCAAACTAGCCTCAACTCAAACTAGCCTCTCCCCTTCAGTCTTTCAAAACTAGTGATTAGCATATTACGTTCTAGATCTAGTTTGCATTATTTCCATTTCAGCAGAAAATTACAATAACGCATTTAGGCTTTGTAATCCTTCTGATACATAGAATCAACCAATGGAGTACACATTCTGTGTTGTTTTGTTTTGTTTTGTTATGTTTTGTTTTGTTTGAGGGGGAGAGAGAATGGGTGTCGGGCACAGGGAGAGAAAGAATCTTAAGCAGGCTCCATGCCAAGTGTGGAACCCAACATGGGGCTTGATCTCACTACCCTGAGATCGTGACCTGAGCCAAAATCAAGAGCTGGACACTTAACCAATGGAGCCACCAGCCGCCCCACACATTCTGTTTTCGCACATGGGAGCAATAACTTTTAACCCCTGTGGAGGAAGTTTAGGTTTGAATCAAGAAAATATTAAAGAAGATCAAACTGCATGTATAGAGATGAAAGAAGTAAAGTAGCTCAGAAAAATCAGTATTATAATTCTGTATAAAACATTAAAAAGAATACATATTCTTACCAATGTTAAGAGACAATTTGGTGTGAATGAATCATAATGCTACCTAGCTCCTGTCTATTAGTAAAGTACCAATAGAAACATAATTTTTAAAATAAATACATTTCAGGCTACCCTACCTGCGTGGCTCAGTCAGTTAAGCATCCAACTCTTAATCTCAGCCCAACATGGAGCCCACTTTAAAAAAATAATAATAAAAATAAATAAATAAAATAAAAATACAAATAAATACATTTCACACCAATTCAAACTTAAATCCAGTGTTAGAGATATAAAAACTCACCCTATGATTAGAAACACCATAATAAAATAGGAAATTAGAAAGTAAATGGTTTCTGTCTTGCCAGACTCAGAGCACTAATGAAAAAGGCAGTATACTTTGAATGCCAAATCGAAAGACACTGAGAACAAGGTAAATACCACAGTTTTCCACAGCACCAGAGAGGCTATAGTATGAAAGATACCAAGGTGAGAAAGAGATTACAAGTCCTTAATTTAAAAAAAAAACAAACAAACAAACAACAAAAAAAAACCTTTAACTGGGAAAGTATACAAACAAGACCAGAGAAGTCATATTCCCAGAAAAGGCATGAGAGATCCCCAGAGTTTTTTGCTAGATTGATTGATAGAGCCCTTCCCTTGTACAAAGCAAATCTATAAAGACTGGAATAGTGACAGTTTTTTTCAAATGCCTAAATCTCAACAGGAGATCACAATGTATAAAAGGAAATAAAGAAACATGGCCAATCAAAGAAACACAGTAAATCTCCTGAAATAAGTCCTGAATAAGCGGATTATCTATGAATTACTGGACAAGGAATTCAAAATAACCATCTTAAATATGCTCAATGAGCTAAAAAAAAAAAAAAAAAAAAAACACAGGAAGGCCAACGAAATGAAATCAGGAAAACAATGCATGAATGAAATAAGAATATCAAGAAAGAGACAGAAACTATTTTTTTTAAAAAAAACTTAGAAGAAAGAATCAATGAACTTGAAGAAAACAAGTCAGAAGAGCAAAAAGAAAAAAGTATGAAGAAAAGCAAAAAGAGCCTAAAGGACTCATGAGAGATCATCAAGAACAATGTGGAAGTCCTTTAATACAGTCCCAGAAGAATAGAATAAAGAGTATATAATTTTTATATATAAGAATAGAAAAACCATCCTTCAAAAATGAAGGAGAAGTTAAAAATATTCCCAGATAAACAAAAGCTGAGGAATTTGTTACCAATAGATCTGTCCTGCATGGTGAAATGAAAGGACACTAGACAGTAACTCAGAGTCATATAAAGAAATAGATCACATGTTAGGCCACAAAACAAGTCGCAATAAATTTAAGAAGACTGAAATCATACCATGCATCTTTTCCAAATAAAACTGTATGAAACTAAAAATTAACCACAAGAAACAACTGGGAAAAAAAACACAAACACTTGGAAACTAAACAACATGCTACTAAACAGCGAATGGGTTTATGAAGAAATCAAAGAGGAAATCAAAAAATACATAGAGACAAACCTCAGCAATCAGACAACAAAAATAAATAAAAGGCATCCAAGTCAACAAGGAAGAAGTCAAACTTTCACTATTTGCAGCTGATCTGAAACTCTATGTAGAAAATCTGAAAGACTCCACCAAAAAATTGCTAGAACTGACACACAAATTCAGCAAAGTTGCAGGATACAAAAATCAACATGCAGAAATCTGTTGCATTTCTATACACTGATAATAAAGCCAAAGAAAGAGAAATCAAGGAATCAAACGTCTTTGACCTCGGCCACAGCAACTTCTTGCAACACACGTCTATAAAGGCAAGGGAAGCAAAAACAAAAATAAACTATTGGGACTTCATCAAGATAAAAGCTTCTCCACAGCAAAGGAAACAGTCAACAAAACTAAAAGGCAACCTACAGAATGGGAGAAAATATTTGCAAATGACATATCAAATCTAGTATCCAAGATCTATAAAGACCTTATCAAATTCAACACCCCTCCAAAAAAAAAATCCAGTCAATAAATGGGTAGAAGAAATGAACAGACATTTCTCTAAAGAAAACATACAAATGGACAACAGATACATGAAAAAATGCTCCACATCACTTGGCATCAGGGAAATACAAATCAAAACCACAATGAGATACCACCTCACACCAGTTAGAATGGCTAAAATTAACAAGACAGGAAACAACAAATATTGGTGATGGTGTGGAGAAAGGGGAACACTTCTACAATGTTAATGGGAATGCAAGCTGGTATAGCCACTCTGGAAAACAGTATGGAGGTTCCTCAAGAAGTTAAAAATAGAGTTACCCTAGGACCCAGCAATTGCACATCTAGGTTTTTACCCCAAAGACACAGATGTAGTGATCCGAAGGGGCACCTGCATCCCAATGTAAATAGCAGCAATGTCCACAATAGCCAAAGTGTGGAAGGAGTCAAGATGCCCTTCAACAGATGATTGGATTAAGAAGATGTGGTCCATATATACAATGGAATATTACTCAACCATCAGAAAGGATGAATACCTACCATTTGCATCAACATGGATGGAACTGGAGGGTATTATGCTAAGTGAAATGAGGCAACCAGAGAAAGATGGATTATCATATGGTTTCACTCATATGCGGAATGTCAGAAATAGTGCAGAGGATCATAGCGGAAGGGAGGGAAAACTGAATGGGAAGAAATTAGAAAGGGAGACAAACCATGAGAGACTCTTGACTCTGGGAAACAAACAGAGGGTTGCTGAAGGGGAGTTGGGTGGGGGGATGGGGTAACTGGGTGATGGGCATTAAGGAGGGCATGTGATGTGATGAGTACTGGGTATTATATGCAACTAATGAATCACTGAACTCTACATTCAAAACTAATGATGTACTATATGCTGGCTAATTGAATTTAAGTTAAAAAATAATAAGTGTTGGTGATGACGTGGAAAAACTGGAACCCTAGTGAACTCTTGATGGGAATGTAAAATGATGCAGCTGCTATAAAGATAGTATGGCAGGTCTTAAAAAATTAAAAAATGGAATTAACATATGATCCAACAATCCCACTTCTGGGCATATACAAAAGAGTTGAAATCAGGATCTCAAAGAAGTATTTGCACACCCATGGTCACTGCAGCACTTTTCACAATAGACAAGGAGTGGAAGCAACACAAATGTCCATAAATTGATAAATAAATAAGCAAGATGTGATATATGCACACAATGGAATATTATTCAGCCTTAAAAAATAACAAGAAGGAAATCCTGTCACATTCTGTAACATAGATGAACATTGAAGACATTATGTTAAATGTAATAAGCCAATCACAACAGGACAAATAATATGCGATTCCACTTATATGAGGTATCTAAAACTAGTCAAACCCATACAAATAGAAAGTGGAATAGTGGCTTCCAGGAGATGGAAGGAGGAATAATGTAGAGCTGTTGTTCAGTGGGAATGGAGTTTCATTTTTAAAATGCAAAAATTCTAGATATCTGTTGCACAACAACGTGAATATACTTAACACTATAGAATTTTACACTTAAAACTAGTTAAGATGATACAAATTTTATATCATATATTTTATCACAATAAATAAAAATAACCATAGGAATTAAACCACATATAAAACTGAACCAGAAAATGACTCCACAATTCAAAATTGTTAATCCAGCTAAAATAGTATTCAAAGGAAGTTTCATATTAAATGCATACTTGGGGGTGGGGAGGGTTAAGTAGGAATGGAAGAAAGATTAAAATCAAGTCCAAAACCAAAGAAACTGTAAAAAGAAAGCAAAATAAGCATAAGTAGACAAAAGGAAATAATAAGAGACTAGAGTTAGAAAATACACAAAACTAAAGGCTAGATTTTGGATGGTTTTTTTGAAAGACTAATAAAATGTCAAAATTCTGACAAAAAAGAAAGCACGAATAATAGCATAAGCATTTCTTGATTAAATTAATACTCCTTTCCTGTAAATCATATATTCTTTCTGAAAACACTAACCAGGAAACCTATTTCCTTTTACTTTAAAAAAAATTTTTTTAGAGCAGTTTTAGATTCATAGCAAAACTGAGAGGAAGGCATAGAGATTTCCCATATACTCCTCTACTCAAACACATGCATAACATCTGCTAAAATAATAGATTTGTTACAATTAATGAGCCTACACTAACACATCAGAATCACCCGAAGTCAATAGTTTACCTTAGGGTTCACTCTCAGTGTTGTGAATTCTATGGGTTTGGACAAATGTAAAATGACATGTACCCATCATTATAGTATCATACAGAAAATTTTCACTGCCCTAAAAATCCTCTGCAGTTTGCCTATTCATCCATTCCCCCAACCCAAATTCCTGGAAGCCAGTGCTTTTTTTAATGCTTCCACAGTTTTGCTTTATCTACAATGTGATAATTGACCTTTGAATAATGCAAGGGTTAGGAGTGCTAACTCTCTGCACAGTTGAAAATCCATGTATACTTTTGACTCCACCAAAACTTAAGTACTAGGAGCCTACTGTTGGTCAGAAGCCTTCATGATAACCTAAACAATTGATTAGCACATATTTTGCATGTTATATGTATTATATACTGTATTCTTACCATAAATTTAAAGTAAAGAAAATATTAAGATACACAGAATGAAAGTAGAGTGATTAAAAGAAGATATTCTATGCAAATGAAAAGAAGAGAAAAAGGGATGCTATACGTAGACAAAATAGACTTGAAGCTACTAGAGTGTAAAAAGAGACAAGATAATTACATAAAAATGAAGGAGTCAATCCAAAAAGAGGATATAATGTTTGTAAATATTTATTCACACAACATAAAATCCCCTTCATATATAAAGCAAATATTAAAGACCTGACGGGAGAAATGGAAAGCAATATCTTAATAACAGTAGGGGACTTTGATACCCCACTTTCAACAGTGGATAGATTATCCAGACAGAAAATCAAAAGGCAACACTGGATTTAAGCTACATATTAGACCAGACGGTAACACATGTTACAGAACATTCCATCTAACAGCAGCAGAATACACATTCTTCACAAGCACACATGGAACATTCTCCAGGACAGATCATATGTTAGGCCACAAAATAAGTCAAATAAATTTAAGAAGATTGAAATCATATCAAGCATCTTCTCAGACCATGGTAGTATGAAATTAGAAATCAATTACCAAAACCAAAACTGGAAAATTCACAGATGTGTAGAGATTAAACAACATATTACTGAAAAACCAATGGGTTGAAGAAGAAATTAAAAGAGAAATTTAAAAATTGAGACAAATGAAAATGGAAATACAATAATCACAATTTATGGGATATAGCAAAAGCAGTTCTAAGAGGGAAGTTCAGAGGCACCTGGGTGGCTCAGTCAGTTAAGCGTCTGCCTTCGTTCAGGTCATGATACCAGAGTCCTGGGATCAAGTCCCACATTGGGCTCCCTCTCAGTGGGGAGCCTGGTTCTCCCTCTCCCTCTACTGCTCCCCCTATTGTGCTCTCTTGCTCTAACTCTCTCTCTCAAATAAATAATAAATAAATAAAAATCTTTTTTTTAAAGAGGGAAGTTATAGTAAAATAAATGTCTATATTAAGAGTAAAGGATCTCAAATAAACAATCTAACTCCTAAGTAAGAGTAAGGAAATAACAAAAATCAGAGTGAAAATAAGAACTAGAAAGAAAATAGAAAAGATCATGAAACTAAGAGCTGATACTTTGAAAAAATAAGCAAAATAGGTAAACTTTAAGCTAGACTTACCAAAAGGGAGAAAAAGAGAATTCATAAAAATAAAATTAGAAATTAAAAGACTTACAACCAGTACCACATAAATACAAAGGATCACAAGAGACTACTAAGAACAAATATACAAACAAGCTGGACAACCTAGAAAACATGGATAAATTCCAAGAAACATACAATCTACCAAGATTGAATCATGAAGAAATAAAAAATTTGAACAGACCAGTTACTAGTAAGGAGATTGACTCAGTAATCAAAAACCTCCCAACAATGAAAATCCAGGGCCAGGTAGCTTTACTGGTGAATTCTATCAAATATTTTTTAAAAATTCATATCAATCTTTCTCAAACTTTTCCAAAAAAATAGATCAGGGAACACTTCTAAGCTTATTTTACAATTTTACCCTGACACCAAAACCAGACAAGGACAAGGAAATTACAGCCAATATTTCTAATAAACATAGATACTAAATTCCTTAACAAAATATTAGCAAATCAAATTCAATAATATATTAAAAGGATCATATTCCATGATCAAGTGGGATTTATTACAAGGATGAAAGGATGATTCAACATCCACAAATGAATCAATGTGATACACTACAATAACGAAATGAAAAACAAAAATCATGTGATCATTCCAATCGATCCAGAAAAGCCATTTGGTAAAAAAAAAATCAACATCCATTCATGATAAAAACTCTCAACAAATTGGGTATAGAGGGAATGTACCTCAATATACTAAAAGTCATATATGACAAGCCCACTGCCAACATCAGACTCCACAGTGAAAAGTTGAAAGCTTTTATTCTAAAATCAGAAAAATACAAGAAGCCTACTCTCACCAATTTTATTTAACATCACTGTAAGTCCTAGCCCAAGCAATCAGGCAAGAAAAAGAGAAAGAATCCAGATTGGAAAGGAAAAAGTAAAACTGTGTCTATTAGCAGATAACATGATATCATATAGAGAAAACCTAAAATCTCCACCAAAAAACTATTAGAACTAATCAGTGAATTCAGCAAACTTCAAGAATACGAAATCAATATAGAGTAAGAGGGGTCAGGTGACCAGGTAGTGGGGGGTACAAAATCAAAATACATAGAGAGAGAGAGAGAAAAAAAGAGAGAGAGTGTGTGTGTTATGTTTCTATATACTATAATGATCTACCAGAAAGAAATTTTTTAAAGCCCATTTACAATCACATCAAAAAGAACAAAATACCAAGGAATAAATAAAACCCAGGTGAAAGATATGTGCCCTGAAGACTATAAGACATTGATGAAAAAAAATTAAGACACAAATACATAGAAAGATATTCCATGCTCATGGAATGGAATAATTAATAGTGTTTAAAAGTCCATGCTACCCAAATTAATCTACAGATTAAATGTAATCCTTACCAAATTCCAATGACATTTTTCATAGCAATCAACCCTAAAACTTGAAGGGAAACAGAAAAGATCAAATAGCCAAAGCCATTTTGAGAAAGAAGCACCAGCTGGGGGCATTACACTTCCTGCTTCCAAACTATATTACAAAACTATATTAAAACAATATGGTATTGTCAAAAAAATAAAGATAAATGGAACAGAATAGAGAGCCCAGAGATAAACCAACTCACAAATGGTCAATTAATTTACAAAAAATAAGCCAAGAATATACAATGGGAAAAGAATAGTCTTTATAAGAAATGGCACTGGGAAAACTGGATAGCCCTATGCAAAAGAATGCAACTGGATTGCTATCTTACACCATATACAAAATTCAGATCAAAATAAATCAAACACTTGACAATCAGACTGAAAACTATAAAACTCCTAAGTGAAAATAAATGGGGTAAAGCTCCTTGACATCAGCCTTAGCAATGATTTTTGGATTTGACACCAAAAGCAAAGGCAACAAAAGTATAAATAAACACTGGAAATAAACTAAAAGGCTTTTTCTAGATATGTCTCCTGAGGGAAAGGAAACAAAAGCAAAAATGAACTATTGGGAATCCATCAAGATAAAAAGCTTCTGCACAGCAAAGGAAACAATCAACAAGACTAAAAAGCAACCTATGGAATGGGAGAAGATATTTGTAAATGACATATCTGATAAAGGGTTAGTACCCAAGATATAAAAAGAACTTATAAAACTCAACATGCCAAAAACAAATAATCTAATTAAAAATGGGCAGAAGACATGAACGGATACTTCTCCAAAGATGTACAGATGGCCAACAGACACATGAAAAGATTCTCAACATCACTCATCATCTGGGAAATGGAAATCAAAACTACAGTGAGCTATCAGCTCACACCCATAAAAATGGCTAAAATCAAAAACGCAAGAAACACTAGGTATTGGTGAGAATGTGAAAAAAAGGAACCCTGGTTTACTGTTGGTGGGAATGCAACCTGGTGCAGCCATTATAGAAGACAGTGTGCAGGTTCCTCAAAAAATTAAAAATAGGATTACCCTGTGATTCAGTAATTCCACTATTGGGTATTTATCCAAAGAATATGAAAACACTAATTCATAGCATTAGTTTCAATAGCCAAAGTATGGAAGCAGCCAAAGTGTCCATTCACAGATGGGTAAAGATGTGGCATATCTAGATAGATGATAGATAGATAGATAGATAGATAGATAGATAGATAGATAGATAGATAGAGATAGAGATATCACACACACACACACACACACACACACACACACACACAGGAATATTACTCAGCCATAAAAAAGGAATGAATTCTTGCCATTTGCAACAACTTGGATAGATCTAGAGAGTATAATGTGAAATGAAATAAGCCAGCCAGAGAAAGACAAATACCATGTGATTTCACTCACATGAGGAATTAAAGAAACAAAGCAAATGACCAAAGAAAAAAGAGATAAACAAAAAAACAGACTCTTAACTATAGAGAACAGATTGTTACCAAAAGGAAGGTGGGAGAATGGGTGAAATAGAGGATGGAAATTAAGAGTACACTTATTATTATGAGCACTGAGTAATGTATAGAATTGGTGAATCACTACATTGTACACTTGAAATTAATACAATACTGCACACTGGGGCGCCTGGGTGGCTCAGTCGTTAAGTGTCTGCCTTCGGCTCAGGCATAATCCCAGCATTCGGGGATCGAGCCCCACATCAGGCTCCTACACTGGGAGCCTGCTTCTTCCTCTCTCCCACTCCCCCTGCTCATGTTCCCTCTCTCACTGGCTGTCTCTTTCTGTCAAATAAATAAATAAAAAATATTAAAAAAAAACACTGCACATTAATTATACTGGTATTTTAAAAATAAATAAATAATTTTTTCTAATTAAAAAAAAAAGAATCCTCAGTTATGGTCCTGTTTCTGACTAGCCATTTTATGGCCTTTGACCAATACCTTACACTCTGGCCTTGGTTTCTTATGCCCATGTATAAATAAGTGTGCAAGATTCATACTTACTTTAACAAACATAGTTGAGGCTCTAATGAGCCAAGAACTAATTTCTTGAACTATAACTTGCTAATGTACTAACAAAAAAAGATCAGAAGTCGCTCAGAACCCTAAATAACAGGTGCATTGTAATGAGACCCTTCTGGAAATAATGCCCCACCTTTGTCACTTAAACCATATAAGGAGGAAATGATGGCACCCTGCCAACTGGTGAAGAAGATATATTTACTTAGGCAGGGCCTTTCAACAACCTCAAATTATATTATGTGAATAGTGCTGGTTGACACAAAGCAGTCTCCATCTAGCATTCAATGTGCCCAGTAATATAGCATGTATTACTGATAAACACGATAATAAGGGTCCCTATTTTCTATTTCTATGACATGTTCAAGGTGACTTTTATTTTCTTTCTGAGATTTTCCTGTATTTTCCAGATGTCCAATAATAAGCCTGAGTTACCTGTACAACTGGAAAGAAACACATCGTTAAACTGATCATAGTCTCATTATGCTAATATATGTCTTAAAAACATGAACTCATCAGTCCAAAGAATGTGAAATATAAAAGATAATTTTTCTAAAATCTAAATATGTGTTTACTATGGACTTAAGAATATTAGGAAACCTCAGAGGGCTCACAATCAATTCACAAATATTCTTTAATTCACTTAAGAAAGTATGAAAGATGATAAATATATTTGGGGGATTTCAGAGCTAACTGTAACTAGTGAGATATAAAATAAAAGAATTTTTTCCTTCAGAGGAACAAGAGCAGAAGCTATCAGATGGTCAAGGACATTATGCCCATCTCTGTCTATAATCTCAGAGAATAAAAATCTTGCACAAATAATATCCAGAAAGACAGGTGGCAGTGTACTGGAACTGAGTGAGGTATTTAGTTGCTAGGTGGCCTGGGGACATTTTTAAGGATGCACTGACCCTGTCTCCCTGAGGATTCCATGCTGTTCTACCTGACCTAAAATTTATGGACAGTGTTACTCAACCCAATGCCAAAATAGGACAGAATGAGGAACAGAGGATCAAAAGGAAGAAAAGAAGTCTTTTTTTGGTGTCAGATGTGAGAAAAAGAGAATTCTACTGTAACAACATCAATTCTTCTGCAGCTATTCATATAGCTGCATTCCTGGAATGTAACTATTTCTTGCTGTGTTTCTCTGAACAACCTCTACAGGATTGGAGTGAGCACAGTATCTGGTTAACCTGCTATTTTATTGAAGGTGATTTACATATAGAGATGATGCTGTTTACCTTCAGTTATGAGGAACAAAATTTGAAGAGTGGGTTAGATTAGAGGAGTTGAAAAAGAATGGAATGATTTGGCACAACAAGTTAGCTATAAGTACATAATTAGGGCATCTCAGGAAGTCTCCATGAATGGTAAGCAGAAATGAGCATCAATAGAGCATAATTGGAGATTAAACCAGCAGACCTCTAAGGTACCATCCAACCTAGAGAGCTAAGCACCAAAGTCCTGTGTTAAAAGAACATGGCCAACTACAGAGGCAACTTGAAGGGCCTCCCATAAATCCAAAATGGGACAATTTGAACATCAGAAAGAATAAGAACTGCAATAGATTGAAATAGATGCATCTGGGTTTTTTTTTAAGATTTATTTATTTATTTTAAAGAAAGAGAGAGAGAGAGAGCAGGTGGGAGGGGCAGAGGGAGAGGAAGAAAGAGTCTTAAGCAGACTCTGTGCTGAACATGGAGCCCAACCTGGGCCTCAGTCCCCCGACCCCGAGATCACAACCTGAGCCGAAACCAAGAGTCAGACGCGTAACCAACTGCACCACCCAAGCGCTTCCACCAACTGTTTTTAAATCCATGAATGTTAAATGGTTACAAGAGGAAAAATACCTAATTCATCAATTTGGGATGATTATTTTGAAATCCATTGCTTTGAAAACTAGTTAAGTAAAGTGAGAATCAAACATTTATCCTCAGGGTAACAAAATAGTATGAGAGGAAGTTTCTCCTTAAAGAATTATTTCAGCTAATAAATTGAAGAATGATAGGATTAGAACGTCACCATTTTGCAACTCCTAACGATCTAGGCGATGATCATCAATGACTGCTCGCATTACAAGACAACAGATTTTATATATCTCCTGATGGAAGCACATAGCATCCCTTATCAAATACTCTGCACACACACATGCACACACACAAACCAGAGTCTGATCAAGACTTTAAATTTATCTAGTAATTTATAGGAAACAGAGTGGGAAAAGAAATACCATAAATGGGACACAATCAGAAAAATCCCAACTGTAAGAAAATGCTTAGGATAAATGACTCCATTTCTTTAATAACTGAAAGGAAAAAGAAAGAGACGGGGAGGCCTTTAGATTAAAAGAGACTTAAGAGACATATAAATCCAATTGCAATGTATGGGACTTAACATTCTGAATCAAACCATCAAACTCTAAAAAGAATATTTTGTTAAGAAATTTAGCAAATGTGAACGTGGGGCACATGTGTGGCACAGTCAGTTTAGCATGCAACTCTTAGTTTTGGCTTGGGTCGTGATCTCAGGGTTGATGGATTGAGCCCTACATTGGGCTCTGCACTCAGTGCACAGTCTGCTTGAAATTCTCTTTCCCTCTCCTTCCGCCCCTCCCACTCATGCTCTCTTGCTCTCTCTCTCTAAAACAAGTAAATCTTTTTTTTAAAAAAAAAAAGAAATCTAGCAAATGTGAACATTAATAGTACATGTCACAATAATAATTCTCTGGTTTGTGTATGATAACAGTATTGTTTTACTTACCTTAAAATGTCTGTCTTTTACATATACATTCAGAAATATTGTAAATTAAATGATATGCTCTCTGGGATTTGTTTCAAAATATTGTAGGAGAATTAGGAAGGTAGTAAATGTGAATACAAGTGAAATAAGATTGTCTGTGTGTTGTCAATTATTGAAGATGGATGATGTATATACATGAAGGGGTAAGCATATGCTTGAGAGAGAAAGAGAAAGAGATAAAAGGATATGGCCATCTTCTAGGCCATGCTACCACAATGGAACAGAGGCCCCAAATAAACAAAATCATAACTTCTTGGGCCCCACTTAAAAGACTTAAATGCAATTAGAATGTCATCAAAGAATACACAGAATAGAAAGAGAGAGATGAAAGGGACACCACAAGAACAGAGGCATTTTCAGAAGTGTAGGGGACTGGGGCACCTGGGTGGCTCAGTCAGTTGAGCATCTGACTCTTGGTTTCAGCTCAGGTTGTGAAATAGAGCTCCACTTTGGGCTCCATGCTCAGCAGGGAGTCTGCCTGAGATTCTCTCTCTCTCTCCCTCCCCTTCTTTTTTTTTTTTTAAAGATTTTATTTATGTATTTGACAGAGAGACATCCAGCGAGAGAGGGAACACAAGCAGGGGGAGTGGGAGAGGAAGAAGCAGGCTCATAGCGAGGAGCCTGATGTGGGGCTCGATCCCATAACGCCCAGGATCACGCCCTGAGCCGAAGGCAGACGCTTAACCGCTGTGCCACCCAGGCGCCCCTCTCCCTCTCCTTCTGCTCCTCCCCCCACTTATGCATTCTTTCTCTCTCTCTCTCAAATAAATAAATAATAATCTTCTAAAATAAAAAAAGAAGTATAGAAGACTGAGGAAAATCAGATTTTTAATTTCACCAGACTTAAATTTTATTTTTACAATAAAGGCATAATGGTGTTTTAAAAACAGAGGATGTTATTATTATTATTATTATTATTATTATTATTATTGTTATTATTGCATGTACAAAGGGTTGATAAAGGGCATCCACATAAAACCTATAGCTAACATCATACTTAATGTTCAAAGACTGAATGCTGCTCCCCCTAGGTCGGATCGAGGCAAGAGTGTACACTCTCACACTCCTATTTGACACAGTACTAGAGGTCTTAGGCTGTGCTATGAGAAAAATAAATAAAAGGCATACTTCTGAAAAGGAAGAAATAAATTTGTCCCTATTCTTAGATGACATGATTGTCTATGTTAAAAATCCAGGGGGAAAATATCTACAAAAAACTTTCTAAAACTAATAAGTGTGTTAGAAAGTCCATAAGATATAAGGTGTTGAGAGGTGATTTTGGGGTGCCTCACTGGTTCAGTCAGAGGAGCGTGAGACTCTTGATCATGGGGTCATGAGTTCAAGCCGCACATTGGGTATACAGATTACTTAAAAAAGAAAAAAGAAGAAGGAGAAGGAGAAGAAGAAAGAAGAAGAAGAAGAAAGAAAGAAAGAAAGAAAGAAAGAAAAAAAGAAAAAAGAAAAGAAAGAAAAGAAAAGAAAAGAAAAGAAGAAAAGAAAAGAAAAGAAAAAAAGAAAAAAGAAAAGAAAGAAAAGAAAAGAAAAGAAAAGAAAAGAAGAAAAGAAAAGAAAAGAAAAGAAAAACGAAAAGAAAAAGAGAGGCAATTCTGCTTGGATTTCTCACTATTCTATGCAATTTCAGGCAGAGGCCCTCACAGTTTTCGATCCAGACTGCCTTTTCAAAGATCTTGTGCAGCTGAAACAAATGGTGTCAGCAATGAGGATCTAGAGATTTTAGAGGATCAAAACATTAGACATTCATTTGGTTCAGCTCCAAGCAGCCACCACTCTGCTCAGAACAAAATGTAATATAAAGCCTTGTTTACTGGCACGTAGCTGCTCTTTCCCNTCTCATCCCTGATCCCTCTCTTCCCATCCCTTCCCTCTACCCAGATGCTTTTTAAAAAAAAAGACTAGGGTTTGGGCAAAGGTCTTCCTCTCTGTAAGAGGAATATATAAGTCTATATTTATCTACCTGAATATGCTAGGGAACCTCAAGAGTGAGAGACTCAAATTTTTATGACCATCCTACCTGGACCCTTGTAAGGGGGGAGTACCCACATCAACTGATGGAGTCTGGACATGGTTCATCATGCAGAAAGGAAGCTAAAGTGACCTTATAGGAGGGGACCTGTCAGTCGATTCAACGACTACTGTTTCTACACCTGAAAGTTAGGTAGGAACTGATGGGTTGTATGCTGGTACTTCCCCATCCCACAAGTGCCAGAGGGCATCTTCCCAATAAGAAAGAGCCTCATGTAAAAATGGGCTAATGGGACAAACTCGTGTGCTACCAGTGGGTGGGTTAGGATTTAAAGCAAAGGCCTCTCTCCTCTCATGTCCAAAAGCATTCACTATAGACATGATGTGCATTGGGGTGGTTGGCAAGTTAGAAGCCTCAATTTCAATGGCCCCAATGGGGAGTAACACATCCCTTCTAATAGAGAAGCCTGGTAAATCCCAAAAGAGTTAGGGGCTTGAAAACAAGCAAAGTTTCCTGAAACTATGAATCAAATAAACAGATTCACAGAGCTCAATCCTTCTAAAAGTCAAGGAAAAACTGCTGTCTCTTTGCTTCCCTCCCTCAAAATGGAAGCCTTCCTCTTTGGAAGCTGGGGATAGTACATACTTTATGTGGGCATTCTACTCGGTCTGTTGTACTGGCTACCCCATAAATTGATTATCATTTGAGTGCAGTGCAAAACAACAGACTTCACTGGAAGCTGTGCAGCAGGCTGTGGCATGCTTGTGACCTTGGGGGCTCCATATCTCTAATAACCACTTTGAACCAGAAGTCTTGTGACTGATGATTTTGTTGATGAGAACTGGGGAAAGGGAGGCAGCCTCCATGTGGAAGTGCCTCTGGGGTTTTGGACTCAGTGCCTCCCTGTCAGGGTTACCAGGTCCAGCCCTTCTGAAAAGCAGCTATTAGCTTGCTACAGAGCTGTGGTCAAAAGTGAATGACTGACCCATGTAAGCCTTAAAAATCTCTGGCCCAATATCCCGTTTTTGGATAACTCAACTCAAACTCTATGACTGAAAATGTGAACAGGGCTCCCAAAACCTTGCTGTTACTATCAAATGTAAATGACATGTTCAAGAACAGCCAGGCTGGCCCCACAGACATCCAGGCTTCACAGAAAAAAAGAGGCAGCTATCTCTCTGAGGAAAATTTTGCATCTACTCAGTCATGTGAGCTATTTTACTGGCTCAGTGGACCCTCGATTCACAGAGTCCCCTAAATCCTGAACCTGGTTTGGCTAAGCTAAAACTCAGTGGTTTCCCCTGGACCGCGGCCACTGTTCAACCTCAGTGCCAGCACTACAACACCAAAAATGGGTGTGGCACCTCCACCCAGAGGACAGAACTCAAGGTCCTTCTCAGAGCTCTGGCTAATACTGCCTGATGAACCTTGCTTTGTGTTTACTGACTCTTGGGCTTTTGCCAGTGGCCCAGACATCTGCTCTGCCACTTTGAAAACTGCAGATTGGCAGATTAAAGACACCCCTTTTTGAGGCCATGAACTGTGGAAACAAATTACAGCGGCTGACTAAACTTTCTGGGGCCCTCGTGTAGATGCCCACAGAAAGGGCGCATTCTCTGATGAGACTGCTAGGAATCAAGGTGCTAATTGGGCCTGCACTGCTCTGGTTGCAACTACCCTGCTGCTTGGAGCCATCATCATACCAAACAGGACAGCACATCCACCATCACAGAAAAGGCACAGCGGGAAGGGCTCTGTTTCTGTTGAGGCTGCCTCTGCATTCCAGACCTGTGACTCCTTCCCAAAGTTGGCCTGGCTGTCTCCTGGCAGAATGACATTTAACATCCCCGCCCCACCGCCTCCCACACCTCAGGCTATTTCTTGATGATGCCTCATCACTGATGACACTTTATCAGGTTATGGAGCTGTTGTTTCAGCCCAATCAGCCAACCACAGTCACTCTGTTGTGACCCCTGAGACCACTATGTGTCACGTGTTTGGTTTTCTGGACAATTTGCAACTTGACCATAGTACACCATTTATCAAAAAACTTATTTACAACAGGCTGACAAGATATTCAATGGATCTTCTGTACTCCCTGCCATCTACAGGCATTTGGTATTCTTTTTTTTTTTATTTATTTTTTATTTTTTTAATGATTTTTTATTATATTATGTTAGTCACCATACAGTACATCCCCGGTTTCCGATGTAAGGCTCGATGATTCATTTGGTATTCTTAAGCACTGAAACAGCCTCCATAAAAATCAACAAGAAAAGGTTTTTGACCACTTCCCTGATATCCTGGTCTGCATAACTTACTAAGGCAGTTGGTCACTAAATGAGACTATCCCTAGAAAAAGATCATTTCTTCTCTTTCACATCCTGTGTAATGATCAGGATGAAAGCTTGGCAGTTTCTTAAAAAATTAAGCATATGCTTACCATAGAGCCCAGCAAATCTAACTTCTAGGTATGTACTCTAGAGAAATAAAAACTTGTGTTCACACAAAAACCTGTACCTGGAAGTTTATAGTAAGCCTATACATAATCATCTAAAACTAGGAACCCAAATGTCCTGCAATTGGTGAATGGATAAGAATTACCATACATCCATATAACGAATATTATTTAGCAACAAAAGGGAACAAATTATTGCTAAATGAAACAACTTGGATGACTCTCAAAGGCATTTTGCTAAGAAAAAAAGGCACTCTCAAAGGTTGCATTCTGTATGTTTCCATTTGTATGATATTCATGAGACAACAAAACAAAACTACAGTGATGAAGAATCAATATGGAAGTTGCCAGTGATTAGGGATGGAAGGAGTGTGTGGCTAAAGTGGAGTAGTATGAAGAAATTTTGGGGGATAGTAAAACTGTTCTGTAGCTTAACTATCCCAGAGATTCATGAGTCTGTACATGTATTAAAATTTGAAGAACTGTATGCCAAAAGAAAAGTCAATTTTACTGAATGTTAATTGAAAAAAATAAAATAAAAGGTAAGGAGGACTACAGTCTTCAAAAATGTCAATTTTTTAAATTCTTTTTTTAAATTGAGATATAACTTTCATCATATAACATTTATTAGTTTCAGGTGTACAATATTGTATATATTGTGAAATGATCACCATGGTAAATCTCGTTAACATCTGTTACCATAGACAAAAACAATTCTTTCTTGTGATGAGAACTTTTAAGACCACTCTTTTAGAAACTTTCAAATATGCAATACAGTATTATTGACTATAGTCACCATGCTGTACATTACATTCCTATGATAAATAATAACTTATACCTGGAAGTTTGTACCTTTTTACCACTTTTACTCATTTTACGCACTCCCCATCTCCTGACTCTGGCAATTACCAATCTGTTCTCTGTATCTATGAGCTTGGTTGTTTGAGGGGGTTTTGATAAAATGTCAAAAATAGAAAAGAATTAACCAAAATATCAATTTTATAGACCAAGAAATGTCTGTAGAAATGTTCCAGATTAAAGATGACTAAAGAGACATGACAATTAAATGCAATATGACCCTAGATCAGATCTCATACTGGAAGGGGGAAAATATAGCTAGAATCCTTCATATTAATAGACAGAACAAATATCACTGTAGTTGCAGGTCTAAGCTTACTCAAAACCTGGAAAAAATTGATTAGTGAGCTTAAGTTCCATTCCGCTGACTCAAGTAATAGATTCAATTAAGTATTCATAGAGTCCCTGTTACATACAGGGCAACAGAAAGTCCTCTTTTCCTCCAAAGTCTTGAGTTTTTCTAATTCTACTTGCCAAACTATTTATTCACTCTTCTTTAATAGTTTGCTGTCATAGAAACATTAAAATGTTTGATGGCTTTTAGGAGTTAGTTGCTAGTTTTTGAAAAGTTGTCTGAGATTATTTTTCTAGTCCCCAAGAAAGTCACTCATTTTACAACACCGCACAATGTCCAGATTTATGGATATATTCTCAAGTCAGCTCATTATAGAGAAATAATTTGTGTTTTTCTCAAGTTTGCAAAATTTTCCTCCTAAGGTATGCATAATGCTGTTACAAGTAACAGTAAATCCCAACGCTAACTGGCTCACTTAGCAGAGATAATTTATTGATTCACTCATCATAGATTGATCAGCACTCCAGCTTTATTCTTCTGTGACTGTCTCGGTTCTGCCTCTTTCATCATAGTGGCAAATGTTTACCAACAGCAATCAGGGCTGTATGTTTGTTCAATCATATTCAAAGAAAGAAAAAACATTATCACTAAACCAAAATATTAAACAGAAGTCCCACATGTCACCAACCTTACATCATGCACTGTCCCTGAGTCTATCCCAGCCAAAGACTAGGTTCTACACACTATCAAAGAAGAACAGACGCTGGGGAGGACACTATACTGTCTACAATAATTGTTCTTTCTCTATTAGTTATGTATCTCTCTCTTTACTTAGTAACAGTTAACTACCATTTATTTGATACATACCGTAGGCTGCCTCTTCACATCCTTACAGCCGGATCAAACTCCAGGGAACTAAGTTGTATATTCCAATTACCTCAGTTAATGAGCTTTGTTGTAAACATGATGGGAAAGTAGGGATGACAGCAAACCATTTCAGCAAACAGGTGGGCCAATGAGGACACAACAGCAGCTTTGGTCACTCAAACAGCAAATCTAATGGTTGTGCCCTCAGAAGTAAGGATCCTTGCTCTCTTCTCTTGTTTGGTGTCTTCCCCCATCTCTGTCCCAACTCCCTGACAGAGGCTGTCTCTTTTGCTTCCTCCCGCATCAGCATGAGTTCAGAGCCCTCTTGGGCAGAGCTCCCTGAGGGGCCTCCTCACAGCCTCGAGAGCTAAGAAATACCTGCTTCAGGGGAAGGGCCATCCTTGGCTCCATCAGCTCCCGTGGGAGCTCACTCGGCACCCTGCTGGACCACATCTGCCTAAGAAACCCCTAGAAATCAAGCTGTCAGACAGGCATTCTGAGGCTTCCCCTAAAGAGCAAGGTAACTGGCCTTTCGGGGTGCCTACCCCCCAATACAGTACTACCATCATCCTTACAGGACTTAAAGATATGGAAAACTAGTCCCTGAGGGGTAATTTCCCCAAATCTCATAGCTAATAAATGGCAGTGGCATGATTCAAACTTATCAGGGTTTGTGTCACTCAACACCAGGGTTTGACCCCGCCCCGTGAACGCGCGAAAACCTCCGCCTCCCCGGGTTAGGCCGCAGCCGCAAAGGCGGGAATGGGGGCTGAGCTGGCAGCCGGCGGGGCTGGGCGCGCGCGGGGACCCGCCTCCCGGAGCAGAAGCGGAAGCGGAAGCGGAAGCTTCACCGGGCTGTAGCTATGGAGACGCGGGGGGCGGCCCCGAAGAAGCGCAACCTTTAACCTGCAGCCGAGGGTACGTCAGAGGCTGCCGCAGACGGAAGTGCGGAGGCGGCGGCTGCGGCGGCTGCGGCGGCGGCAGGGGTCCTGGGCTGCCGGGCTGCCGGGCTCCTGGGCTCCTGGGCTGCTTGGCCACTGCGGGCCGGCTGCCATGGAGGTAACGCTGCCGGGGCGGTCGGACTGGGACCGGGGCCCATCACCTCCCTGCCGGGCCTTCCCGCGCCGCGGTTTGGGACTCCGGGATCGGCGCGGTGTGAGGGCTTGGTAGCCTCCGCCCCGCGCCCCGGAGCCCCGCGCTGCCCTGGTCTCTCCCCCTTGCCTCAAACTCAGCCCCTATGATTACCTGGCCCCTTTACAGCCAGATTGTGTACGATTTGCCACAGAGACAAACCCCTCCTTCCCTAATTCTTTTTCACCTAGGAGTTTCCTACACTTGATTCCACGGAAAGGCTTTTACCTATAAAGGTTCCAGCATGCCGTCTGGGATTAGGAAAAGATTCTGACACCGAGGTTTGATTTTGTTTTGCAGGATCCTGTTCAAGATGGTGTGGCTTCACCAGCCACCCCTGGGGCTGGGAAATCTAAGGTGACGAGAATACAGTACTTGACTAGCGGGCTCACCGGAGAGTGGAAGGGTGATGAATGGAGAACTTCGGCATGGGTGGGGGGGGTGGCCTATTTAAAAGAAATTCTTCTCCAAGGGATCTCAATTTTAATTCGTTCAGTAACCAATCTGTTATTATTTTTTTTTTTTGGAAGTTTCCTGCTATGAAAAGAGATGACTTTTTGTTTACTTCCTGCTCCTGGTTAACATTGCCGAGAGATTCTGTAGTTTTTCAAACATTGAACAGAGCAATCTAATTTATGAGGATTTATGTAGTGTAGTGGAAAGAGCAGTGACATAAGTAGGAGTCAAGGGACTCCTTGACGATGTAAGAGAGTCGAATGAGGTAATTTTTATGGTCCCATACAACATTTAATAGTCAATGGTTTTTTTTTTAAAGATTTTATTTATTTATTCGATAGAGATAGAGACAGCTAGCGAGAGAGGGAACACAAGCAGGGGGAGTGGGAGAGGAAGAAGCAGGCTCCCAGCAGAGGAGCCTGATATGGGGCTCGATCCCACAACTCCGGGATCACGCCCTGAGCCGAAGGCAGACGCTTAACCGCTGTGCCACCCAGGCGCCCCAATAGTCAATGATTCTAAAAGGATAGTGGTTTATTGCTTGCATACGAAGTGTTTGGCACTTATCTGAATACTTGGTTACTTTTATTATCCGGGTTTTACAGATAAGAAAACTGAGCCCAGGGGTTAAGTAATTTCCCTGATTTCTTAAAAAAAAAAAAACTTAATGCACCCTGATTTGTCTTGTTACTGTAATTATGCTTACATATTTTCATGTAGCCAAAGACTTACTTCGGCCTTGAATAGAATAATTTTACAGCTCCAAGGAGTAGAATTAGTCCCAGTCCCTTAATTTTACAATTAAATCAAAATCCAGGAAGTGTCTTAACCTAAACAAGAATATATGTACATAAGAGGATATGTGCTGTTTTTTACATCTCATCGTAATTGCTTAAGTAGTAGTTATTGAGTTGAAGTTGCATTAGCTACTTTTTAAAAATGTGGTTTGGTTGACATAAAGATTTATTCAGTAGGATATTTTTAGGAAGACATTATGTTTTTGTGTGTGTGTGTGTGTAGTATAATAGAAACATGAGTTACAACAAACTGGTAACATCATTACATCTTTCAGCTGGAAACATTGCCCAAAGAAGATCTTATCAAGTTTGCCAAGAAACAGATGATGCTAATACAGAAAGCTAAATCCCGATGTACAGGTATTGAGTTGAAAATATTCATCTTCACAACAATCTCACTGAAACATTAAAAATAGTAGGTTTTTAATAGTATATTACCTTAATTTGTTTAAATCCAATAAAATTTTACTAAGTATAGTGAAATCTATTATTATTTAACATTCTAACCATTTGCCTGTGAAATTCTTTTTACTATTTCACGTCTCTAAACTGCCGTTATCTTTGAATTATTAAAGTCAAGGAAGAGGATCTAGTGAAATTATTATTTAACATTCTAACCATTTGCATGTGAAATTTTTTTTACCATTTCACATCTCTAAACTGCAGTTATCTTTGAATTACTAAAGTGGAAGAGGATCTTAAAAAAAAGTTTGTTAAAATTAAGCACTTTTTTTTTTTACTTAATTTGTATTGTATGTTGATCTGAAAAAACATTTTTTTTTCTAGAGCAATCAGTTGAAATGTTAGAGACATAAGGTTGTGTGCCCAAAGAGGTAAAAAGAGGCCTCAAGTAAAGTAATAAAAGATTTCCATTCCTGGAATGTTGAAGTATATTTATTTGTTGAAGCTGATTGATTGCCTGTTCACCTTTATATTCCAAAAGGATGTAGATACTGGTGTCCTTTTTAATATGTGTGGTGAGGCCATGAGTTTCCAATGACTAACAAATATTAACTGCCCAGCCTAAAAGCCGAAATTTATTTTCTACTAGGAAAGGTCAAATTGTGTTTAGGGAGATTGGATCAGCTTCTGATAAAGAGAGTAATATGTTTGGAAAGGTGTTCTAGGCTCCAACCTAGACATGAGTTAATGAAATAGGTTAGCATTTATGTTTAACATGAGGTTAGTTGTTGCTCTAAGATTAACAGTAAAAAATTATTTACAGCTAAAATAATATGTCTGGGATTTGCTTCAGAAGTATCAGGATGGGTAAGAAGAAAGGAAAAGGGCGAAGTGAATCCAGGCTGGGATGAAATAAGGGTCCATGTAATAATTGCTAAATTAAGGTGATGAGTGTATTAATCATACAATTCTTTCTACTTTTCTTATTTGTCTGGAGTTTTCCATAAGAAAAAGAAAAATAAAAGGTAATACTGGATAAAGTTAATACTTTCTCAAAATATCTGCTGCTTAAATGTATTCTAATTTATAGGGGTTTGTTGTTTTTGGTTTTGGTTTTTTTTAAGAATGTATTTATCACTTTAGACAGTTATTTTCTTCATTTCTGAACTGGAATTTTTTAAATAATTATTTAGAATTGGAGAAGGAAATTGAGGAATTGAAATCAAAACCTGTTGCTGGAGGAACTGATGATATTATTAAGGTAATGCAACAGTTGCAAATATTGGTTTAATTTTAATAGAGGAAATGTCTAATTACAAATCAAATTTCCTTTAAAGCTGTCAGTCTGCCAGAGCCCTATCTGGCTTTCTGTCCCTATTTTTCCACTTCCTCCCTGCCCTTGGTTAAGTTTTTTACCTCTCTGGTTGCTTGTAAAAAGAGTTAAATGATCTCTCTGTCCCTTTCTGTTCTAAAATGAGTGTTCTTCTCTCCCATCTTCATCCCACACACTCTGTAATTAGGGGGTTGCCTTAATCACAGCCTGCTCTTCCCTCTCCCCTTTGGAAGACCCATGCTCCAGACTTTGATGATGATTTTTAGGCTGATAGATACATATAATCTGTTAATAGACATATGTCCTTGAATGTGACTACTGACATTTCTAGCTATTTAGGGAAAGAAATATTCACCCATTTTGCTTGTCTTCATATTCATATTCAGACCAAATACCCTTGCCTGGACAACCAGTGACAGCACTGTTTTTCAGGACTTTTAACTTCAGAGACTCTTCAGTTTTCCTGTTTCCTTTATCCTCTACATTTGTCAGCCATCAGTGACTTCTAGTTCCCTCAGGATAACGCTGCAGTTTACCAGTAGGCTTTCTCCATTTCCATGGCTGTATGGTAAATGCCTCGTGTCATACTTTACTTTTGATACCTCCCTAACCAGGCTCTCTTTTCTCTTTTCAGTTTTGCATACTCTTACTAGATCAGAGGGTACCGTTTTTATTTTGTTATTCCCTGTCAAAGAAGTTGAATTGGTTATTCTTATTTACATGCCCTTAATGCTGACTAAATGCCTCTCCTACCCCCAGTTTGGCCTAACCTTCTTTAGAGTTTCTTTTACTTCTCAAAGCTCTGCAGTAATTATTTTCCTTTTCTGTGTTTATAATTTGAGTCTTGGTATCTGTTCTTTGATCATAAGTTTATAAATTGTCTTATTTTCTTACTAGGGGGCTCCCAACTTGTGAGCAGTGTGCAGTTGAAGGACTCCCAGATAGTTACTATAAGAGAGCTTTAAATCCTGATGCATATCACGCACTATTGCTTTGTTCTTTATTTAGCTAAGACAGTATATGAAGCACGCATAGTGTGCACAAATACCATTTGGATTCATAGTGTACTGATTTACTTAAGTATTAGTGAATTCATAGTAGTTTTCTCTGTTTGGCTATTTTGTGTTTTCTTAATCAGTGATAGCTGAACTAAAACTACTGGATATTTACCTAAAAGTATTGACTCTAGAACCAGACACCCTGATTCAGGTCTTTGGGTCCTGCCACATACTAACTATTTGGCCATAGCTAAGTTTCTTTCCTTTCAGTTCCTTCACCTATAGACTAGAGAAAATAATAACTACTTTTCATAGATGTGTTATATTTTGAGTTAATACATGCTTAGCATTTAAAATTGCATCTGTCACATAAGTTCTCAATAATTTATTGTAGGGACACCTGGGTGGCTCAATCGCTTAAGCGTCTGCCTTCACAGCTCGGGTCATGGGATCAAGTTCCACATTGGGCTCCCTGCTTAGTGGGGAGCCTGTTTCTCCCTCTCTCCACTTCCCCCCTTTGCACTCCCCTCCTTTGCTCATACTCTGGCTATCTCTCTCTCAAATAAATAAAATCTTCTAAAAAAATAAAATAATTTATTGTAATAATATGTTAGTGACATATTTTATTTATGAGGGTATTTAATACATACACACTAGAAGGGGGTTTTTGTATTTGAAGAGAGAATCACAGAGGCTTCTTTCTAATTTAGTACCAGTTAACTCTTAGCCCTTGAAATACTTGTTATACGGTTGCATTCCAGAATATCTAAATATCTGCCCCCTATTTCCTCCTTATTTGAAAAACAGGAATAATAATCCATATTTTCCATGTCAAAATTTGAGGTGTATGGTATTACAGTGAACTTCTATGCTGCTTCCAAATGCAAGGGGAAGGTGAAAACTGATGTTAAGATACGCAACTAATGAATCATCGAACTTTACATCAGAAACCAGGGATGTACTGTACAATGACTAACATAATAAAAAAACATTTAAAAAAAACTGATGTTAATAGAATGGGATTTCTAGTACAGTCACCCTTGTTACTATCTCTTTGCTGGAATCAGATCTATGTTTGCTAAAAAATAACTGTCCATTCTGTGCCTCTAACCTTCAAGGTTTTTTACGGCTGTTTCAGTTACAATCTCCTAAATTTAATGAATGTATTTAGAATGTATTTAGACTTCCCCTGATATTTACCAATCAGAAGTTTATATTGCAATACATTATGTAATGTGAAAAACTAATTTTAAAACTAAAATTATTTTAACCAAAGTAATATATGATTTGCAAATAATGCTAATAAGTAAAGAGCTTATTATAATACTAAATAACTTGTGGGAATTATTTCTATGTTTCTTTTTTTTTTTTAATCAGTTTTTTTTTTTAAGATTTCCTTTTTTTTTTTTTTAATTTGATAGAGATAGAGACAGCCAGCGAGAGAGGGAACACAAGCAGGGGGAGTGGGAGAGGAAGAAGCAGGCTCCCAGCAGAGGAGCCTGATGTGGGGCTCGATCCCGGAATGCTGGGATCACACCCTGAGCCAAAGGCAGACGCTTAACGACTGACCACCCAGGCGCCCCTATTTCTGTGTTTCTAAATTATACGGTTATACTGCGATTCCTTGATTTATTCATTTTAGACATTTAGCTATTAACTTGCTGTTACAGCAGATGAAAATTTAGCTGTCTTTCACAACAACTCCTACTTTCCAATGGTCAAATAGATCAAATACTCTTTTCCATTTTTTCTTGGACCACTTCATTCTAGAGCCTTCTGTCCTGCATTGATTTGTTCTGGTCATTCTCTAGGTCTGCCTCACAGTTTTCCTGGAATTGGCCTGGAATTGGCCTTGTGCCATTCTCATATGAATTTGTACACTGCTTTCCCTGTTTGTTAGGTGGCAGGTCATTGATTTTCTTGGTTAACCTCATCTTTGTAGAGCATGTCCTTCTGTAGCATTCTAAGAACGGATGTATGGGAGGAAAAATGTTGTCATCCCATATTTTAAAATGTCTTTATTTTACCCTTGTCTGAATAATAGCTATAACTTGATATAAAACTAAATTTTCTGCATCCGTTTTGTTTTTGTTAAAGTTTTTCTTCATTTCATGTAAGTTCAGAGGCAAGCAAATCAAGGGTGATAGTAGATTATTTAGGATTTTAACATTTATCTAGATTTTAACCTTTAGGATTAACTTTATCTGGATTCATGGTGAATTGGATTTATGATTTTCCTGTTTGTAAAGTCCTCGGATATTTGTGTCAAGTTATGCAAATTTTATAGTATAACTTGGGAATTGCTTCTTTTGTCTGAACAAGTTCTTATGTAATTGAAATAGTCTGTTCTTTGAAATTTTGATGGAATTCACCTGTAAAATTTTTCCTCCTGTTTTCTTTAGTGGACAATTTTTAAGCCACTAGCTTGATTTTTAAGTAGTTATAGTATTAATTATGCTTTTTAATTTTTTTCTTGAATTAATGAAACTACATTTTTCTAGCAATTTTTATTCCTTTCATTTCAGTTTTTAATATTGTTGCCAAATAGTTGTTCACAATATTCTCTTTAACTCTTTAATCTCTGATTTATATGTAGATATGTTTCCTTTTTATTTTTATGATTGTGACTCTGTCTTCTTTTGGTCAGTCTGCTAGAGGTTGTTTCATTAGCATTTTTTTCAAAGAACTGACTTTTGTTGATTTAATTTCTGTTTCATTAACTTCGTGTCCTATTTAATTTCTGCAGAGAACAAACCTGTCTCTGAGGAAGACAGGACACGGGGGATTTCTTGCCTATTATTCTGACCACTCCCTATTCAGATTTTCAACCAATCCCCAATTTCTGAATCCCTTAACAGTATCTGGGGCCTCCAGTTTCCAAGCGTTTAGTTTTCTAGAGTATTTGCCAGCTTCTCATATGTGTTTTCTTGTGAAGGTACTGTAAGTTATACTTTCCTCTTTCTAATTCAGTTCTTCCTCTACTTTTCAGTTTTCAGAAAATATGCTGAGATTTCCCATATCCTCACTTCTTTTCTCCTTTTCTCTTTGTTCTTGTGTATAGACCTTTGTAAGTCTTTTATCCTTACTTTAGTGGTTTGAAAAAGATGAAGAGAAAATTATGCATGTGGTCAATCCACCATGTTTAACCTCAGGCAAATAAATCATCCTGTTCCAAACAGGCATTGACTGAACGTCTGGATGCCATTCTTCTGGAAAAAGCAGAAACTGAGCAACAGTGTCTTTGTCTAAAGAAAGAAAATATTAAAATGAAGCAAGAGATTGAGGTAAGGCAACAATTTAATGTTTGGTTTTTTATTTATTAACTGATATAGTTATGAATTTTAGAGTTAAGACCTTAACAAGCATCTGATGTGGTGATTTTAATAATTTACAAGAAAACAAATTGATATCGAAAAAGGAAAGTAATTAAAATCGCCTGGCTAGAGCCAACATTGTTGTATTGCTTAATCTTCCTTATTGCTATGTCATTCTTTATTGAAAATTAATAAAGATTACTTATTTTGTGAATCAGTTAAGTTGATTCTCGCACATACTCTAAATAATCATTATCTGTTCAGTTCTAGAATACTCAATTGCCTATTAGGTCTGGGCTAATTTTCTCCAAAAGTCCCTTATTATTTTACTCAGGAGATACTGATTAAAGTCTTATGACTTAATGCAATTTACATAATTTATCACTTTTTAAAAGGAAATTAAACTCGGAGATTTCTTATTTTTTACTTATTTGCGTTTTTGGTTTTTTTAGGTATTACTTTGAATGACATTTTTAATACTGCTTATGTGCAGTATATTGTCATACTTAAGGTAGTCACAGCCTACGCAGAATTCTTGGAACCTCAGTATCATATTTGTCTATGTACATTTTTGCTCACTTCCTTTTCTAATTAGCTTCTGGCTAATATTTTTCCTGAAGGCAGGTTTCTTTTGTCTTAAATAATATTTGTGTGCTTGTTTTTATAATAGGATTCTATAACTAATCTGGAAGATGTGCGCAAGGAGTTTGAACAATCGCAAAGAAACTATGTGAAAGAAATTGAAAATCTGAAAAATGAATTAATGGTAGTACATTCCAAACACAGTGACGATAAAGCTAGCTTGCAGAAGGAACTGGAAGAAGCAACCAAGAAACAATTCGAACTTTCTGAACAACTTAAATTTCAGGGTGACTGTGAAGATAATGCTAAAAAACTACAAGAGGAGATTCAGAATATCAGGCCAGCCTTTGAGGAGCAAATTTTATATCTGCAAAAACAGTTAAGAGCTGCCACAGATGAAAAGGAGAAAGAAATTACTCATCTCCAAGAAGTCATCGAGGCTAACTCCCAGCATTACCGAGAAGATGTTAGTAGTTTGCAAGAAGAGCTTTTGCAATTGAAAGCTACCCACCAAGAGCAGGTTAAAGAATTGATGTGCCAAATTGAAGCATCTGCTAAAGAATGTGAAGCAGAAGTAAATAATTTAAACCAGCTAAAGGAGAATTTAGTCAGACAACGTGAGGCAAGTGAGAACATTCAGGAGAAATATGAATGTGAATTAGAGAATGCGCCAAAAGCAAACCACGAAAATCAGATGGGTTCCTTGGTCTTACAAGAAGATGCTTTTGCAGAACAAGTAGTAAACGAAAAAGTCAAACATTTAGAAAATACCTTAAAAGAACTGGAGTCTCAACATAGTATCTTAAAAGATGAGGTGACTTACATGAATAATCTTAAATTAAAACTTGAAATTGATACACAACATATAAAGGATGAGTTTTTTCATGAACGGGAAGACTTGGAGTTTAAAATTAATGAATTGTTGCTAGCTAAAGAAGAACAGGGCTGTGTAATTGAAAAACTAAAATCTGAGCTAGAAGATTCAAATAAACAATTTTGCTATGCTGTGGAACAACATAACAAAGAAGTACAGAGTCTTAAGGAACAGCATCAAAAAGAAATATCAGAACTAAATGAAACATTTTTGTCAGGCTCAGAAAAAGAAAAATTAACGTTAATGTTTGATATACAGGGTCTTAAGGAGCAGTGTGAAAACCTACAGCAAGAAAAGCAAGAAGCAATTTTAAATTATGAGAGTTTACGAGAGATTATGGAGATCTTGCAAACAGAACTGGGGGAATCTGCTGGGAAAATAAGTCAAGAGTTTGAATCAATGAAGCAACAGCAAGCATCTGATGTTAATGAACTTCAACAGAGGCTCAGAACTGCTTTTAATGAAAAAGATGCTCTTCTTGAAACTGTGAATCATCTCCAGAGAGAAAATCAAAAGTTATCCCAACAAGAATTAGTACCAGAACTTGAAAATACCATAAAAAGTCTTCAAGAAAAGAATGAAGTATGTTTAGCTAGTCTCAGTCAGAGAGATACCATGTTGAAAGAATTTGAAGCAAAGATAAGTTCTCTTACTGAGGAAAAAAGTATTTTCATAAGTGAAATCAAATCTTCTCATGAAGAGATGGATAATCTCCATAAAAAATGTGAAAGGGATGAAGGATTGATCATAGAACTTAGAGAAAAAGTGGAGCAAACTAGCCAGTACAACAGTGAACTAGAACAAAAGGTAAATGAGTTAACAGGAGAACTAGAAAAAACTTTAAAAGAAAAGGATCAAAATAACCAAAAACTAGAAAATCTTACGATTCAACTAAAAACTATTTATGAAGACCAGGAAGCACTGTCATCTGAAGTGAAGTCTCTTTATGAGGAAAATAATAGATTAAGTACAGAAAAGAACCAGTTAAATAGGGATTTGGAAGCTCTCCTGTCCCAAAAAGAAGATCTTATTCTTAAGGAACACATTTCCGAATTAGAGAAGAAACTGCAGTTAATAGTTGCAGAACGAGATAATTTAAGTACACTGCTTGAAAATGAGCAGGTTCAGAAGTTATTTGTCAAAACTCAATTATATGGTTTTCTTAAGCAGATGGAGTCCAAAGTTTCAGAAGAAAACGAGCAAGATGTTGTGAATGTCCTGCAAGCTATAGGTGAATCCTTAACTAAAATAAATGAGGAAAAATACAACTTGATTTTTCAATATGATAAAAGGGTAGCAGAATTAGAAAAAAAGATTGAGTGCCTTCAAGAAGAGAACATGGTTCAGTGTGAAGAAGTTCGGTCTTTACTAAGAGACCATGAACAAGAGAAAGTTCTCTTAAGGAAAGAGTTAGAAGAAATGCTGTCACATAAAGAGGCCTTGCAGTCTGATCTTCTAGAAATGAAGAATGCTAATGAAATAACAAGACTCGAAAATCAGAATCTTTTAAGTCAAGTTGAAGAAGCCTCTCAAAAATTATGTAGCAAAAATGAAAACCATAATGTAAAAGAACAATGTTTTGTAAAGGAACTTGAAAATCTGAGGCTATCACTAGAACAAAAAGAAGCTGAATTACAGGATGTGAGAGCAGAGTTGTTATCATTAAAGGTACTATTATTTCAATTTTATTAATTTAAATTCTTAATTCTAGTCCTAGATTCTAGAAAATATATACATTAAATTTTTATACTTTGAAGTCAGTAAATTTTCATCATTTAATAGCTCAAATGACAATTTTCTGAAAGTACGTTAAACATTTTCATGTTGTGTATCCTCTATCCACATTGGTCACTTTTTGGTTTTAGATCATTTTAGAATCTTGATTTTGCATAAGATTAAATGATTGAGGGGTTAAATGTCTTGGTCAAAATTGTGCAACCAGTCACCATCAAAACTATAACATGAGAAAGACTTGAATTTCATTCTTGTGTGATATACATAACACCTTTCTTAAAGAGCACTGTTGAGCAGAAAAGTGGGCTATTGCAGTATTTAACTTTAGCCAAAATTTTAGATTTTTCTCCAAAAATTTATGAAAGTATGACAAACTATAATCATTTAATCTTTCCCTTATTGCACTGTGTTTGATATGTGTCAGGTTGTTCATCTTGGCCTTGGATACTACTATTTTTTTATAGTAAATACTATATGCATGATAAGGTCAGTATTACCTGGTCTATCAAGGTAAGAAAAATACTTCATCAAATTGCTTTTTATGTGAATTTTCTTTAATGAGGATTTTCTCATGCATGACCTGATGGCCAGTTCATTGTGGGGAATGAAGTGATTTTCTTTTTTGTTTTTTCTATAAAATCTAGGATTTCTTAGAGAAATCATCTGTAGAAAATGATCAACCTTCTTTAGTAAAAGAGCTGGAAGAAAAAATAGGTAAGTTTGGTTTTGCATATGTTGTTGCAATGAATTACACAGATTCTTCTAGTGTTAGAGTCTATTGAGAAATGTAGTAACCAGGTAATGTGTTGTTAAATCATAATAACTATCTGTCTCTTTCTAATGTCCCCATTCTTTCTTCTCTGCCATCTGTTTGCCTTCCCTTCCAAAATTACCACTTTCTTATTTAATCCAAAGGACTGATGTGATTCCTTTTATAAATGGTTCCATGATTGTTTTGGGATTTTTCATTCATTTAGCAAACTTTATTTGAATGCCAGGCTATGGTAAGAGCAAAGTGATTAAGATACAGACCATGTCTTCAAAGAGTTCAGTGCCACATGGGGCTGTTATTGCAGTAGTTTGAGGTGTGAACAAGATACAGTGCTGGCACTGCAGGAAGGCATGATTAACTGTCTGTCTTTGAGTTAGGAAAAACAAAACAGAATAGCCTATTCTTTTGTTGTGTCTTGAAGAATGAGAAATTTGACAAGAGAAGAGGCAGGAGGGAATAGCAAGTGCATGTATGTTAACATATATAACATCAAGAAGCATACCAAGAAGTTCCTGGAGAGGTAGGAGTCCCTTCACAAAAGCAATAGAATGTGTGCAGAGCAGTTGGGACTTTCCTAACGCATCTTCATCATACTAACATCGTGGGGTAGTTATTTTATTCCCATTTAAAAATGAAGAAACAAATCCTTAGAAGTGTTAAGTAATGTGCCCTTAATGTTTCAGTTTAGGGCCAAGTTAGTCTGGTGGGGAGAGGGAGAGGAGGAAGTTGGAAGATTTTATGATGAAGCCTGTTTTTTTTGTGGTGGATGATTGGGGCAAGTAGAGTTAGATGAGATTAGGAACTCGGTTTGAGACATGTTTAAAATAACAACCCAAATGGAGATGTTAGGTAGATTGCTAAATAGGCAAATCTGGAGTTAGGGGGAGGGAGCTAGGCCAGAGATAAAAAGTTGTAGTTAACGTAATAGTTGCATTAAAAGCCATGAGATGGAGATCACTAGGGAAGCGAATGTAGAAAAAAGAAGACCAGAGACCGTTGTCATTTAAAAATCTGAAAGATAGGAACAGCAAAGGAGATTGAGAAGGAGTAGCCAGTGAGTTAGGAAAACCCAGAGCATAAAATGTCTTAGACATTAAGACCAATGAAGTGCAGGTGATGGAAGTGTTTCAAGAGGGAACAAATATTTAACCATGGCAAATGCTGGTATAGGTCAAGTAACATTAGTACAATGAACTAATCATTAGATTAAGCAACATAGAGGTCATTGGTAACTTGATAACCTGTTCTGTGATATGCTAAGGCCAGAGCCTGATTGAAATGAATTCAAGAAAAAAAATGGGGGAAGAGAAATTTGAGCACATGTGTACACAACTCTTATACAGAGTTTTGCTATACAAGAAAGAGAGGAGACAATATCCAGATGGGAAGTGTGGCAATTTGCCTTTGTGTGTGTGTGTGTGTGTGTGTGTGTGTGTGTGTGTGTGTGTGTTGTTTCACCAATCCTTTTGTGACCTCTTCCCATCCTCTTTGGTGCTTCCACTGTTTGCTCTTGGCTTTAAAGCTCTTGATATTTTCCATATTGCATGCTGGGAAAAAATCCATTAAGGGGATTTGCTGCACAAGAGAGAGGGAGCATTGCCGCACTGATGCCTGAGTCGGTGAGGAGGTATAGACTGAAACGCAGAAGTGGAACAGCTGGCCAGTGCTACACACACACAGAACAGCCATCTGTAGCAGCAGAGGAAGGCAGAAGCTGTGAGCACAGGTGCATCTAGATTAACGAGCAAGGACAGAAATTCAGGTTGTAACTTAAGCAGAAATAGCGGGAAGTAAGATCTGGAACACAGGAGTTGAAAAGAGGAGATGGCTAAAGACGTTAAGGGAGAGATCAGGATTGGATATGTAAAACACATTATGGGTTTAGTTGTAAAAATCACACCTGCCAACCAAGAGGAATATGTCTATGGAGCCTAAGTATTTAACTGTGTCTGATATTTCCCCCTACATGACACCAATTTGCAGATTGCCACCGAAAGTCCTACAGTACTTGAGTTTCTAGGAAATCCTTTTTTTTTTTTTTTTAAAGATTTTCTTTATTTATTTGAAAGAGAGAGAGGACAAGTGGAGCTGGGGAAGGGCAAAGGGAGAGGAAGAAGCTAACTCCTCGCTGAGCAGGGAGCTCTATAGGGGGCTTGGTCCCAGGACCCTGAGATCATGACCTGAGCCAAAGGCAGACCCTTAACCAGCTAAGCCACCCAGGTGCCCTGTAGGAAATCTTCTAATGTTAAAGGAGTACTAACACCCTCTCCAGTTTCTAGCTGCTTATGAAATGATGTTTAAGAAAAGTAGGCTATTTTGATAGATTGCAGGAAATGGACATTTATTACGTTGTTTGCCTTGCTTATGAATAAGCTTTCACTTAAAAAAATTAATGTTTTTTTACTTATTTCATTACTTTTAATTCCAAATTATAGATTTTGTGTTCCTGATTAAAGGTCACCTTCTAAGGCTAAAGTAAGTAAACTATTTGGATTTTTTTCCTTTTGAGTCCATATATAATTCTTTCATTTTGTGTTTTTAGGATATCTGGAAAAAGAATCCAAAGAGAAAGAGGAAAAAATAAATAAGATAAAACTGGTTGCTGTGAAGGCAAAGAAAGAACTAGATTCTAGCAAAAAAGAGGTAAGGGGACTTAAAAATACAAGATTCAAGAAACTTAAATGTTAGAAAATCTAGTTTTTCTGTCCATAAAAAACTTCTTGTCATATATTTACAATAGGCCCAGACTCTACGGGAAGAGCTAGAATCTGTTCGATCAGAAAAGGATCAGTTGTCTACTTCCATAAGAGATCTCATTCAAGGAGCAGAAAGCTATAAGGTAAAAATAGTTATTTTAATAGCAAGTTATGTTTGTTACTTCTAAGTTAAGGAATGTACTAGACATGTAAAACTCCTATCCATAACACGTCACCTTGTATTTTTTAGTAAATCCTTTTTTCTATTTTTTTGTGTAATGTGGTAGCATCCTAGTATCAAAATTTTAAGTGTCTAAGCTTTAAAGTTCGTTCAAGCTATTATTTTTTAAAACTGAAATTCTGTTTTGGGATTTCCTAATAAAATAAATAACAAAAAAGATGGTTATTATTACTGTTATTATTTTATATTCTGGCGAAGTGAATAAACTTGAAGTTCAAGCAACAGGTTTAAAAAAGAAAGTAAATTCATTATTTGGAGGTAATAATGCTTATCAACCTAACATGAGAATCTATTATAAAAAAAAATAAAATGAGAATGCAATGACATCATTAAATGTAAGATAAATACTATTACATTCTTTAATATATCTGCTCAGCAAATATTTATACAGTCAGGCTGAATACTGAGTTTAGGGAGATGCCGTCAACCAAATACACTAAATTCCTACCCTCTTAGGACTTAAATTCCAGTGGCAATAATAGATAAGTAGAAAAAAATATGAGAAACTTACTGGTAGAACAATAAAGGTGGGTGGTAGGGACAAGAGAGTAAGTCAAATGGGATTGATTGAAAGAAGAAAATTCCGTAGTAGTCAAAAAATAAAATTTTTGGAATAACTTTAATGAGAAAATTTGGCCTTTATGAAGAAAACTGCAAAACATATATATGGCAACTATTATTATTTGAAATACTAGTTTTCAGGTTGTTTTACATGTTCCAAAACAATTTCACTAAACTAGGATTTTTTTTGATTGGGCAATCTTGTTCTAAGTTTCAAATGGAAAATAAGCTCACAAGAGTAGTTAATACTTTTTAAAGTGAAAAAAAGAAAATGGACGTCTTGCTTTAGCAGATGCTAAAATTTATGAAATCATAATAATGTGATACAGGTCTGATGTAAAAATAAGACATTAACAGAAGACAGAGACGTCTGCATAACAACAAACACTTCTAGGCCAGGCTCTCTTCTAAGCACTTTACATATCTTATCACACTTAATTCTCAAAAGAACCCCAAGAAATATGTTATTAATATTGCCAGTTTACAAGTGAGGAATCGAGGCACAAAGAGATTAAGAGACTCAAATCACAGAGCAAGTAACACAGTAAAGCCAGTCTGGTTCCAGATCTGTTCTAACACCAACTAAGCTATGCTATATAGTACTCCAGTAAGATTTGAAAACATAGAAACCAACAAAGAAAGAATTCAGTAACTACTTCAGAATAATTTAGTCAGATTTTTACTTCACTCCCACACACCAGAATAAATTCTAGATGGATTTAAAGAGTTTTGTCAAATGTGAAAGGATTTTTAAAAACCTAGTATAAGACACTTAATCATTTGAGTTCTGGATATGAAATATGTTTCTAAACTTAAGCAATTAAAGAAGTTACAAAGAGAAAGATAGACTGAACTATAATAAAATATAAAATTAACATGAAAATATGACAAGGGATTAATATCCTTAATATATAAAAGTATCTGATAAATTCATTTTTTAAAACACTTATTTGAAGTTTAAATATAGGCTTGTCTTTCATAAGGCATTAGCAACTTGGTTCTTTCAATTTTAAGAACCCCATACTGTATTTTATTTATTTCCTCCATGGGTAGACCAATATGCCAAATTCTTTGTTTAAAATACAGATTTCAAAAGACCGAAAAAGAATAGAATATCAAAGAACTGTGAGACAAGAACAGAAGGTATAACCGCATAATGAGAATACTCATAGGAAAAGAAAGACATGCCTTTCAACAAGTAAAATAAAAAGTTCTTTGGAAAATGATATAGGTTAGACTCAGAGAAGGCGACACGATATTGAAGAAGAACAAAATGGGAGGATTAACCTGACCTCAAAACTTACTATAAGACTACAGCAATCAAGACAATGTGATATTGGTGAAAAAAATAGACAGATCAGTGGAACAGAATAGAGAATCCAGAAATAGACCCACATAAATATAGTCAACTGTTCTTTGACAGTGGAGCAAAGATAATCTTTTCAAAAAATGGTGCTGGAACAACTGGACATGCACATACAAAACAAAGAGCAATCTAGACACAGACCTTAAGACCTTCACAAAAATTAACTCAAAGTGGATCACAAGCTTAAATGTAAAATGTAAGACTATGAAATTCCTAGAAGATAACAGGACAAAATCTAGATAAATTTGGGTATGGCAATGACCTTTTAGATAGAACACCATGAAAGAATTGATAAGCTATATATACTTTGCTTAAATTACAAATTTCTGTTCTGTGAAAGATATCAAGAGAATGAGAAGGCATTTACTGGGAGAAAATATTTGCAAAGGACATATATCTGATGAAGGACTGTTATCCCAAAATATGTAAAGAACCACTAAAACTCAACAGTAAGAAAACAGAAACCTGATTTTTAAAATGGGCCAAAAACTTCACAGATACCACACCAAAGAAGATAAAGAGATGGCAAATGAGCGTATGAAAAGATACTCCACACCATAAGTCATCAGGGAAGTACAAATGAAAACAATGAGACAACCACTGCACACCTATTACAATGGCCAAAATCTGAAACCACAAACACCACCAAATGCTGACAAGGACATGGAGCAACAGGAACTCTTATTTATGAGCTCTGGTGGGGATGCAAAGCCATTTGGGGAGAAGTTGGGCAGTTTCCTACAAAACTAAACATACTCTTACCATACAATCTAGTAACCGTTGGTATCTACCCAATGCTGTTGAAAGCTTATATCCACACAAAAACCTGCACATAGGTGTTTAAAGTAACTGTATTTATAATTGCCAAAATTTGGGAACAAACAGAGTGGCCTTCGGTAGGTGAACAAATAAACTGTGGTACATTCAAACAATGGAATATATTATTCAGCACTAAAAAGAAATGAGCTATCAAGCCATGAAAAGATGTGGAGGAAACTTAAATGTATACTACTACCAAGCAAAAGAAGCCAATCTGAAAAGTCTACGTAATGTATGATTCCAACTGTATGACATTCTGGAAAAGGCGAAAGTTAAAAAAATCAATGGTACCCAGAAATTTGGGGGAGGAAGGGATAAATAAGTGGGGGGAAAAAGGAAAAATGGAAATAGGTAGGAAAATCCTCTGAATTTTTAGCTTGTGAAACTACTCTGTATGATAATCTATAATGGTGGATGTATGTCGTTTTAAATTTGTCCAAACCTAGAGGATTAGAACACCAATGTAAACTAGGGTAATGAACCCTAATATAAACTATGGACTTTGGAGGATGATGTATCCTTGTAGGTCATCAGTTACAATAAATGTACCACTGTGGTGGGGCTTGTTGATAATGTCGGAGGCTCTGCATTTGGGGTGGAGGGGTAATGGGAAATCTCTGTACCTTCCTCTCAGTTTTGGTATGAACCTAAACTGCTCTTTAAAAAAAACAAATGAAGTCTCTTAAAACATTTTTAAAAATAGGTTTTATAGTTGTAAAATTTTCTCAATCTTTGGGTAAAGTAAGGTTCCATTTGTGATGGAACATCAGGATGTAAGATTAAATCAGCAGTGCCAGTACGTTTAAGAATGGTGATCGCGAAAAGCAAAGCAAAGCTGGAGACATCACAATTCTGGACTTCAAGGTATATTGCAAACTGTAATCATTGAGACAGTATGATACTGGCACAAAAACAGACACATAGATCAATGGAGCAGAATAGAAAACCCGGAAGACCCACAACTATATGGTCAACTAATCTTCAAGAAAGCAGAAATGAATACTTAATGGAAAAAAGACAGTCTCTTCAACAAATTGTTTTGGGAAAACTGGACAACAACTTACAAAAGAATGAAACTGGACCACTTTCTTACACTGTACACAAAAATAAATACAGAATGGATGGAAAACCTAAATGTGAGACAGGAAACCATCAAATCCTAGAGGAGAACACAAGCAGCAACTTCTTTGACCTCAGCCACTGCAGCTTCTTACTAGACATGTTGCCAGGAGCAAGGGAAACAAAAGCAATAATTAACTATTGGGACTTCATCAAGATAAAAAGCTTCTGCATAGCAAAGGAAAACGAAACTAAAAGGCAACCTATGGAATGGGAGAAGGTACTTGGAAATGACATATCTGATAAAGAATTAGTATCCAAAATCTATAAAGATCTTATCAAACTCAACACCCAAAAAATAAATAATCCAGTTAAGAAATGGACAGAAGACATGAACAGACATTTTTCCAAAGAAGACATCCAGATGGCTGGCAGATACTTTTTTTTTTTTTTTAAGATTTTTATTTACTTGTCAGAGCACGCACAAGCAGGGGGATCAGCAGGCAGAGGGAGAAGGAGGCTCCCCACTGAGCAAGGAGCCTAACACAGAACTCGATCCCAGGACCCTGGGATCGTGACCTGAGCTGAAGGCAGACACTTACCTGCCTGAGCGACCCAGGCATCCCTAGCAGATACATTTTAAAAAGATGGTCAATATCATTCATCCTCAGGGAAGTACAAATCAAAGCCACAATGAGATACCACCTCACTCCTATCAGAATAGCTAAAATTAACAACTCAGGAAACAACAGATGTTGGTGAGGATGTGGAGAAAGGGGAAGCTCGTACACTGTTGGTGGGAATGCGAACTGGTGCAGCCACTCTGGAAAACAGTACGGAGGTTCCTCAGAAAGTTAAAAATAAAACTACCCTAGGACCCAGCAATTGCGAAACTAGGTATTTACCCAAAGGATACAAAAATAGTGATTCAAAGGAGCACATGCACCCTGATATTTATAGCAGCATTATCAACAATAGCCAAACTATGGGAAGACCCCAAATGTCCATTGACGGATGGATGGAAAAAGAAGATGTGGTATGTATACAATGGAATGTTACTCAGCCACCAAAAAGAATGAAATCTTCCCATTTGCAACAATGTGAATGGAGCTAGAGTGTATTCTAAGTGAAATAAGTCAGAAAAAGACAAATACCATATGATTTCACTCATATGTGGAATTTAAGAAACAAAACATGAACATAGGGGAAAGGAAAAAGAGAGAGGGATGCAAACCATAAGAGACTCTTAACTGTAGAGAACAAACTGTGGGTTGATGAGGGGAGGTAGGTGGGGGATAGGCTAAATGGGTGATGGGTATTAAGGAGGGCACTTGTGATGAGCACTGGATATTATATGTAAGTGATGAATCACCAAATTCTACACCTGAAACCAATTTTACCATATATATGAACTATTATTTAAATTAAAAATGAAATTTTTAAAAAAGAATGATGATTGCTTTTTGTAGAAACAGACTTATAACTGAGCTCCATTAGGTTCCTTAGCATCAATATTAGGATGCTGAGTAATTTTGTGGATTCCTTGTGAATTTGCCAATTTCTTTTTTCATTGTTCATATCACTTATAATAATCATCTGTATCAGTTTTTTTAAAGATGTGAACACGCAATGGTTGTGAAGGGATGATAATTTGTAATTATTCCTTGCTGAGAAGCATCAGCATATGCATCAAGGAAATTAGACCATTGAATGCATGGGATTCATTTTTTTCCAACTCTCCCCTTAGGAATAATATATTATTATAGTCAGAATTTTCTGTAGAGAGCCATTATTTACTAGAGTCAGCTTTGGTATTCAATTTTTGCAGCCCTTGATAGCTATTAGAACCATAGTGAGTAAAAACAAAGAAGACCAGATAGAGTTTAAGAGGATAAAGATCTCTGATCTGTAGAGGTAGAGGAATCTGCACAAATACAAAACAAGTGTGGTATCTTCTCTCCATGGAAAAGAAGACAAATGATTTCTCAATATGCCAGGAAGTAGCAGAATCCTCAGACAAACAAACATGGACAAAGAAATTTATAAGCCAGATTCTAGATTCCCAGTTCCTGCCTTTTGCCTATCACAAGATGGGTAGACCATAAAATTGAAACCCAGATTCTAACACTCAGCTACCAGTGTGGATAAGAGTTGATTATGTATAAATCAGAATTAGAAACAAAATTAGATTGGCCAAGAATCAGATTTGACAAGCAGGAACCAGAAAGAGGATATAATTGTCCCATGTGAGACCCCAGAGCAGTCTGGGAAGGGGAGCCAAGGACTCAAGAGGTTCTGGTCTGGATGAAGGCCACTTTTTAGGCTTTCCAAAATAAACCTTCAAAGAAAATACAGAAAGATTTTGTTATTCTGCACACAAATTCATTTATGTGAAGGACAACAGTCAGTAGTTCTCCAGGATCAAAAGTGAAAACAGGATTTAGAAGAGAGGAAGAAAAAAATCCTACATACAGTCTGGAAACAGTGAATCTCATGTACATATTTTGGAGGATAACCTGATTTGCTAGTATGTCACAAAAAGGCCAGTCTGGGCACTTTGTTCTTGAGTAGGGGCAAACAAGAAATATTAAAGAAAATCCCGTTGGTTTTAGAGTTCAGAAAATGTTAAACATTTTGCCACAGAGTATAAGAAACCATTTTTATAAAATATCTTCCCATGTTCTTCCATTAGCACTTCTACCTTATATTAGGCTGGACCTAAAACATTTCCCTCATCAGAATTCTTTAGGTGAACTTAAGGTAACCAGGTTAAACTTTTTTTCCTCCTTCTCTAAATTTTATGTTTTCAGAAGTTTATTTTTGTTGACGACTAGACTGTTTAACTTGCAGGTATTATATTGTATAAATGTAAAATCCTTTTGCCCTTTAATAGTTCCCCCATACTAAAAATCATCTGAATTATACTAATTTTATTGTATAATGCCAGTTAGGTATTCTACCAAATGTTGAATTTAAATCTTTTAAGCTTTCAGAATGGACTCAAATGTTTTATCAGGATGGCTTGATAATACAGTCTGACTGGTTGAATGTGTAATAATTGCCTGAAGTTAAATCCTTTTGTCTTTTTTTTTTTGAAGAGTCTTTTATTAGAATATGATAAGCAGTCAGAGCAATTGGATGTGGAAAAAGAACGTGCTAATAATTTTGAGCATCACATAGAAGACCTTACAAGACAATTAAGAAATTCAACTTTTCAGGTAAAAAAATTTTGAGGGGTATAATTGACATATAACATTATGTTACTTTAGTTTCAGGTGTACAACATCATGATTTGTATATATTGTGAAATGTAGTTAATACCTGTCACCATACATAGTTAAAGAATTTTTTTCTTGCAGTTAAAATTTTCAGATTTACTCTTTTAGCAACTTTAAAATATTCAATACCTTATTATTAACTGTAGCACTATGCTGTACATTACATTTCATGATTTATTTATTTTATAACTGTAAGTTTGTACCCTTTATCCCTCTTCACTGATTTCACCCACACCCCACCCTGTGCCTCTGGCAACCTCATAATCTCTCTTTCTCTCTTTCAGCTTAGCTGTTATTTTTTTTAATTCCACATATAAGTGAAATCATACAGTATTTGTCTTTCTCTGTCTGACTTATTTCACTTAGCATTATGTCCTCAAGGTCCAGTCATGTTGTCACAGATGAAAAGATTTCATACTTCTGTATGGCCAAATAATATTCTGTTGTATGGATATACCACATTTTCTTTATCCATTCATCCATCAATGATCACTTAAGTTGTGTCCTTATCCTGGCTATGGTCAGTCATGCTGCAGTGAACATGGCTATACACGTATCTTTTTTTGAGTTAGTGTTTTTGTTTTCTTTGAATAAATACCCAGAAGTGCAATTATTGGATCATATGGTAGTTCTGTTTTTAATTTTTTGAGGAACTTCCCATACTATTTTCCACAGCAGCTGCACCAATTTACATTCTCACAAACAGTACGCAAGGGTTCCCTTTTCTCAACATCCTTGCCAACACTTGTTGTTTCTGGTTGTTTTTGTTTCTGTTTTTTAATAATAGCCATTTTAACAGGTATGAGATGATATTTCATTATGGTTTTGATTTGCATTTCTCTAATGATGCATGATGTTGAATGTCTTTTCAGGTAACTATCGGCCATCTGTATGTCTTTGGGAAAATGTCTATTTAGATATTCTGCCCATTTTTAAATCAAGTTGTTTGGTTTTTTGCTGTTGAGTTGTAGGAATTCTTTATTTAGTATATTAACCCATTATCAGCTACAGGATTTACAGCTAATTTCTTCCATTCAGTAGGTTGCCTTTTCATTCCCTTGATGGTTTCCTTTGCTGTAAAGAAGCTTTCGAGTTTGATGCAGTCCCATGTGTTGATTTTTGTTTTTGTTGCCTTTGCCTTTGGTGTCAGGTTCAAAAAATCATTGACAAGACCAATGTCAAGGAGCTTACTGCCAGTCTCTAGGAGTCTTATGATTTTAGGTCTTACATTCAAATTTTATGCCATTTTGAGTTAATTTTTGTGTAAGGTGTAAGCTAGTGGTCCAGTTTCATTCTTTTGCATGTGTCCATCCAATTTGCCCAACACCATTTATTAAAGAAACTGTACTTTTCTCATTGTATATTCTTGGCTCCTTTGTCATAAATGAATTGACCATATATACATAGGTTTCTTTCTGGGCTCTTTTTTCTCTTTCATTGATCTGTGTGTCTGTTATTATGCCAGCACCATACTGTTTTGAGTGCTTTTAGTTTTAGAATATAGTTCGAAATTGGGGAGCATGATACCTCCAGTTTTGTCCTTCTTTTTCAGGATTGCTTTGGCTATTTGGGCTCTTTTGTGGTTCTGTATTTTAGAATTGTTGTTCTAGTTCTGTGAAAAATGCCATTGGATTTTTTATAGGGATTGTATTGAATCTATCGATTGGTCAGTATAACAATATTTGTACTTTCAAAAAACATTAATTTTTCCAATCTATGAGCATAGAATATCTTTCCATTTATTTGCGTCATCTTCAGTTTATTTCTACAGTATCTTATAGTTTTTTGGGTTTTTTTTTTAAGATTTTATTTATTTATTTGACAGAGACAGCCAGCGAGAGAGGGAACACAAGCAGGGGGAGTGGGAGAGGAAGAGGCAGGCTCCTAGCGAAGGAGCCTGATGTGGAGCTCGATCCCAGAACGCTGGGATCACGCCCTGAGCCGAAGGCAGACGCTTAACGACTGCGCCACCCAGGCACCCCAGTAGCTTATAGTTTTAAATGTGCAAATCTTTCACCTTTGGTTGAATTTGTTACTAGGTTGTTTGGGGTTTTTTTTTAATGCAGTTGTGTGGGATTACTTATTCTTAATTTCTCTTCCTGTTAGTTTATTAGTGTATAGAAACACAACAGATTTCTGAATATTGATCTTGTATTTTGCAGCTCTACTGAGTTCATTTATTAGCTCTCACATGTTTTTTTTTGGTGGAGTCTTTAGGGTTTCCTATACATAGTATCCTATTATCTGCAAATAGTTACAATTTTACTTCTTCCTTTCTATTTTGGAGGCCTTTTCTTTTTCTTACTTATTACTGTGGCTAGGACTTCTAATACTATGTTAAATAAGAGTGGGAATCTTACCTTGTTCCTGATCATAGAGGAAAAGCTTTCACCACCAAGTATGATGTAGCTGTGGGTTTGTCAACTATGGCCTTTCTTATGTTAAGGTACATTCCTCTATACCCATTTTGGTGAGAGGACTTTTCAGGTACTTTTAAATTGAGTAAATGCAGACGTGAAAAATGTATATTTCGATTTCAAAATGTTTGCATAAAAATTAAAAATAAATTCATTAAAATTAATAGAAACTTAATTTCATTTCGTTCTTCCCATTGTTGGGAGAATATGATGAAACAATTGGCAACTATCCTGTCTTATCTGTTGCTGTAATGTCAGCTACTTGGGGTGTTTTCATTTTGGTTTTTGTTTCTTTTTTGCCTTTTCTTCTGCCAGTGCTCCTGGTCTCTTGTAATGTTTGCCAAATTTATTTTAACAGTAATAGTGTTTTAAAAATATTCTTGATTTTACATTATGTGGAATTGTTTTTGAGGTCTTCATTTTTCATACTGTGCCAGTAATCTTGTAATGTATCATTTTATTCTTCCTTTCCTGTACATATTTTCTACATGTTTACAGTAGTGAATCATTTGTCATTCTAGTGTGAAAAATTAAGTTCTGATAATGAAGATCTCTTAGCTCGTATTGAGACACTACAGTCTAATGCGAAGTTATTAGAAGTACAGATTTTAGAAGTCCAAAAAGCCAAAGCAGTGACAGACAAAGAATTGGAAGCTGAAAAACTTCAGAAAGAGCAGAAGATAAAGGTAAAAACAGTCCTGTGGGATTAGTTCATGTTATGCAGTGATACTTTTATATTATTTAAGTGAAGGAAAGACTTACTAATGAGTAACATTTGTGACTACAACAGAGTTCATTACTTCCTTAATGTACGTTAACTATGAAGTTGAGAATATTAAAAGATTTTCAAGCTTTTTGTATTTCAGTATGTCAGATTTATTTTATAGACCCTTACAAATACCTTTTTTAATGTTGGTTTGTGTGGGGGGTGTGGTGGCGGTATATTTATTTTTAATTTCAGGAACATGCCAGTTCTCTAAATGAACTTGAAGAACTTCAACTGCAACTTCAAAAGGAAAAGAAACAGCTTCAGAAAACCATGCAAGAATTAGAGCTTGTTAGAAAGGTAAAATAAAACACCTGATTCAAAACCGAGGTCAATATTCACAGTGTTAAGCGATTCTGATAGTTTAGAAATATTTCAAAAATGTGGTTCTTGAGGAACTAACATAATCATATATAAATTGTTAGCCTCGAAAGAATGAAAGTTTAAGATTTTTCTCAGTCCTATCTTTTCAGAAGAATCTAGGCTCACAAATGGTTTGATACTTCATTTTTTGTACAGGATTGTTATATGACACGTGAAGATTTAATTAATGTCTAAAGTTGGAATTCATATTATACTTAAAACTTTGTCGAATTTTTCTCTACTTTTTTCAAAGATGAGGCTAAAAAGAAAGGTATTGTAAGAGCTGCTTAAATGTTAACACTTTACAAATAAGAACTCCATGAGTAGAAGTGTCAATTGTGGTTGATGAAAATTATGATGAAATTCAATGAAAATATTTTATAAAATTACAAAAATAGAAAGTACCAACTTCTAGTTTCTTCATATGATATGTAAACTTTCTATATTACAGAAAAGCATAATAGAATGTGTTTATTCCTTTGACATAATTTACAGTTATGCAATTAGCAATTTTACAAATAAAATTAACTGATCTATTATGTGGATCTTTTATTTTTGATATGTGCAGGATGCCCAGCAAACCACACTAATGAATATGGAGATAGCTGATTACGAACGTTTGATGAAAGAACTAAATCAAAAGTTAGCTAATAAAAACAGCAAAGTAGAAGATCTGGAGCAAGAAATTAAAATTCAGAAACAGAAACAAGAAACCCTGCAAGAAGAAATGAGTGAGTAAAACAAAATTCACTTTAACTTACAATAATTTCATTGTAATAGAATACAGGGGAGCAATATTAGTTTGCATTTCACCAGTCTTTTACTGCCAGCAGATCTTTCACACAGTGCTAAATATTCTTAAGGACCAGGAGGGTTGTAAAACCATTTTTGTTCAGTTGTGTACAGTCTGTGTCGGTGCATAATGCAGTCATTTACTTAAACATTTCTTAAATACCTCCTGCATGAGTGATAACAAAGATAAAAAATGGTCTTGTCCACGATTTGCTGATTGTCAGCAAAGTGGGATCATTTAAGTAACAGTGTAATCTTTTTTTAAGGTGATTATATTCCATTCTCTCCATAACATAATTTCTAACATTAAGCATCTAAAGCTATAGCTATCCCTATTTAGGCACCCCTTCAACCACATCTCATAAATCAGTATATTATACTCTTTAATTCAGCTCAAAATATTTTTAAATATCCTTTGGATTTCTTCTTTGACCCATGAGTTGTTTAGAAGTGTGTTAATTCATTTAAAGGAATTTCACTTGTCTTTCTGTTAATGATTTCTACCCGAATTCCTTTGTGGTTAGAGAACATACTCTGTATGATTTCAGTCCTTTTAAGTTTATTGAGTTTTGTTTTATGGCCCAGAATAAGATTTCTTTTGGTGAATCCTTCTTAGGCACTTGAAAATGTGTTCATCTGTATTAGTTGTTGAATAGAGTGTTCTAACTAATGTCAGTTAAGTCAGGTGACAGTTTAGGCTTTCTATATTTTTAGTGATTTTCTGACCACTCCTCTACCAAATACTGACAGAGGTATGTTGAATTTCCTGAACATAACTGTGGGTTTCTTTCTGTTTTCAGTTTTGTCAGTTTGGGCTTCATGTATTTAGAAACTCTGAAATTAGCTACATATACATTCAGAATCATTACTTCCTCTTGGTAATTTAATTTCTCTATTGTGAAGTCTGTTTTTTTTATTACTGGTAATATTTCTTTTTCTAAAGTCCACTTTGATATTAATATAACCACTCCAGCTTTCTTTTGTTTCTTGTTTACATGGCATGTCTTTTCCCATCCTTTAGCTTTCGACCTAAGTCTATAAAGTGTTTCTTTTGGGTAGTGTATAGTTGAGTCTTCCTTTTCTCTCCAAGCTGACAGCCTCTACTATTTAAATGGAACGTGTAAGTCACTTATTTTTAACATAATTATTTATGTGATTAGGTTTAAACCTACTACCTTGCTGACTGTTTCTATTTGTCTTGTAGCTTGTTTCCTTTTTCCTCTTTTTCTTCCTTCTTTTGAATTGAATAATTTATATGATGCCATTTTTATCTCTATTAGCTTATTAGCTATACCTTTTTGTTAGGTTTTAGTGATTGCTTCAGGGTTTATAGTATACGTCATGAACTTATTAGAGACTACTTTTAAGTAAATTATACCACTTCATATGTAGACTAAGAATCCTATAGAATACTGCTTATTCCCCCTTTTTTGTCCTTTATGCTATTTTTGTCATACTTTTTACTTCCACATGTGTTATACACGTAATAATTGTGTTATTTTTGGCCCATGGCCCACAATAACTGCCTGTCATATGAAGGTTTTATTGAAACACAGCTATGTCCATTTGTGTGTATCCTCTGTGGCTGCTTTCATGCTACACAGCACAGTTGAGTAGTTGTAACAGAGACTGTATCACCTGCAAGCCTATCATATTTATTATCTCACCATTTAAAATGTTTTCCAATCCCCGTTTTAAAGAAATGAAAAACTGGAGAATTTTTTTTTATATTTACCCACATATTTACCATTTCTGGTGCTCTTACATTCCTTCATCTATATCCAAATTTCATCGAATATGACTTTCCTTTTGCCTGAAGAACTTCCTTTAACATATCTTTTTTTTTTTTTAAGATTTTATTTATTTATTTGGCAGAGAGAACACAAACGGGGAGCAGCAGGCAGAGGGAGAAGCAGGCTCCCCACTGAGCAAGGAGCCCAATGTGAGACTTGATCCCAGGACCCTGGGATCATGACCTGAGCTGAAGGCAGATGCTTAACCAACTGAGCCACCCAGGTGTCCCTAACATATCTTATAATGTAGGCTACAGTCATTGAATTCTGTAATGTTTTGTTTGCCTGAAAAAAAGTCTTCATTTTTGAAAGATAGTTTTGCTGGGGAATGTCTGGGTGGCTCAGTCAGTTAAGCATCCAATTCTTGGTTTCAGCTCAGGTCATGATCTCACTGTTGTGGGGCTGTGTGGGGCGTCGGGCTCTGTGCTCAGTGCAGAGTCTGCTTCAGATTCTTTCTCCCTCCCCCTCTGTCCCTCCCTGCACGCACACTCTCTCTCTCTAAAATGAATAAATCTTAAAAAAAAAAAAAAGATAATTTTGCTGAGTATAGAATTTTATGATGTGCCTTGGTGTGTCTTTTTTCCCTGTTTATATCATGCTTGTTGTGTGTTGTTGAGTTTCTTTGTTGTATGGAGTTTTTCTAGTTTTCTTCAAATTTATCATATTTTTCACCATTATTTAGTTCATTATTTTTTGTCTAATTCCTCTTCCTCTTTTTTCCCCAAGCCTCCAATTACATACGTTAGACCACTTGATATAGTCCCATAGGTTAGTGATGCTGTTTATTCTCTTTTCAAAAATATAGTTTTGATTCTCGTGGTTTCTATTAGTCTTTAAATTCTCTCATCTTCAGGGTCTAATATGCTATTACCATCCAGTGATTTTTTCACTTTGGATATTATAATTTTCATCTCTAGAAATCCCATTTGTATTTTTGTTGTTGTTTTTGTTGTTTTTCATTTATCTCTTCCTTACGTTTATGTTTTCCTTTAAATCCTAAAGAATATTCTGTAGTTTCTTGTTCTAATTCTATTGATTGTATTTTTCTCTTGTTATATTTTCGTGCTTCTTTGCATGGGAAATAATCTTTTAATTAGGTGTGAATTTTACATTGTTGAATGCTAGATTTTTTTGTATTTATTTACAGAGTTAAACTTTGGCAGGGAGTCAGGTCATTTGTGGATCACTTTTATCCTTTTATGGCTCGTTTTTCATCTTTTTTTAAAACAAGTGGCGAGTACCCATTTCTATAGATTTAGTTGAGCTCCTCTACTAAGGTGGGGAATCTTCTGATGTCTACTGAGTGCCCATGTATTAAACAAAGTCTCTTTACTCTGGCTGGTGGAAACAATTTATAGCCCTGTGTGAGCCCTGGGAATTGTTCCAATTATAGCTTCCTGTTCACCGTTCTTTCCCCAGCCATTGTTCTTTGCATCTCAGCAAGAGCACTGCTCTATTTGGGAGTCCCCTCCTGTTCCACAGTCTAGAAAGTGCCTCCAGACAGAAAGCTGAAACTGTAATAGTGCTTACGTTGTTTACCTTCTCTCAGGGATCACAGCTCGATTTCAGAAATTTTCATATATTTTGTTCAGTTTTCTAATTGTTTCCAGCAGAAGGCATGTCTAGGTCTTGTTATTCCCTCATGGTGAGAAGCTGAAGTTCCTTCAAATAATTTAAGTTGGCTGCAAAGATATTACTGTACAAGATTTTAGATATATAAATGAGGAGGAAATGGAATAGAAGGAAATGTTGAGGTGTAGGACGATACAGTGAAGTCAGATATAAGAACAAGACATAAAGTATATGTTTTGTGTACTTTCGCTTTCACTAAGGTCTCCATAAATTGGCTTCGAGCTTCCCAGAAGCCATGCAAAGACAGAAACATTAACCGTTACAAGGTTTATCGTAGCCCCAATATTAGAACAAATGTGATGCTTGTGAGCAGCACAGCTTTTCCTGGTACTAAGATGTGTGAGAAAAGTTTCTGTTAAGGCATTTTTTATAAAAGGAACACTGTCAGATCATCTGGAACAGTGGTCCTAGACCTAACTTAAATATCACACGGTATCCAGAGAGCTTTTTGGAAAGCCCAGGCACAAATGTAAAGAATCAAAATCTTAAAAGGGTGGGGCCTTGAAATGTTTTCAAAAGTCTCGTATGTGATTTTTGAAGTTAATGCTACCTTAGGAATGTCAAACACCCAAAAATAGCAAAATGAAAGCCACCAAATCGATAAACAATATTTAGTAATAATCTGTTGTACATATAAAAACATACCGTGAATTCGGAGTTTTCAGATTCAAAGACCGATAGCCCAGGATGGCTTACAAAGGGAAACGAGGGACCCCTGGTTGGCTCAGTCAGTTAAGCATCTGCCTTCGGCTCGGGTCATGATCCTACGGTCCTGGGATCGAGTCCTGCATCAGTCTCCCTCTGCCTGCTGCTCCCCCTACTTAGGCACTCGCTTGATTGCTCTCTCTCTCTCTGACAAATAAATAAAATCTTTAAAATAAATTGAAACAAGTAAATTTAACCTTTACAATGATTGGTTATTACAGTCGGGGTTTCCAGATGACAAGTTCACTTACTTTGCAGAATAAGCTAAATTAAGTTTTACTTGTGTGGCTTAAATGGTTCTATCTGCTCAGGGAATTTTCAAACCCAGTATCCATTTTATATTTAATTTTAACAGAAACCACTGATAATCTGGATTTGTATTCTCTGGCATTCCCAAAATAAATAAAGTAGCAAATCTCCCTTGACTATTTCATTCAGCCTGCAGCCAAATCACAGCTCAATAAAGGTGATTCCATGAATAAACAAAGCATTGAAGCCACGTATGCAGAGTTCTGATGATCTACCTGCATCCAGGGGAAAAATTTTGAGTACTCAGATAACTGAACGGATTGTAGAGTTTCCAGACAATTCATTATGCGTGTATCTTTCATTATGCACATACCATATTTTCTAACTATATTCCTGGTGCAAATTGAATAGTAGAGCTCTAGATTATATTCCTGCAGTGCAAGTATTTGGTTTTGTGAATTAGTGAATGTGTATATTTTTGATCATTAAGCTGAAAGAGAAGCTTCATACCCTGGAAAAACTAAAAAGGCATGCTTTATTCAAGAAAGCCACCTCTTTTCACTGACAAATAAGTACAGAAATGAGTAGGACAAGCAGTGAGTGCTCTAAGAATTCAGAGGGGAGAAAGATTCTTTAGACTGAAACAATCACAAGTTGGGGCTCGAGGTAGATCTTAAAGGTAAGATTTGGAGAGAAAAAGCAGACTAAAAAAGGGTTTTCCTTTCTCTAGCCATGGAATGAGCAAAATGAAAAGAAATATAAATTTTTATTATGTTATGATAGTGAAATAAGTCAAGCAGAGAAAGACAATTTTATCATATGGTTTCACTCATTTATGGAACATGAGGAATAGCAGGGAGATCGGTAGGAGAAGGAAGGGAAAAATGAAGGGGAAGTAAACAGAAGGGGGAATGAACCACGAGAGACTATGGACTCTGGGAAACAATTTTAGAAGTCTTAACCAGTTGGAATGAAAGGCTTGACCTGTTAGGGAGAAGTGAATTATAATTAGGAAGACATTTTTGATCCAGTTTGTGAAGTACCTGAAAAAGCAGAATATATTTGGGCCCTTTTTGAAGACAACAGGGAAAGATTAGTCTGCCAGTGTATCAATTGGAATGGTGTAGAATCTGTCAAAAACCACCAGGCTCATGGCAGCAAAGGTCTTAGAAGGCTGGGTTAAGGAGTTGCGGTAAAGCAGGAAAAGGATAAGGAAGCATCTGGACAATGTTCTGTGAAAAAAAAAACAAAGAAGAAAAGATTGCCTAATGAATTAGCAACACACGTCTTAATCTGAAACCCCCCCATCATCTGGCCCCAGTCTGACTTTCCACCTTAATTCTTATTACTCTCTCACAGAAAGAGAGGACTGCTCATTTTTCCTGAGACAAGATTTGTGTTTTTCTGTAACTCTATCTCCTCTCTGAAGGAAATCTCCTTTCATGTCCTCACCCTCCCACCCTCATGCCCGCCCTTTGGAATCCTTCCTAATCTTAAATGTTTCCTGTTCTATGAAATTTCCCTTGTCCTTTGCAAACTTTGTATAACCTTTAGTCCCTGCGGACTGCCCCCCCACCAGTAGCCTTTTGTATTTCTTTTATAACATTTATATTTTGCTTTATGTTATCATGTGAAATACTATCCCCCAATTTCATTTTTATTCTTTGAGCTCAGGGACCAACTGTACTCTAATCACAATTCCTGGAGGACTTAACAAAGGTTTCGTATGTAATTTGTGCTTTATAAAATGCTTTTTAGAACTGAGCAAATAGTTACCAGGAAATAACTAAATTAGACTTATCATAAAAGCCACAGTTAACATAATATTCTTACAGTATACCTGTTCATGTTTACCAGGTAATAGGATCTGTATACGTGGATTTAACTACATAAAGTTAATCATTGCTTATAAGATATTTTAGTAAGACAGTTACATAGTGCCCATATAACTGGCCTAGACCAAGTGTCAAGCACACTTTTTCTTAAAGGTCCAGGAAGTCATTCACCATGGCTTCACAGGCCACATAGTCTCCATCATATACTCTTTATTTCTTTCACAACAGGCTACGGCCAGATTTGGGTACCTGTGTTCTACACCATAAATCCACTTATTCGTATTCGATATTTCTGTTTTTTTCCACTTCTGTTAGGATAAAAGTTTTTTGTTTTTATCATGTTTCAATTTGTTCCTTAGTAAACAGTCACTGACAGTCCCATCCTACAAAACAGTATCACAAAACAACCAGGTATATGCCTCTGCAGTGTTATAATTTGAAATACATGGCACTGCTTTTGAGGTACTTCTTAAAACTGAAGTTTTTATCTTTTAGATGTTCTCTAAGTATATAACTTTATTTTAAAGATACATACTGAAATATTTACAGACAAAAGGATTTCTTGTGAAGAACCAAAAACAAATAAAACCAAGGAGGGCACAAACAATAGGTGAGGGTATAGGTTAGGACTTGGCAAACGTTTTCTGTCAAGGGCCAGATGGTAAATATTTCAGGCTTTGCTGGCCATGTTATAGTTTGTGTCACCATTAGTCAAATCTATTGTTGTTGCACTAAGGCAGCTATGAACAATATGTAAATAAATAAGCTTGACTGTGTTCTAATAAAACTCTTTACAAAACAGGCAGCAGCCAGATTTAGCCTGTGGGCCAGAGTCCTGTTCTGGGTGATAAGATTTGCCATGTATTGGCAATTGTTAAAGCTGAGTGATAGGTACAGTGAGTTACTGTACTTTTCTCACGGCTTTCGTGTATGTTTGAAATATTTCATAATAAAAATCTAAGACAAGTTTTTTTTTTAAGACAAGTTTCTTTTAAAGATAGGTTAATACAAAGAAAAGACTTATCCATTTATTTAAATTCATTCATAAAAATTGTTTAGAGGCATCTGGGTTGCACAGTCGGTTGAACGGCCAAGTCTTGGTTTCAGCTCAGAGTCACAAGATAGAGCCCACGTCGAATTCAGCACTCTGCACAGTCTGCTTGAGATCCTCTCTTTCCCCCTACCCTCCCCTTCCCCTTGCTCTTTCTCTCTCTCTCTCTAAAGTAAATAAAGCAATCTTTAAAAAAAATGTTTAATCTGTTCTGAAATTATTTCCTTTGCTAGCTTCGCTACAGTCTTCAGTGCAACAATATGAGGAAAAAAACACCAAAATCAAGCAGTTGCTTGTGAAAACCAAAAAAGAACTGGCAGATTCAAAGCAAGCAGTATGTTGATTTCCCAGTTTCTTATTTCAATTTATGTGTTTATTAATCACTTCTTTTTTAAATGTAACCAAGATTCTTATTTTGTAGGAAACTAATCACTTAATACTTCAAGCATCTTTGAAGGGTGAACTAGAGGCAAGCCAGCAGCAAGTAGAAGTCTATAAAGTAAGGTTCTGTTTACTTTTTAGGATTTATAAAAAAAATTTCCGTGTAGTAGAAAGGTACTATGTAGGGATTTTTCTAAAGACCTTTTTGTACGTATTTTTATACACACACATTTTTTTCCTAGATATGCTTCATTTGAAAAAGTAGAAGCAGTAAGCCAAGTATAGCATATAACTAAAGTATACCATTTAGCTTAAGCTACATTCTCTTCATGTATTTGAAAATCCTTGATGCACTAAAAATAAACATAACATAAAATATAAAATAAACATGGCCCCAGACCTGCATCTGAGCTTTCTAAATGATAGTGCAGTCACAAGAACACAAATGGTTTTATATACTTTTGTTGTATACATGTTATATGTATATGTACATTATTTATATATATTTTTATAACTATTTATAATATCTTGATGTATTCAATTAAACATTGAACTGTAACAGGTAGTCTGGAATTTTTTTATAATTGCTCACGATTAATTTTGATTTTAGGAAAACTGGAATAATTTATTGGGAAAACATTCTATTATATTCCCTCTACTCTTTCAATAATAGTATTTTTTTAAATTATATCGCTTATATATACTCATGATTCAAAACTCAAGTTTATTTTTAAGGAAAGTCTGTTTAGGCAGTAAAGAGCCAGTTTACTAGAGCTTAATTGAAAGGTTTTGCCCCAGATTCAGCTAGCTGAAATAACTTCCGAGAAGCACAAAGTTCACGAACACCTGAAGACCTCTGCAGACCAGCACCAGCGCACGCTGAGTGCGTACCAGCAGAGAGTGACAGCACTTCAGGAAGAGTGTCGTGCTGCCAAGGTACGTGTATCACACAGAAGCAGTGGTCAGGTGTTGTCATCACCTAGCAGGCAGTTCACAGGAGGGTGGTAGTCTCACCTTCTAGGATTTGCTGTTTAAGAGCACTTATTAGATGAGTACCTGACGCAGCTCATCTGACCCTAACCTCATCCAATCCTGTCACTTGCATAACCTTTTTTTGTTAAAAGGGAAGACATGGGTACCCGTTGTTTCCATTTTAAACCTGGTTTGCAATTTCTGTGTGTAAGAGTTATTTTCTTTTAATTTTATAATCTAAAAAGTATGTTCTTTCTGAGGGCCAAATGATTATAAAATAATATTCTGTTAGAATGGCTGTGAGGGCCTACTTTCTTATCTTCAGCATGCAGAGCAGCCCCAATATAGTAGCTTTGTGAGAGGTGCAGCTCTGATATGAGCCAGTTTGGCAGAAGGGTCACAGGAGATCACTTTGGGAAAGTAGAAGACCTAGAATTTCATTTTTCCCACTCTCGTTGGAAATCTGAAGTTCAAGTGGCTTAATTTCTTTGAATTTATTTTTCTTGAATTTATGAAAAGAAGAACTCTGATAGTGAAAATCTTTCTAAGGTTCCAAAGGCAGATAGTGCCATTACAAAATTTATGGGTCTCAGTGAATCTACCAGGGAGAAAAACATGGTAGAAACATCTCTTGTCAAGCAAATTCTATCATTCAAAGGCTTTTAAAAAGTTGTAAGGCTTGGGGGGAAAAAAAAAAGTTGTAAGGCTTGGGGTACCTAGGTGCCTCAGTCGGTTAAGCATTTGCTTTTGGCTCTGATCATTATCCCAGGGGACCTGGGATCAAGCCCCGCATTGGACTCCCTACTCAGTGGGGAGTCTGTTTCTCCCTCTCCCTCAGCCCCTCCCCCTGCTTGTGCTCTCTCTCTCTCAAATAAATAAATAAAATCTTAAAAAAAAAAAAGTTGTAAGTCCAACAGAAGTGCACTTTTAAGAGGAAGTTAATCAAGGGGCTAAAGAGTATCAGCCATTTTATTCATTTTTTTAAAACACATTTTCATCTTAAGTCATTGACCTGAAAGAAAATAGGATTATGATAAATGGAAATGTAATAGAAAAATTATTCTCTCTCTTTTAAATGTCATAGGCAGAACAAGCTTCTATAACCTCTGAATTTGAGAGCTACAAAGTCCGAGTTCACAATGTTCTAAAACAACAGAAAAATAAATCTGTGTCTCAGACTGAAACCGAGGGAGCTAAACAAGAAAGGTAAAGTCTAAATTAAAAGAAACACGCAAGATAGGTTCTCCACCAAGTAGGTTGAGAATCCTGCTTTGATTCCATTTGACTGTGGAATTTTACATGTAATGAGAGCAGTTTCTTGGCTTCACTCTGTCTCCAGGCAGCAACAGGGAAACATCTCTATGAAGGGCACTGGTACAAACATAAAACTGTGATGTGAGCAGCAAAACCAGGAGGTAGGCTAAGTAGTGTCATCTTGTAGTAAGAAATGGTCAGAGTAGAAATACAGACATTAAAGTTACATTATGATTCGTTTTTCCAATTTTGAAAATTGAGAAATAGAATGAAAATGCTTCCTTGATATACCCACCATTAATTAGGCTAAGCAGAATTGCTTATAAAAACATTTTATTTCAAAAAGTTTTAAATTCAGTACTAAATTCTAGCCTAGAATTAAATTTTTCTTCATAAATTTATGACCATCTCAATTATTTGTTTCAGTAGTATACTGTTTAATGCATCTTTAAAGCTAGCATACAGATCATTTTTGTAAATTATTCAAAAATATACTAGGAGTATGTATTAGGGCATTCTATAGCATGTGTGTTTTGTTTTTATAAGTAGAGGTTCAGTGTTCAAAGTAATTTTACATCTGCCTCTTACTGTTCTGAGTAGAACTAAATATCCTGCAATGTTTGTATGTTTATCCTTGTGTTACTTTTTATTTAAATATCTATTAAATATGGGAACTGTAGACTGAAAAATGAGATATTTTCTCTGTTAGTAGCTCATCTTCAAATTTCAAAGGAGAAATTGAATATTGACACCTTTAATATGAAAATGTCAGCATTTGCAAGTGCCTTTTTTGATCATGCTGGAATTTTGGATTCATATTATTTTAATGTAAATGTTTTGCACTCCTTCTATTTTCTTATACATGAGGTACTTTTTTCTAAAAAAGGAAACGTAGTGTATTGTATAAGTTGAGACAGAATTAGGGGTTTTCACTGTTTGTTTTTCATACCATTCTCATGATGATTGGCTTAGAACTGCATAATTTTTTTTTTTAACTTAAAGCATGGTACTAGAACAAAATAGGCTGTTTTGATGCCATTAAATGGTCTCCATTTGAGTATGAAATTTATAAGTTCAGAGATTTTTTTTGAAAATCTGCAGTGCCTAAGATGTAAAATCTGACATATTTACATTTAATATTTATATTTAATATTATATTTATTTTTATTATATTTAATCCTAGTCTGAATTCTTCCAATTATTAGATTACCTTTAGAATCATCCATAATAATAGCAAGCGTATGACACTAAAAGATGAAATGATTAAAGTAATACAATTTATTTAAAACCACAAAATCAGGTTTACCTCTTTCAAAACTTTTTGTAAAACTGTTTATTTCTGTTTTAGAGAACACCTGGAAATGCTGATTGATCAACTAAAAATCAAATTGCAGGACACCCAAAATAACTTACAGATCAATGTATCTGAACTTCAAACATTACAGTCTGAACATGATACTCTGCTAGAAAGGCATAACAAGATGCTGCAGGAAACTGTGTCCAAAGAGGCAGAACTCCGGGAAAAGTAAGGTTGCTAGCAGTACTAACAGTGTTTGTGCTGGGCAGCAAAGTGTTTCTTTGTTGGAACTCCTAATGTGTTGCTCCTTGGGATAAATACAAATTGAAAATAAATAGATATTTCAAGGAGTGCCTGGGTGGCTCAGTCCATTAAGCATCTGACTCTTGATTTTGGCTCAGGTCATGATCTCACAGTCGTGAAATCGAGCTCCTGGGATTTTTTCTCTGCCTCCCTCTTCTGTCTCTCAAAAAATTAATAAATAAAATCTTAAAAAAAAGAAGAAGAAATAGATATTCCTAGAGGCTTAGTAACTTTGTTTTTCTACCTTAAAGCCCCCCTCCCCATTTTGATTGTTTCTATATTTCACTTTTTTAAAAACAGTTAATTTTATCTGTTCATCCAGTAATCTCTTTGTCCTGTGGCCTTCATGGCCAGAATGTTTCTTAAAAAAAAAACAAAACAAAACAAAACCCACTTTCCCACTCACGTGTCAAATTTCAAGCATTTTTCTTTTTCTCTAGAGAAAACAGACAGCTGCTGACTGAAAAAGAATATGAACTTACCTTTGCAACTGTCTTCAACTTGTCATATTGTTACCCTTTGTTAATCAGTACTTTAAATAGACATCAGAGGTATTGGCAGGGGGAACAGATTATTGTGAACAAGGAGCTTTGAATTCCTGTAATGAAGAAATTGGGTGGTAATATCTGTTGTTCCTTAGACTAAGGAAAAGAGTTCTTCATTGAGCATCGAAGGTGTTGGAATACTTTACATATCTCAGGTATGCTTTTAATACATACCTAATCAGTGGTAATCTTGAAAGCTTCATTTTCTTGGCTTTCTAATCTTTGAATAGTGTAATTTTATATATGTTAACCACGTAAATCAAAAGTTTCAGGGAAGATCTACCAATTTTCTAGCTACCTATCCCCAGGGTTTGCTGGGAGATTAGCTGACATACAGTGATGCTTGCTATTTATGTCAGAAATTTCCCACATTTATTCTTTACTGTAGAAAAGTTATTGCAAATTATATTGCTAATACAAATAAAGTGCAAGTGATGCCTCCAAAGTTCAGTAACTTTTTTTGGGCCCCTACTATGTGCCTGTCACTCTTCTAAGTGCTAGAAACTTCACAGCATTTTGAGATATCTTTAGAGGTCCTATCCCCTTTCTTCAGAAATATTAAGAATAATATTGTTACTGTCTATGCCCCAGTATGAAGAAATAGCCTTTTCTTTATAAATTCTCTTCTTTTTAAACATCTTCATATTCATACTCCCTGTACGAGATTGTAAAAATGGCTCAAGGGGAATAACTAGGCTGACCAACTAATAGCTACAGCTATGTAAACAGCCCAGTAACAGCCGAGACAGACAGTGCATTTCCATCAGCATAGTCATTCTGGGTCCAGGTTGGGGTTCAAGATTCGAGCTCTTAAATAGGTAAAGTCAGATGTGTCATTGAGACCACCTTACTACCAACCTTACCCTAGCTCTAAAATGTAACTATTAGCTTCCGTAGAAAATTGTTGTTGAGACTGCTGATGGTTCTTCCTCTACTTTCATACTAGTGTTTGAACATAATGCTCACAGAAAAATGCAGATTTGAGGAGTAACATATACACTAGCATTTTCTGAACTCACTGATCAATGTGAACTCGGCACTTAAGAAACCTTTTCTGAAACATAGAGTAATTTTATTGTATGTCACCCTTTAGCCACTAAATCTTGTTTTAAAACCTTATATGGTGTTCATATATGTAGCACATAGAAAAAAGGTCTTGGAATGCTACATGCTAAACCATTAACAATGTCTACCCCTGGAGCTGGGATTTTACACTGCAAGGGGTGGGAGTGAGTAAGAGAGGACTCTCACTTTTTTCTGTAATTGGTTCCATATTGTTTGAATTCTTATGTGAGTACTTGTGGTACTTATGGCTCTGTGGCAGAAAAAGAAAACTTTTTTTTTTTAAACCAAAGCCAAACATAAAACATCAAGACTACAAGTGAACCATTAAAAATAGTGGTTCCCAAATTATAGTTGCACTGGCTAGTACCAAGCTGACTACATAAAAATCTCATGGAAAACTGCTAAAAGTAGGAAATTTCTAGGACCACCTTTGGAAATTCTGATTCAGTGGCTCTAGGGTGAGAACTAGAAGTCTGTATTTTTAACAAGACCCACTGATTCTAATGCGCAGCAAGATTCAAAAACAGCTAGTGTATGGTGACTAACATAATAAAAAATAAAATTTAAAAAAACAGCTATAGTAAACCAAGCCTTTGTGTTTCAGAGTTTTGTGTTAATTGGCTCAAAAATGATTCAGAAAACTTCCTTTAAGGCTTATAAATCAAAAGAACATATTCTTTTTACTTGTTTTCAGGGTAATAAAGAAAAGATACCGTCTGCTTATATGAGCTTCCACATAAGAGAACCTGAAAGGGGGACTGATTTAAAGTATTATGCTCTAAATTTAGCCCTATTTTCTGATAAATGATGAAGGAAGTTCCTCATCAGAGCCATTGTAATAACATAGTTGCTCAAACAAGGTTCCTCATCTAAATTATAGGACACAGAGATGATTTGAACTAGATGTCGGCCAGTCCTCAGATGATTAACACAGCTATCCATTAGAGATGCTTAGCAGTTAATTCATACATTTAGTAGTTATCTAAGGGCTAATTACCAAGTAGAACCTAGTTGGGAAAAGCTGAGTCAGCATGTCAAGTTGAAAGATCTGCTATGAAGTAAGTTCCTCTCACCATTCAGGTTGTGTTCAATACAATCAGAGAACATGATGCTGAAGTCTGAACATGCACAGACTGTGAGTCAACTAACATCCCAAAACGAGGTCCTTCGCAGCAGCTTCCGCGATCAAGTGCGCCATTTGCAGGAAGAGCATAGAAAGACAATGGAAACTTTACAGCAGCAGCTCTCCAAGGTGGAAGCTCAGCTTTTCCAGCTTAAGAGTGAACCAACCGCAAGAAGTATGTGTGTGTATGTGTGTGTGTGTGTGTGCATGAGGACATCAGTTCACGTTCTCACAGTTATGTCACTTAAATACATTCTTCACAAATTCGTAAGGAAAAAGAAAGTTTACTAGGTGACAACCAGTGCCAATTCTGTGATTAATGAATTTTGGATTTGGTTACTGAGAAGATATTTGAACCATTTGAACTCTTCTTGATTATACTTATAGCAGCCTACATCACCTCTTACAATACTGATTTTCATGTATCTGTTACCCTCCATGTAACACTATTTCCTGTTCTCCGACACAGACATACTCTGCAGTCTCATGACACGTGTCCAAATTCCAGTATTCACTGAATCTGTTTGGTGTTCTCCATTGTTAGTCATCAGATACATCTGTTTTGTAATTAGAAATATTAGAGTGAGAGGCTTAGAAACACTCAAGCCCCACTGAACTTATAGGATTGATTGGTCTATATAGCTTCTTCCCTTTAAAATTTCTACTTAGTTGGAGATTTAGTTCATCTGCACCTGGTATCTTCCATTCTGCTCCCTGGAAGAGACGGGAATATGCCAACCAACATGAGGCTACATTTTAGCATTAAGTATCAACTTTATACTAAATACTATTTACCTTGGAAAATGTCACCAGGACATTGGCAGCGATGGGTCACTCATCAGGGTCCGAAGCCAGCTTCAAGAAGTTCAGCCTATGCCAAGAGTCATCAAAGGAAGTAATCAGTCAGGGAAACACACGAGAGATTGTGATGTAGGAATCAGCAGTGGAATAAGCAGTTGGCACAATATCAGAAATTCTGGAAAGTGCTTCGGTAAGGGCAGCTGGAGGCTAATGTTTGAGAAATGAGGCAACTTCATGGAATGGAAAATAAATGAAATTGGAAATTAAGAGATATGGGTTAGAATTCTGGTCCCTAACCCTGCTATGATGCCTTGGGCAAAGTCATTTAATTTCTCTGGCCTTCGGGTTCCTCGGGATTAATAAAGTAATGTGTTTGAAAGTGCCTTATAATTCTTAAAGTTCTATGCAGGTGTTACCTATCAGCAAGAAGGAAAGCCTGGCTGGGGGAGCATAATAGATTAGTTCCCTGCCCTGGGTCCTAGGCTTTTCTTGGCTGAACACTGAAGATGTATGTGAGGGGGTGATGGTAGGAACTGGCAGAGGTGAAGGTGTAAGGTAGTGGTGAACAAGTACATCTCAGCAGAGTTCAGTTCAGTATTGTGTCAGAAAGTACACAGCTATCCTCAAAATACCTAATCCTCAAAAACAGAGTCTAATTTTAGAATTTCTGCCAGTATTTTGCAACAGTATAGCCCTCTATTGTCGTGTCTAATAGTAAATCTTATCCAGGTGGTAGCAAATAATTTATAGTTTCTGTTGAAATTACTTAAATGGTTAAAAGTTAATAACTAAATTTTTAGGACGGTCTTAGAAATTTTTTATGCAGCATTTATTTGTCTTCTGGTTAGTGAAATGCCCTGTCATACCATTTGACATTCCTCTGATCATTTTAATTTATTATGTATCTCTGTGAGTGCAGAATCCATGATTTTGAACAATCTCACACTTCTTTTTCTAAAAAAATTTAATAGGCCCAGCTTCTTCTCACCAACCTTTGAAGAACCTTCGAGAAAGAAGAAGCACAGATCTCCCCCTTCTGGACATGTATGCCATTACCCGGGAGGAGGGAGAAGGAATGGAGACAACCGACACGGAGTCTGTATCTTCCTCCGGCACTCACACACAGTCTTTAGAGCAGCTGCTTAATTCTCCTGAAACTAAACTGGGTGTGTTTTTCCTATTTAGCTCTACTGTCTTGTCTAATAAATCCTAACTCTTTAAGTTATACATGCTTTTTTGAGCTACTCTACGAAAATTTCTTTCAGTGTTCCACTCCAAATGGAAAACTCACCTGCAGAATGAAGCAGTTGAGTTTTTTTAAATAAAATGCTAGTTCTGCCCCAAGCTTGAGCCAGAACTAGATGGTTGGAAGTCCTATAGTGGTATCAGAAAGTAGGATGAACTATTCTCTCACCCTTCTAAAAAGTTGACAGCTTTCCTCTGAGTGAATTAGTACTGCTGAATTTATTAAATATAGTGAAGCTTCGGTATATGTTAGTCTTACCTGTCATGAATGTTCACGATTCAGGGGGACTCTGTTCTCTTCCTGAAGTTTCAGGATCTAGAGTAAGGACTGTTTGTGTCTGGTGTCACTAATCGTGGTGTGGATGAAAACTGCAATCCTGCCAGGCAAGGTTAGTAATGATGACACGGAGGGATCATAAGAGAGTGGCAGCAGACTCCAGAATTACATCTGGCTTTGTGGCTTTTGCCACAGTTACTTGTCAACTCTGAACCTTTTTCCTCATCTACAAAATTTGAATAATGATACCTACCCACCTCATATAATATTCTTATGAGCATCCGTGATATAAATGATTGGTAAATGTTATTACTCCCCTCATTTATAAGTAAAACAACATAAACTCTCGGGACATAAAGGAATGTGAGTGGGAAAACTGATAGAATAGTCTAGAAACACAGGACAAATTCTAGAATTGGGGCTCGTAGAGCTTGAATTCAGTTAGATTATACGCTTTACAACAAGAGATTCTGCCTTACTTGTGTTAGCGTTCGACATGTAACCTTTCAACTGAGATATGTTGAATAGAAGAATGACAGAGAAAGTGGGCCTGAGTAATATTGCAGAGTAAAATATCTGTGCTTAGATATATTTCTTACTTAGAATCTTCATCTGTAATCTCTGATTTTGAAAATTAATTACTGGAACAACATCTTGCAGAGCCGCCTCTCTGGCACGCTGAATTTACCAAAGAAGAATTGGTTCAGAAGCTCAGTTCCACCACAAAAAGTGCCGATCACTTAAACGGCCTGCTTCGGGAAACAGAAGCAACCAACGCCATCCTTATGGAGCAAATTAAGGTAAGGTCAAATACTGCCACCCAGAAAATTCTCTCTGCAGCAGGTCGGTTTTCTTGACCTCTCCCCACTCTCCAGATGAGACACATCCATCACATCTTGATTTTTTATGATACTACATTCCTGAAACTGAGAAATAGTAATTGCTTTGATATATATTATATAAAGACTAACTAAATTCCTATTTTTTCTAAGAAACTATGATAAGTTTAGAAATGGATTAGAGTAGATTCATAAGTCATTGTTCTATATATACTTACGGAAAACTCTAATGGGTATGGGCCCTTATGTTCTAAAGATAAACCGTGGACGCTTTTCATTCAGATCATTCAGCTGATGTTTATGGCACTAAGCTTCTTATCACAGATTGTGGATGGGGATAATAAAGTAGCATAGGAAACTTTCCTATTTAAAGATGACACTAGAAACGTGTGGCAGCAGGTAGACTGTGGAGCAGTTGAGGGTTACACAACCCACCCTGGCTCACGGCTTAAGTCACTTCTCCAAATATGGTCCTCCTACTTACCAAGCAGTTCTTGTGAGCCAGGCCCTGGGCTTCACATGTATCATTATATTTAATCCTCTTAATCACTGATGAGAGAATGAATGAAGCTGATAAATGTGGAGCAACATTCCAGCTCATGTCTGTCTGGAAAGCACATGCTTCTGCCCTCTATGTGCTTCTCCAAATAGACTGTCTTCCCTCTGTGCAGGGCCTCAGCAATCCTTGCTAAATTAATTTTTCAATTCTGAATTACTCGGTTATTCATAGTAAACTGTATATATTATGACCTTTAAATATTTTAGTATGCATCTCTAAAATAACATTTTCCTACAAATCACATCTAACAAATTGCTAAGTAGCCCAGTGAACTAAGTGACTATTCACATGTTATATTTCCACAAATTTACATTCTTGAGTGATTTCTTAGACCTTGTTGTCACTTTTTAAAATGACTGTAGGCTTTAGGACAGAGTTGGCTAACTTTTCTGAACTAACCTAAAATGATGAAATGTAACTAATTTTGTTTGTTTCAACCCAGAAATCTTCCTCAAAGACTTTAGCATTCTACCCTCTTTTGCATATCATCTGTTGCCCCATTTTTCTGGTAGTATTTTAGATTGTCTCACATTCCTGAATTTTCACTCTATCGTAGACTTGGCTTTTGTTTTGGTGAACAAAACAGCCATGGTTCGTCATGTAAATATAACTTTGCAGTGGACGCTGTAACTACCTGCAGTCTGTGAGCAGGGCAGGGAAGGGCTTAGTGGTAAATGTAGATGTTTGCTTTAGGCCCTGGTTTCAAGCTCAGCTTGCCCTCTGCAGTGTGTCTTATCCCATGGCCCTGAGCCCACTGGTTTACTTTCTTTAGAGAATAGGAGGTGAAGGGAGCATCATGGTACCAACCTATGTAGACTTGACATCTTTCCTCAGTTTCGACCCCCAGTTTCCCGTGCTCCTCTGTACACGGAGGCAGGAGCTCCTTGGTGTTTCTGTGGGATCCGTTCTGTCGTCTTGTCAGTAGTACTTGGTGAGCCACTGGGCTGAGTCTCTTCCACTGTATCTGCTTCCCATCTTGTAGGAATTTTTTAATATTTCTCATCTATTTTTTTTCTTCTCTCCTAATCTCTCCTTTATAGTCATTTTGGGGGGCATTTCAGGGGGGAAGAGAAGAAGAGTGCCTGTGTTCAGTCTGCCATGTTTAACCTGAAGCTCCTAAAACTCATTTTTAACTCATTTCTCCAACATCAGCTCCTCAAAAGTGAAATAAGAAGATTGGAAAGAAATCAGGAACGAGAAAAGTCTGTAGCTAACCTGGAATACTTGAAGAATGTCTTGCTACAGTTCATTTTCCTGAAACCAGGTAGTGAGAAAGAGAGACTCCTTCCTGTTATAGATACAATGTTGCAGCTCAGCCCTGAAGAAAAGGGAAAACTGGCTGCAATTGCTCAAGGTAGGTGAAGGAAAGTATTAAAACTCCTGTTGCATAACTTACACTAAATGTTGGCCTTGCAGTTGAGACTGTGTGTGTGTGCTTACAGTCTTTATTGTGACACTGTGACTTAAAACATTTAAATTTTGTTCATTTGGGTGAGTTTTATCATATGTGTAACCTTTGACTAGATTTGAAAAGCTAACGTTTTAACACTTTAGGGCAATTTTCATACATAATATAATTTTAAGATGCAGCAAAATACAATACAATCTTTAGTTAGATCTTTGAAAATTAGACATGTAGTTCTAGCATTGAATTCTATCAAAGAATGCGGTTTATTTTATATCATAATTTTTTAACATGTTATTAGCTTATTCTTTTCTACTCCCCCACCACCTTCACCCCTCCCCCCCTCCCCCGCCAAATAGTCTAGAGGCAGCAGAGTCATATGGCACAACAGTTGGTCCATATCATACCCGACAGTCCCATTTCTCAAGGCAGATGCAATTTTAAAGCTGTCCTGTATTTGGAGCTTAGATTTTTGTGGCAAATAGATTTAACACTGTGATTTCATAAACTCCTTTAAAATGATTTGCATACAACTGCTGTAGTTACCTGATTTCAGACTGCATCTTAAGGATCATGGTTTCATTTTTGTTAGTTTAAAATGTTTTTATTAGTGACCTTTTCAAGCATACAGGCAGAATGCTGTCATGTCCTTGTAGCTCTCACTCATCTTTAACAGTTTTCATGGTCAGATTTCTTTTGACGGGGGAAGAGCAGAGCTAGAGATTTTTTTCTTTAAAGATTTTATTTATTTATTTGACGGAGAGAAAGCACAAGCAGAGGGAGCGGCAGGCCGAGGGAGAAGAAGAAGCAGACTCCCCACTGAGCAGGGAGCCTGAGGTGGAGCTCGATCCCAGGACCCTGGGATCATGACCTGAGCCTAAGGCAGACACTTAACCGACTGGGCCACTCAGGCACCCCAGGGCTAGAGATTTTAAAGCAGATCCCACACATCATATGATTTCCCCAGCAAACGCTTCACTGTGTATCAGATTCCTCTGCCATCTACACCCACTTCATGCCCAGTGTTCCCATTATTGCAGATGTCTTTGTACAGCATCCTAATAGGGCTCACACATTGCATTTGGTTGATGACCCTTAAGCTCTGTTTTGTTTTTGTTATCTGTAGCATTCCCATGTTCCTTTTTGTAATACGTCAATTATTAGTTGAAGAAACTGGTCATTTGTCCTACAGAAGCTCAGTTCTAGATTTGGTACTTTGAGATAGCATTTAAGTTGTTCCATTGTTGCCTATAAATAGGAAGTAAGCTCTCTGATTAGATCCAGGTGTAATTGGACAGGGTGGGAGATAAAAATCCCTCATAGGTAGTGTTGTGTACTTTCTGAGACATCACATCAGTAGGCCCAAAGGGTCTTGTTGTTCCGCTTTTGACTGGTTTATTTCATCATGTTGGCATTTTTTTTTTTAAGACTTTATTTATTTGGGAGAGAGAGGAAGAATGCACACACAGGAGCACAGGGTGGGGCAGAGGGAAAGGGACAAGCAGAAGTCATTCCCAGGGCCCTGAGATCATAACCTAACCGATGTCAGACGCTTAACCAGCTGAGCCACCCAGGCACCCCATGTTGGTGCTCTTTAACATCCTAAAATCCTGACTAAACTAGTAACACTGGGGACGCCTGGGTGGCTCAGTCGTTGGGTGTCTGCCTTCGGCTCAGGGCGTGATCCCGGCGTTCTGGGATCGAGCCCCACATCGGGCTCCTCTCCTGGGAGCCTGGTTCTTCCTCTCCCACTCCCCCTGCTTGTCTCTCTCTCACCTGCTGTCTCTGTGTCAAATAAATAAATAAAATCTTTAGTAACACTGGAGAGTGGTCCTCAAAATGTAGCAGGTGTCAAAATCATCTGGTGAGAGGATAAAACTCAGATTGCTGGCCACCCCCTCCCAAGTTTCTGATTCAGTAAATTTAGGGTGGGACCCAAGAGTTTGCACTTTTAACAAGTTCCCAGGTGATACTGGTGCTCTGGGGACTTGGTCTGGTGACCATACCTTAAGAACCCCTGATCTAGAGGACTGATGATTTGGTGGTAGTTTTTTGTTTTGGTTTTGGTTTGGTTTGGTTTTTCAGAAATACTTTATATGTAGTACTAATTGTTTCTTTGAAATTGTTTTCTTACAATACATCTTTGTAATAATGAGGAAGGAAGGTTCTCAATACTGATAGTGATCTCAGGTCTGCTAATTGTAGGGTACATTACCTTAGCCACAGTAGTGTATTTGTCACAAGATCCAAAATAAGAATACATCATGTACATTTTTTGGTAATGTAGTTATTCTGAATCACAAATTTGCTTTTTGTATTACTTTTTGTTTATTCTACTGAAGCTAAAACTATTTTTTTCATTGTAAAATTAACCAGGACTTTAGGAAGGATATGTGTATTTTTAAATTAAAATATACTTCAATGATATGATCTCAAAATATTAAGCATATCTAATATTTCTTCTAAAAGCCCAGCATGTTTAATGTAATATAGATGTTACTAACACTCAGGTGGCTCCTGTAAGTTGAAGATACGTTGATTAAGAGATCTCAAACAGGCACCTGGATGCCTCAGTCATTAAGCGTCTGCCTTTGGCTCAGGTCATGATACCAGGGTCCTGGGATCGAGCCCCACATCAGGCTCCCTGCTCAGCAGGAAGCCTGCTTCTCCCTCTCCCATTCCCACTGCTTGTGTTCTCTCTCTCGCTGTCTCACTCTGTCAAATAAATAAATAAAATCTTTAAAAAAAACAAATCTCAAACAGACTAACCTAATAACCTAACCTAAGTGTTCTAGTAACACAGATGTTATTAATCATCCCATAGGGGACATATAAGAAGTTCATTAGAAACCCAGAACTCTAAGACAGGTTTTTTGCTAAGTCCTATAAACATATAGGAAGACACCCCCCCCATTATTAAACTTAAACTAGTGTACCTTCGAAAGGTTATTCACTTCTTATCTCTTATTTATGTGAGCCAACAAAAGAAAAATTACAAAAATTGAATTAAAAATGGTTATGGTCTGGCAGCAGATAGAGATATGGCTTAAGCAAGAATTATTGAACTGAAAGGTAGGTCAGAAGGAATTATTTAGAATTCAGAGAGAAACAAAACAATGGAAGAAGAAAACGAAAGAGTGGGTAATAGACATAGAGGATAGAATGAAGACAACTAACATATATTTAATAATTGAAGTTCTAGAAGGAGAGGAGAGGAAAGAATGAGGTAGAGACAGTATTTGAAGAGAATGAAAATTTTCAGAGCTGCTGAAGGACATCCATCTACACATTTGAAAAATCTCAATACAATTTCAAGTAGAATAAATAAAAGGATGTGTCTACTTCTTCACATAAAAATGAAACTGCCCCCCAAAAAGGACAGAGAAAAGTCTCAAAAGAAGACCCGTTGCCTCATTACCTTTAAAGGAGTGATAGGCTCACAGTGGACTTCTCAGCAGCCTTGGTGAAGTACTGTCTTTAGCATGCTATAAGAAATAACTGTCAACCTTGAAGAAATATTTTTCAAGATCTTTTCTGATAGAAACTTTTAAGAATTTTGCCTCCATTGGAGATGCCAGGCAATGTACTTTATGTATAAGTAAAACCTAAGTGAAGGGTCTGAGATGCAAGAAGGAATGTTATGCACAGGAAACTTGTCACCATGCTGCAGATGGTCCTGAGCCTCCCCAGCCAGACCACGGACATTTCTTTACCAAGGCCTTAAGGACAACAGACCATGTTATACATGTCTGGGGTGCCAGAAGAGAGGGTCTGAGGGCTGCTCTTCCTGGCACTGAAAGGAATGGGACCATAAGAGCAAAAAACACAAGTACCTCTTGGCTCCTTCATCTCCTTTGAAGCAGTGTTTACAGAGTCTGATTTTGTATAGAGTTTATACCAGTATTTTTCATTTGGGTTGCTAATCACTAATGGATGCTGAAATTAATGTCGTGAATCACATCCAGAATATTTTTTTTTAATTGAGAGAATGAAACAAACATCAGAATACATTGAATCTTGTAAGAATAAGAATTGTTTCCTGAAATTATCTGGGTATATGGGTGGATGTTGGTATCTGTCTGTATCAGCTCCTGATATAAAATGTTTTTCTGTGGGTCTGGGTCACAAATATTTGAGAAACATTAGCTTAGGGGATAAAGGACATTAGCTTAGGTTATCCAACTCTGGCAAGTGGTGTCGAACTCCCTGTAACAAACACTCTTTAAGGACCCAGCTCACACCCCAGGCAAGTGTCCTGAGCTGCTCAAAGCTGCCTGTGGCATGTCTACATAAGGCAAAAAAAAAATGCAAAGTGTTGCATTAGACTCAAAACAAATAATGTGAAGAAGACACTGCTGACAAGTGTAGATTGCTGCTCTGGGTGCAGTGCACATGTTAACTCACCCTGCTTCCTGCATGTTAAATTTCACCACTGTTCACAGATTACATTTTTCTTCTTGAGGCACAACTTGAGGAAGGCCGGGTTCACTCCCTAAGTAAGTCAGTCATATAGTGCTTCTCTTTTCAAGACTGGAATCTCAACTTTGCTGCTCAAGTAGGTTATAATTTACAGAGTGTGTATTCTTACTTACTGTACAACATTACCAAAGTCTAATACTCTGTAGAAGTAAACCAAGAAGAAAAAGACCTGAAGCTAATATAAGGTTATATGCCAATTTTACCTCAAAAAAAAAAAGAGAGAGAGAAAAGGCAAAGACCGTCAAGCTTTTTTGGTCATCTCCAGACTGACAGGAAGAGAACGGACTCCTACTCACTGTAAGTGTCTGATTTGGTTTGCAGAGGATGTAGAACCTTACCAAAAAGAACAGTTACGTTTCAGCCTTTCTGTGGTCCTTATTTACCTAAGGACATGAACAGCTGCCAGGAACATTGTCTGCACAGGGCAGAGTCCTACAAGATCTGAAGACATGGCTGAAGTTTTGTTGTGTCACAAGACTTATACTCAGAGTGCATCATTCATTCCAGATGAACATACAGCGGTCTCTGCATTTCATTTAGGAAGTGCAAGCCCCTGGCTGTCATCATTCTTGGGAGCAAGGCCGCTGTTTCCTCTGATGAGAGAAAGCAGAGTCAGTGCCCAGTTTTCCATCCCTTAACAATATTACTTCCTCCGGCTTTCTGGAAGCTCTCCATACAGACTGTGGGAAGACTGACTTCTAAAACATATTCTGCCACCACGATGCCCTTTAGGCATTCATGCCTTTATGTAACCCTCTCCCCTTGAATGGCCATTAGACTGACCTAGTGACTTGTTTCTAACCAGTAGAATACAGCAAAAGTGTCAGGGGGTCACTTCCACGATGAGGTTAGATTGTGACTTCTATCTCATTAGCAGATTCTCTGCCTTCTCCACTTGCAAGCTGATGTTATTAAAGAGGCCATGTGGGGACGCCTGAGTGCCTCAGTCAGGTAAACATCTGCCTTCGGCTTAGGTCATGATCTTGGGGTCCTAGGTTCAAGTCTGGTATCAGGTTCCCTGCTCAGCAGGGAGTCTGCTTCTCCCTCTCCTAATACCCCTCCTGCTCACTGGTATGGTCTCTCTCTTTCTCAAGTAAATAAATAAAAATGTTCAAAAAAAAAAACATGTGGCAAGGAAGTGATGCTGTGGGTACAGCAGCCCTGGAGGCACTGAATTCTGCCATTTACACATGCATTTGGAAGCAGATCCTTCTCCAGTCAATCCTTCAGATGAGACCCATCCCTGAGACCCATTGCAGCCTTGTGAGAGACCCTGAGGATCTGGCTAAGCCCTCCCTACCTGGTCTCCTGACCCGTGGAAACTGAGATAATATGTACTGTTTAAGCTACTAAGTTTGCAGTAATTTGTTACACAGCAGTTCATAACTAACACATGGATAAAGCCAAAGAATAGAAAAAGAAATGAAATGACTTGTAAACTACAAGAAGTCCCATGTAAAATTTTGGAAATGCTTCTCCACATGAGATCATTTGTGATACATACGTATGTTTGACAACACAGAAGGGCATCTGGAAGGGAGCATACTGAATAGTGGTCATATCTGGGGAGGAGAGGGGAGGAGGGAAAGGACATGTAATGAGAAGAGATGTTCACCTTTTTTTTAAGGTTGTAAAACTTTCAAATCATATATATTAATATACAAATCATAGTAAGAAGAAAAGAGTAAATCCAGCCATTGCACTACTGGGTATTTACCCCAAAGATACAGACGTAGTGAAGAGAAGAGCCATATGCACCCCAGTGTTCATAGCAGCAATGTCCACAATAGCTAAATCGTGGAAGGAGTTGAGATGCCCTTCAACAGATGACTGGATTAAGAAGTTGTGGTCCATATATACAATGGAATATTACTCAGCCATCAGAAAGAACGAGTTCTCAACATTTGCTACAACATGGATGGCACTGGAGGAGATAATGCTAAGTGAAATAAGTCAAGCAGAGAAAGACAACTGTCATATGATTTCTCTCATCTATGGAACATAAGAACTAGGATGATCGGTAGGGGAAGGAAGGGATAAAGAAAGGGGGGGTAATCAGAAGGGGGAATGAAACATGAGAGACTATGGACTATGAGAAACAAACTGAGGGCCTCAGAGGGGAGGGGGGTACTTTTGCATGTGTGTATGGATTGAGGAAATAATGTTAAACACCCATATATTATAAAAGGCATTATTAGAGAGGGGAGGGGGGTGGGGGGGTTGGGTTGGTGATGGGTAGTAAGGAGGGCACGTATTGCATGGTGTTATACGCAACTAATGAATCATCAAACTTTACATCAGAAACCAGGGATGTACTGTATGGTGACTAACATAATAAAAAATCATTAAAAAAAAAAGAAGAAGAAAAGAGTAAAGGAGGCCTTGTCTGAAATTTTCTTGGAAGCCCGGAATTTTTCTGAATATTAAGACAGGATTGTTTGTGTTGATCATAAAAAGGATAAAAAGAGAAACTGGAACACTCAATACAAAATTATACAACCACCTTAGAAAAGTTTGGCATTTTTTATAAAGTGAAACATATTCACTATACAACAGCAGTCCCACTCTGAGGTGTTTATCCAAGAGAAATGAAAGCCTATGTTCACACAAAAAAAACTGCACAAACCTAACCACTGAATGAGGGTGAATCTCACGTAGATTATTTCTCAATAATAATTTTTTAAATTTTTTAAAATTAAAAACCTATACATAAGTGTTTAGAGCAGCTTTATTTTAAATTGGAAAAAACTAGAAACAGTGCAGATATCTTTCACTGGCAAATGAATAAAACAAACTGGTACATCCACACAGTGGAATCCTCCTCAGCAGTAAAAAGGAATGAACTACGGATACCCACTGGAACATGGGCAGTTCTCAGATGCGTCCTGCTAAGTAAACGGAACCACACTCAAAAGATACATGATGTGATCCAATCTATATGACTTTCTAGAAAAGGCAAAAAGGTGGGGATGGTGGTGCTACACCTAAAGAGGATGAATTGTACTGTCAGTCATACCTCGATATACTGATTTCAAAATGATTGCAAACAGTTGTTTTTGGTTTGTCTTGGTTTAGTTTTGAGGTTTACCACGCAACTATTGGGTTTAGATTCTAAGTTACGTAAAGGCTTCTGTTTTGAAAGAATGTACAGATTCCCCTTATTGTCAATAATACTTAGGTGTGCTAGGGTCTTTATTTGGAATTGTCTGATGAAGAAAGACAAATACTGAAGGTTCAAGAATAGACTTGTAACATCAAAGTATGTTTTGAGAAGATTAATGCATTTTTTTTTTCCTTTTTTAACTCCCCAAAGGTGAGGAAGAAAATGCTTCCCGTTCCTCTGGATGGGCATCCTACCTGCATAGTTGGTCCGGACTTCGATAGATTGATGGGAAAACATTATCAACCAAATAGAATCCATTTGGCAAAAAAAAAAACAAGTTTCACGTATATTGCTGTCATTCTTTCGTCCAAAAGTGTGTGTGTATATATATTCACACCTACGTATATTTGTACATACATATGTCAGATGTATTTAAAAAGTCTCCGCTTGAAGTAAAAGTATGAAGTAAAAGGACAGCAGCCTGAAGCGTTGATAGCGTCCACAGCCCTTTGACTCTGTGACCTCCCAAGCATGCTGCCAGATGGAAACACCAAGAATGAAGTCACTCCCTCCTTCTGTGGAACCTCAGGGCCCGCCTGTTTCTGGGCAGTACTGTGAATTTCAAAGTTAAATTTTGGTACAGTACCAACTGGAATTTAGGTTTTGAAAATAATGTTAGAAGACTATTTATTGCAAGAGCAAACTTGCAGAAAGGTTCTTATTATAAATTGTTAAAGAAAATTTAATTAGAATATGAAGGAAAATGCTTTATTCATAAAGTCGACGTGTTTATTAAGGGATTATAAGGCGAATATGTGCAATTAATTTTGAGACTAACATTTAGTTACTAAAATGTACTGTTCTTTTTTTCTCTAAAATATATTATCTCAAAACTCATTATGTTTTGAGAAGCCCGAGAGTTGGCTGGTGTGACACAGAACATGAACATAGGGGACCAGCTCATTACCTTGGAGTGATTTCATGGTGTCTCTCCAGGCTCTTAAGAGAGTTTATCTACTTTCAAGCCATAAATCTGTTTTGAGAATTCTTTCCATCCGCCCAATAAAAACTTCTTAGAACATGGACTGTGTCGTTCAACATTGTATCTGATATGAGAGTGGTGCTTCCCATGGTTCAGACATGCCATTCCATATGCTCTCCAGCCCAAGGAACTTCAGGAAGACACCTTAGAGTCCATGTCACATTTTCACAGGTCTTGTAGTGTTACCTGCCTTTGATGCCTCTGAATATATTTTATTGACAAGATCAAAATTGTGTTCTTAAATCATAAATTTGAGAATTCTATTTTTAATATTTATTTGCTAAAAAATCACCACACAGTATGCTCTGTAAAGTTCCCTTAAGCCTTTCAATTTATACTCTGATTTTCATTCTCAGCTGGTGAACTGACTTTGTACTTTGGTTACTCGGAACATTCGTTTCGTTTCTGGTTTAATTTAACTGAAACTTGCTGCTGACATGTTGAGTTTGTTCTTTACAAAATATCTCCTATATCTGTCTTTCCTTCTGTTGTAGAACAGACCTAACTAGTGAATGTATTAATGAAAATGCATCCATTTCAGAGCTGACTTTAAAAGTTTAGGGTTTTTACTTTATAAACTGTGAATATGCATATGCCAGCAGCATACAATGTAACTGTAATGGTATTTAAATAAATTTCACTGTAAGTCTAGGCCTTTTTGAAGTCTGTATAAACTTGTTTTGAAATATAGTCTCTACTTACGAATGTAATAACAAAAATACCTTTTGCATGATTAAAAAATTACTTTGATTACAAAGTGATATTCTTTCATGGTTTCAGCAAGAAGAAATGTAATGAATATTTTAATATTTCTATTAAATATGTTTAACTGCGTATTATATTTTTATGCCTACTCTTTTACTGTTCACACTGTCTCTTTGGAGTTTTTGAGTTAGTCTATGAATTGGCATTATACATGCTACTTACTACTGTCTTTAGACAGTTGGGACCTAGAGTATCAGGTATTTGAGAGAACATAGATTGACCTTTTGGTATGTGATGTGTAGATCATGGTGACTTTTGTGTCTGACATCTGCCTTCCAGCTGGAAGTGGGAGCCAAACTTAGCCTTTCTTTGGGCACCTCGCAAGTTCCACCTCACCTGTGATGTAAAGCATCTCTGGTATATGGTGAGCTTTGCTTATGCTCCAAACAGTGTATGATCAAGAATTACATTCCTTTAAACAAACTTTGGACGAAGTGTAACTGAACGGCTTACTAGCAAAGCCAAGCCTTGCTAAAGGCAAGCAGTATTTTGTGTTCTTTTAAACCCCACGTTAGCTGGTGATGTCACTGAAAATATATAGTATTGAGGAGTGTGCAATTTCCAATAAAGATACAATTTGGTGAATGTGAATAGTGTGACACACAAAAAAGGACTCGTACCATATGATTAAGTTGGAATGTAGTGGTCACAACTTGGCCTAAGACTATTCTATTTTGATTGGTATCTGAAAATCAGCTATTTCAAAATAAATGCACACTAAAGAAAACCAGATACAATTTTGCAGGTGACTTTGAGCTCGTTTTTACCCATGAGTGTTAAAAAGCGTATGGTTATTTACATATAAGTTATATACAGTAGAAAAATATTTCCCCCCTGCATTCAAAATGTGATTACATGGGAGGAAAATCAAGTTGTGGCCTTCAAATTGTTACTTTGAAAAAAAAATAGAAAAATGCATGTGACTAGAACATTGAATATGGTGAATAAATATTTCACTTTCAATAATGTAGGTGACAACTCCAGCTTCCCTTCAGGGTAGGCTCACTCAGAACCCCCATAGTGGCTACCTCACCAGATATCTGCCTAGAATTGAAAATGACAACAATCCTCTCCACCCCTGACTTTTCCTGGGAACTTATGCCATACCAAGGGACAGACAGAATCAACTGAACCAGGCACAGAGCCCTAACCCAAGCCAAATAGATTAGATTCAAGAATGTGGATTTGGGACCACAGAATCAGGTTCACATCTCTGTGTAACTGGAATTGTGGTATGAAAAGACAGGAACTCTGGAATGCCCAGGAGGAGCAGAGAAAGCCCACATAGAAAGCACAAAGTAGGCTAAGCTGTCATGCAGAGGTAACAAATACAGGGTGAGAATGCTGGGGTCTTCAATTCTGCTTCTAATGCCTGAGACAGGTACAGTGGGTTCCAGACTATGTCCCTGAATCCTCAGTAAACTTCCACATGTGCTCTGAGAGTGACTGTCAGGTGTCTGGAACATAGTGCAGTGGTGAGAGGAGAAACTCTACACTGACACGTAGACAGAATGTCTGCTTCACCACTGCCTGACTTGGGCTGTGCTCTTGACTGTTTGAGCTCCCATCTCTTTCTGCAGGAGGTAGACATCATCACCCCAGCACAGTAGGCACTCAAATGATAATTCCCCCTTTTCAGTGTTACCTTCCTACTTCCGCAGCCTGCAACAAGGTTTACCAATTCACATTTCTTTTTGTCCCCTTTTTGTCCTTCAGTGCACAGCACATAGCACTAACTAAATGTGTTTAATGAGTGATTTTAATAATCAGCAAGTAAATGTAACATTTACCTGCACATGCCCCTAGTAATCACTTCTTATTTTTTAAAACTTTACAATCTGCCCCAAGCTAGGACTTGAATCCAGATTTCATGGAACATGATCAGCTCGTTAATGAAAATACGCAATTAAAAATGTAGCATGAGGGGCGCCTGGGTGGCATAGCGGTTAAGCGTCTGCCTTCGGCTCAGGGCGTGATCCCGGCGTTGTGGGATCGAGCCCCACATCAGGCTCCTCTGCTATAAGCCTGCTTCTTCCTCTCACACTCCCCCTGCTTGTGTTCCCTCTCTCGCTGGCTGTCTCTATCTCTGTCAAATAAATAAATAAAATATTTTAAAAAATAAAAATAAATAAAAATGTAGCATGAACTCTTGAAACTAAAGTTCAAAAAATTATAAGGAAGTGAACAAAAAAGCAACTATAAAAAAGAGAAAAAGATTCTAATCTAGGAAGCTCAGGATTTAAAAGGAGTCTCTGGTCTCTGAAAATAAGAAAATAGGAAGAAATTTTCAAAAAAATATTGCAAGAAAAGTTTACAAAACTAAAAGACAGGGGTCTAAAATAGAAGGCTTATCAGAGGTCCAGTATAACAAAGGCATAGTGATACAAATTTGTAGAACAGAAAGCGCTCCTAAAAAGGTTCCAGTGACAGGGCACATGGGTTGTGCAGTCAGTTGAGCATCCCAACTCTTGGGTTTGGCTCAGATTGCTATCTCAGGGTCATGAGATTGAGCCCCACATCAAGCTCTGTGCTCAGCATGGAAGTCCACTAAAGTTTCTCACTCTCCCTCTGCCCTTCCCCCCCCCAAATAAATAAAAAAATCTTTTTTAAAAAAAGTTTCCAGTGAGAGATGGTGACTACACTTACTGTGGTGAACATTGTGGAATGTGTAGAAATGTTGAATCACTATTTTGCATACCTGAAACTAATGTACCACTTTATGTCAACTATAATTTAAAAAAATAAGAAAGAGAAAATACATTTACAGTACTGTACTGCATTAAAAAAATCCACTTGTAAGTTGACCCATGCAGTTCAAACCCAGAAATAAAGAAGAGAGAGAGAGAGAGAGAGAGAGAGAATCTCTTTCTGGATGCAGTTAAATGGTATGCATGGAGAGAAATTTATATTATTTAATATTTACCTTCTCATGTAATAATTGCTAAATGTTAAAACAAAATTGAGAAATTAAAAGAAAAAAATTTCCAAAGAGAAAAAAGCAAGTCACATACACAGAAAAGGAAGGAAAATTGCATCAGACCTCTCCAACAGCAGCATGGTACACCAGGAGACCTTGGAGAAATTTCTTCAAAAATCTGAGTCAAAACAATTTGCAACCTGAAATTCTACAAACAAAAACTTTCAATTAAGTGGAAGAAAATAGACTTTTTCAGATCCTTAAGAATTAGGGGGAAAAAATGACCTCCCATGCAGACTTTCTTGTTGAGAGAATATGCTCCAGAAGGCTGAGAGAGAACAGAAGTAAAAAAAGAAGCATCCAGGAAAGGAGATTGAACACAGGAGAGTGCTGAAGAGTGATCCCAGGATGCCTGCTATGCTGCATGCCTGGAGCTTGAAGAGGAAGAACCAGGAAATAAAGCTCCAAAGGGGGATTCTCCAAGAAGAAAAAAAAAATGGAACTAGTGGGTTATTTGATGTAGCTGAAGTGTAAAATTTTATTAAAAGGTACTGGAAGTGGAAATGTGAACACTGACAAAATATTTTATACTAAGAAAATACGTTTAATTTGTTTAATTTTGATAATGTATCTCTGTTTAAAAAGAATTACTTTTAAAACATGCTGAAGGAAGAAAAAGGATGGCGGAGGAGAAGGGGACCTTTTTCAGCTGGTCCCCTGAATAGAGCTGGATATCTACCAGACCATCCTGGACACCCATGAAATCAGCCTGAAAGGTAGGAAGATACATCTGGATATCTACAAACGAACATCTCCGGGACTGAGTACTGAGGTACTAAGCAGCGAGCGGAGAATCTGCACACAAATATCAGAAGATAAACTGAAGGGGGAGGGAGCCGCTGCGCTCGGGCGCCGGGAAGCAGTAGCCTCCTGCACTGGGGAGCGGGCCAGACTCACGGACTGGTAGCCGCTGCGAAACCAGACGGAAACTGAGAGGTCGGGAGCGTGCATGGGAACCGGGGAAGTTGGCGGTGTTAGAAGCACAAAGGGCAGAGACATGCCGGCTGTGGGATCGAGGACTGGGAGATCGGCTGTGGGGCGTGCGACACAGGACGCTGTGGGGTTTTTAGCAGCACTGACAGAAACAGTTAGAGTGGCCAGGAGAGCTCAGCGGAGAGCAGACTGCGATCTCTCTGTTCTGAGACAGAGGCTTGTATACAGCCACTGCTGCTTTTACTCTCAGAAGAGTTACAGAAAGCCTCCAGGGAAAGCCACCAGAGGAAAAAAAGCCAGGAAAAACCAGTGTGCACTGTGCCCACCCCCACCCCCCAGGGGACAGGGCAAATCTACCCAAACAGGGTTGCCTGAGTATCAGCACGGCAAGCCCATGCCCCAGAAGGCAGGCTGAAAATTAAGAAGCCCACATCCCTGAGGTCCCTATAAAACAAGTGCACCTTGCTTGGGTCCTGGTCAATAATTTGGGCTCTGTACATCCCCACAACCACTCCTCATCAGAATGACAAGGAGGAGGAACCCCCAACAAAGGAAAGAAACAGAGACTGTGGCCTCTGCCACAGAACTAATGGATATGGATATAACCAAATTGTCACTCTGGCAGAAATTAAGAATGCTATGAATCAAATGCTGTCTAAACTGGATGCTCTGATGGCCAGGGTAAAGGAGGCAGAAGAACAAATTAGTGAGTTGGAAGATGAGATAATAGAAAAGAAGGAAAAAGTGGGAACTCGGCTTTAAAAACTCCAATTTCAAGAATGTAGAATACGGAAGATTACGGACTCAATGAAACTTTCCAATGTCAGAATCATCAGCATCCCTAAGGGGTGGAGAAAGAGAGAGGTCTAGAGGAGATATTTGAACAAATTGTAGCTGAGAACCTCCCTAATCTGGTGAAGGAAACAAACACTTGTGTCCAAGAGGTGGAAAGGACCCCTCCCAAAATCAATGAGAACAGACCAACACCATGTCACATAATAGTACAATTTGCAAATCTTAGATCCAAGGATAAAATATTGAAAGCAGCCAGGGGGAAGAGAATCCTCACCTACAGAGGGAGGAACATGAGCATAACGTCAGACCTGTCTAAAGAGACCTGGCAAGCCAGAAAAATCTGGCAAGACATATTGAGAGCACTAAGTGAGAAGAACATACAGCCAAGGATCCTTTATCCAGCAAGGCTGTCATTCAGAATGGATGGAGAGACAAGGAGGTTCCAAGACTGGCAGAAACTGAAAGAATATGTGAATACCAAGCCAGCCCTACAAGAAATATTAAGGAGGGTTCTATAAAAGTTAAAAGGCCCCAAGAGTGATACAGAACAGAAATTTACAATCTATAGAAACAAAGACGTCACAGGCAACATGACATCATTAAAATCATATCTCTCAATAATCACTCTCAATGTGAATGGCCTAAATGCTCCCATAA
>NW_024426774.1:84105734-84106652 GCF_017311325.1 Ursus maritimus
AATGACACAGGGTTGCAGATTGGATAAAAAGACATGACCCATCCATTTGTTGTCTACAAGAGACTCATCTTGAACCTAAAGATACATCCAGACTGAAAGTGAAGGGATGGAGAACCATTTTTCATTGCAACGGACCTCAAAAGAAAGCTGGGGTAGCAATTCTCATATCAGACAGATTAGATTTTAAACTAAAAACTGTAGTTAGAGATACAGAAGGACACTATATTATTCTTAAAGGGTGTATCCGACAAGAGGATATAACAATTATAAATATCTATGCCCCCAACAGGGGAGCTGCTAGATACAGAAGCAAACTCTTAACCAGACTAAAGAGACATATAGATAATAATACGTTCATAGTAGGGGACCTCAACACTCCACTCTCAGCAATAGAAAGATCACCTAAGCAGAAAATCTACAAAGAAATGAGAGCTTTGAATGACATACTGGACCAGATGGACCTCATAGATATATACAGAACACTACACCCTAGAACAACAGAATACTCATTCTTCTCGAATGCCCATGGAACTTTCTCCAGAATAGACCATATACTGGGTCACAAAACAGGTCTCAACTGATACCAAAAGACTGAGATTATTCCCTACACTTGCTGAGACCACAATGCTTTGAAACTGGAACTCAATCACAAGGAAAAATTTGGAAGAAACTCAACACTTGGAAACTAAGAACCATCCTGCTTAAGAATGATTGGGTAGGGGCGCCTGGGTGGCACAGCGGTTGGGCGTCTGCCTTCGGCTCAGGGCGTGATCCCGGCATTGTGGGATCGAGCCCCACATCGGGCTCCTCCGCTATGGGCCTGCTTCTTCCTCTCCCACTCCCCCTGCTTGTGTTCCCTCTCTCGCTGGCTGTCTCTATCTCTGTCAAATAAATAAATAAATTCTTTAAAAAAAAAAA
>NW_024426774.1:84106662-84109068 GCF_017311325.1 Ursus maritimus
AAAAAAAAAAAGATGTTTAAAAAAAAAAAAGAATGATTGGGTAAACCAGGGAATTAAAGATGAGCGTAAGCAATTTATGGAAACCAATGAGAACAAAAACACATTGGTCCAAAACCTATGGGACACTGCAAAGTCAGTCCTAGGGGGAAAATACATAGCCATCCAAGCCTCACTCAAAGGATAGAAAAATCTAAAATGCAGTCTTTATATTCTCACCTCAAGAAGCAGGAGATGGAACCGAAGAACAGGCCTAACCCATGTACGAGAAGGCAGTTGATCAAGATTAGAGCAGAGATCAATGAATTAGAAACCAGGAGCACAGCAGAACAGATCAACAAAACTAGAAGCTGTTTCTTTGAAAGAATAAATAAGATTGATTAGCCACTGCCATATGGAAGGAACCAAGATGCCCCTCAACAGATGACTGGATTAAGAAGTTGTGGTCCATATATACAATGGAATATTACTCAGCTATCAGAAAGAACGATTACCCAACATTTGCTGCAACATGGACGGCACTGGAGGAGATAATGCTAAGTGAAATAAGTCAAGCAGAGAAAGACAATTATTGTATGATTTCTCTCATCTATGGAACATAAGAACTAGGAAGATCAGTAGGGGAAGAAAGGGATAAAGAAAGGGGGGTAATCAGAAGGGGGAGTGAAGCATGAGAGACTATGGACTCTGAGAAACAAACTTAGGGCTTCAGAGGGGAGGGGTGGGGGACTGGGATAGGCTGGTGATGGGTAGTAAGGAGGGCACGTATTGCATGGTGCACTGGGTGTTATACGCAACTAATGAATCATCGAACTTTACATCAGAAACCAGGGATGTACTGTATGGTAACTAACATAATACAATAAAAAAAAACATTAAAAAAGAAAAGATTGATTAGCCACTAGCCAGACTTATTCAGAAGAATAGAGAAAGGACCCAAATTAGTAAAATTATGGATGAAAAGGGAGAGATCACGACCAACACCAATGAAATAGGAAAGATCATTAGAAACTTTTATCAACAGCTTTATGCCAATAAATTAAACAACCTGGAAGAAATGGATGCCTTCCTGGAAACCTACAAACTACCAAGACTGAAACAGGAAGAAATTGATTATTTAAACAGACCGATTAATTATGAAGAGATTGAAGCAGTGATCAAAAACCTCCCCAAGAACAAGAGTCCAGGGCCTGACGGATTCCCCGGGGAATTCTACCAAACATTCAAAGAAGAAATAATACCTATTCTCCTGAAGCTGTTTCAAAAAATAGAAACAGAAGGAAAACTACAAAACTCATTCTATGAGGCCAGTAATACCTTGATCCCAAAGCCAGGCAAAGACCCCATCAAAAAGGAGAATTACAGACCGTTATCCCTGATGAATATGGACGCCAAAATTCTCAACAAGATCCCAGCTAATAGGATCCAACAGTACATTAAAAGGATTATCCATCACGACCAAGTGGGATTCATCCCTGGCATGCAAGTGTGGTTCAATATTTGCAAATCAATCAGTGTGATAGATCACATTAATAAGAGAAGGGACAAGAACCATATGAAATTCTCAACTGATGCAAAAAAGCATTTGACAAAATACAGCATCCTTTCCTGATTAAAACCTTTCAGAGTGTAGTGATAGAAGGTACATTCCTCAATTTCATAAAAACCATCTATGAAAAGCCTATGGTAAATATCATTCTTAATGGGGAAAAGCTGAAAGCCTTTCCCTTAAGATCAGGAACTGACAAGGATGCGCACTCTCGCCATTATTGTTCAACATAGTACTAGAAGTCCTTGCAACAGCAATCAGACAACAAAAAAGAATAAAAGGTATTCAACTCGGCAAAGAAGAAGTCAAACTCTCTCTCTTCGCAGATGACATGATACTTTATATGGAAAACCCAAAAGACTCCACCCCCAAATTACTAGAACTCAAAGAACAATTCAGCAATGTGGCAGGATACAAAATCAATGCCCAGAAATCATTTGCATTTCTATACACAAACAATGAGACTGAAGAAAGAGAAATCAGGGAATCCATTCCATTTACAATAGCACCAAAAATCATAAAATATCTCAGAATAAACTTAACCAGTGAGGTAAAGGATCTATACTCTAGAATCTACAGAACACTGATGAAAGACATTGAAGAAGACACCAAAAGATGGAAAAACATTCCATGCTCATGGATCGGAAGAATAAACAAAGTTAAAATGTCCATGCTACCCAGAGCAATCTACACTCAATGCCGTCCCGATCAAAATACCAATGACATTTTTCAAAGAACTGGAACAAACAATCCTAAAATTTGTGTGGAACCAGAAATGACCCCAAATCACCAAGGGAATGTTGAAAAACAATAACGAAGCTGGGGACATCACATTGCCTGCTTTCAAGCTATACTACAAA